>NC_092260.1:20694698-20872198 GCF_036320965.1 Panulirus ornatus | reverse complement strand
CTCTCTCTCTCTCTCTCTCTCTCTCTCTCTCTCTCTCTCTCTCTCTCTCTCTCTCTCTCTCTCTCAGACTTGACACACAGCCGTAAGGATGTCGGGAGCCAATAGCGTCTCGAAGGAGATTAGTTTCCTATCTAAGGCTATCAAGTTCCTAGTTTTCAGGTGTTTTAGTTTAGCCGTTATCACGTTTAGGAGGAGGTTAGTAACCAGGCATAATGAGTATTGGAGGTATCAACGAAAGCATTTGTAGAGAAAAGGTTCAGAATGACGGTAAATGTTAAGGACACACACACACACACACACACACACACACTCTCTCTCTCTCTCTCTCTCTCTCTCTCTCTCTCTCTCTCTCTCTCTCTCTCTCTCTCTCTCTCTCTCTGTAGTGGTTAGATATACATAGCCCTGTCTATGTTGACTACCATGGAATACATCATATGCTCTCGAACGTCATTGCTGAGTGTCTGCCAGAGAGAGAATGAGAGAGAGAGAGAGAGAGAGAGAGAGAGAGAGAGAGAGAGAGAGAGAGAGAGAGAGAGAGAGAGAGAGAGAGAGAGACTGAAGGTACGATGTCTTCCGTCGTCTCGCTTCTCATACAACTGATGGCAATAGTCTCGTTTCACTGAAGGCAATTCCTCAACCAAAACATTGTCATGCTTGCAAAGAAAAGTCTTGCCATGGAGATGATCCTACTAACGTCTCCACTTGTTAATACGAGAGAAAAATAAATGTTGAAATGAGACTGGAAATGTAGATGTAGCTTTTAATACACATAGGCCCACATAGACGACATCATGCAGTGTGACAGATAAGTGTGGTTAGGAACAAATCGTGTGAGAGTGTTGTTACACTGACCACGTACATACATGTATAAGCTCAAATGCTGAGGAGATTCGATGCTTACTCTTAAACTATAAAGGATGAGGATATTCGAGTCGTTTACAGTGAGTCGTAGGTGTTAACACCCTTTGCTTACGTGGAAAAGGGATCACGGACAATAGTGGTTACATCTTGTTTTACGATCGGCGCGAGGAGACCAGCAGGAGTGTAGACACAGAACAGGAGGAGAGTCAGCAGACAGCTAGCTGCCCACACACTCGTGCATCAAAGAACCTCGAGTCTCGTTGATACACAGGTCCTCACATCCCGTTCATCTCTCTGGCGCTGCGGCAACGCAAGACAAAAGCCCATATTTTCACCAGGCACGAGGCAGGCGCTCTGTAGTGTAAGCAACTGGTGGTGACGTCACTCAAAGGAATTTTAGAAGCGTACACTTCAGCATTTTCGTACCTGCCGTAATGGAGATGGTCGGGTGAGAGTAGTGCTTCCCAGTCACCTTAATGACTATAATTGGTTGAGATTCCGGTACCTGAGACTTCTTCCTTCTCTCAAGGTTTAATGTATGCTCTCTTACTGTACCACACGGTAAAACATTCCCATGATCTTAGTCCTCTACAAAAATACATCAGTGAACAGTATCTTTTCGTCCTCCAGCGTACCATTAACTCGTTGCAGAGTGAACACTACAGAGTGTATAAGTTCTTACTGATCATCTTTCTAAGTTTGCTTCCTTCACTCGTAGTTCTGCCAGTATACAACTGCTCATTTAAAATCATATTATGGAACTGGTTTTGATAGCTGCAGATTCTCAGGGAGCAATCACGCCTGAAGTATTTAAAAGACAAGTCAGACACAGACAATATAAGTTGATTAGTTTTGCATTACACATACGCATTTCGAGTCTGGATTAACGTAAATTTTTTTTTGTCATATGTTAGCTTAGACGGGACGGGAGGATGAACAGCTGCATTGACTGTGGTTCAACTACCTCGGCCAGGGTTCGAACCGATGTGGACTTGACCCCGGGCGGCCCGCGTATACGTTACGTTCAGCTACACCACGTAAATCCATCATATATTATAAATGATTCTTCAGTGCATTAGCTATACGACATAACATTAAAAAAATAAATCTTACTTCCCTCTTTTCTCTTTTACTGCTAACTCTATTAAATATCAAAGGGATGATATCTGGATATTTGAAAATGCAGATTTCTTAAAGAAGTGTTGCTGAAAGCGTTGGAAATTGAATAAAGTGAAGCCTGGGAGCCAGGTGCAAAGCAGTGCTCACTTAATACAGAAAATATAAACATGTAAAGTTGAGTCATGTGGCTATAATGATAATAATGTTGATAATAATAATGATAATAATATAATAATAATATCAATGATAATGATAGCAATGATAATGATAGATAATAATGATAATGATAATGATTAGATGAAAACAATAATTATAATGATGATGATAATAATAATGATAGTTCTTTCATCCACACCTGTTCGCCATTTCCCGCATATAAAGTAGCGCCAGAAAACAGACGACTGGAACATACAGGAGAGAACCTCACACCCCTACCTTCCTCTTCCTCTTCGCTCCCCTCTGGAAAGCAAGAGCCTAGAAGGGGAGGATTTCCAGCCCCCAACTCCCGCACTTCCCACAACACGCATGGAACACACAGTATTCTCCGTACACCATCCCCCGGGGATAGACTTTATCCCCAGGGTTATCCCAAAGGGGTAGGGGGAGCAAGAAAACACGCATCTGCGTGTTGTAACAGGCAACCGATAGGGGCGGGAGCAGGGAATTGGAAACCCCCCTCACCTCGCCTTGTTTTGTCTCTTTCCAAAAAGGAGAGAAATGGAAGAAAGAACCAAGCATTATCACTCCTACTACCACTACTGCTGCTACTATATCTGCTTCTACTATTACTACTACTACTACTACCACTATTACTACTGATAATACTACTTCCTCTACTACTACTACTACTACTACTGCTACTACTATTAGTATTACTACTACTATCACCAATATCTATACCATCGATATTTTGTTGGTCTTCGATGTGAATACAAACAGATTGTATCACATCCTCTCTCTCTCTTTCTCTGAGGCGATGTACTTTCTACAGACGAAGCCTATATGAGCTACAGTCATATTCAACCTTCAAGTTACACACGTTTAAAATGTTGAAAGAAAATTCAAAGACTTTTTTATGAATTCAATCAATTCTAACTTTGCAGTTCAGATACGTATTCATCCTGTAGTTCATAACTACCATATTCCCAGGATGATATTTTCTGTTCACCATCTCTTCCCTTCGTCTGTCTGTTTCTTCTAGCTGGTTCCTCCTTGCCCGCGGGTATCAACTGCTCCTGACGCTGTTTTCGCCTCAGGAGGTTCCTCGACTGGGCGCTAAGGTCCCGCCGTGTGTGAAATCCCTTGCCATCGCCTCAAGCTCCAGGACCCTCTCCGGCTAAGACTTATATACTACGTCACACACAGAAGCTCAGAAGGGACCACAGGTCGCTTCTGATTCTCTGGCTACGTCTGGTAAGTTGCCTCTAGATTTTTGGGTTCTCTTTTCGTCGTTCTTTTAAATGTTTGCTCGTGGTTTTTCGTCGGGGATTTATCATCGCTCTTTTAAATGTTTGTTCGTGGATTCACTCTACAAAACTGTACCTCTCGCTTCACCCACAGAAGAAAAAGGAGACTTTGCTTATCTTCTTTTATACTTGTAATATTCTGGATTCTCACATATACCTCTCATTCTACCATATGCTTTGACTTGTATGCTCAGTTGGCGAAAGTCTCGACCATTCATACTCCCGTCTTTAAAGACCTTTACCTTACTTTTGGCACACAGGTAAATATTCGTATCACACTAACCCTCCACATGACATGACACTACGCTTCATCCGTTATCTCGCACAGAGGTGAAGTGAGAATCATTTGATCCCCTCCCTGTCCCCCCCCCCCTCTCTCTCTCTCTCTCTCTCTCTCCTCTCTCTCTCTCTCTCTCTCTCTCTCTCTCTCTCTCTCGCCTGCTGACTGTCATTCTCTTTCTCTCTCTCTCCATTTCATGCGTCTTATTCAGACGTGGGCGGATGAAACGGACCAGAGCGCCCGATGAGAAATGGAAGGTGAAACAAAATGTTACCTTGTTTGCCTGCATCAGGGTACAAGCTGTCAGAACCACGTCCCACAAACTTTTCAACGCTAGATCAATAACTGAAGACTCATGCAAAGTGGCGTGTCACTTCGATAACTTTCAACCATAACTCTACGTTAAACACTTGAGGGCTCAGTGTCAACCATGTATCTTAAATGTGTGTGTGTGTGTGTGTATGTATGTATGTGTGTGTATGTGTGTGTGTGTGTGTGTGTGTGTGTGTGTGTGTGTGTGTGTGTGTGTGTGTGTGTGTGTGTGTGTGCCCTCTCTCTCTCTCTGTGAGAAGCAATAAGAAAATGTTTTCATCTGAACTTCCCCAGGCTTTTGAGCACGGAACCAATCAGAAATAATGGCCTGCTGTTTGTTGTCCCGGCCACCACCCCCTTACCTTCTGTTTTTCCCCTTCCCTTTCAAGGACAACTAATACTTTTCCTCTACCCATCGAATTCCTCGAACTTTGCTATGATATGAGAAGCGATGTCCCAAACTCAAAAGTAAAATGGTGAGCCAAGATATCATTTGTCCATAGTTCGAGACCTGATTTATATTTTGTTGTGCGTGTTCTTCTGAAATTCTTCCTTCGTAACGGTAGGATAAAAAGGATAAATGGTAATGAAAAGGGAAAAGAAATTGTCGTTTTTAGGACTGGGAACAATTCCTTCTCTTGAGGATCAGAATGCTTTCTTATCATGCGTGACAGACACTGACCACACCACACGGTCCTTAATGCCCCTCTGAACCCCATCACTCTATGATTCACTCCACCTCCCAGGCTTCCACCCGCTGTCATAACCGTTCTCACGTACGTGAATCACTCCATCTATTTTACTTTGTTCTTTGCTCTGAGCCAGTACGTTATATGAGCTATTCAGTGCGATGGGGAAATCGGCAAGGACGCAAAGAGGGATGGATGCAGCAGCTAAATGATCAATGCAGTTTATGCAAATGGAGATGACACAGGCCATAGAACGGAGAGGGGTGTTCTCATTAGCAGTTTGAAATAGTCTATTGCGATGCTGGCGGAGTTTTGTGCAACGATCATTATCGCTCTAATGCCTACAATAGTCTAAAGGACAATAGCCAAATTACAGTGCACTGCAGTCATTATTGATTGACTTGATAAATCTAGTAATTATCATTGGGTAATTATCATTAGAATCTAAATCTTAGAATTATGATTTATGTATTTTCCTTAACTTCAGGCAGACGGAGAGCGGCAGTAGCACAAATCTGTGGTGGATTGTGGCGTCCAAATGATCAGACTCATTCTGTTTGTTTCAGGAACGTCTGGCTGTATGAGAGGGTCAGGTATCAGGTGAATTAATGATATCTGGGACCGAGAGCACGGAGTGCGTCCGGTCCAATGAGGACTGACTCGTCGTTAAAGTATGGAGAGAGAGAGAGAGAGAGAGAGAGAGAGAGAGAGAGAGAGAGAGAGAGAGAGAGAGAGAGAGAGAGAGAGAGAGAGAGAGCCATGACACACACACACACACACACACATTAACCAAGAGCTATCGTGCATGATTTGTTCCTCCCTCACGTACTTCAGTCATGCTGATGTATATATATTTTCCACCACATCTTGCCTACAGTACCAACGTGATCCCATATTCTCACTAACTGCCTTTATACCTGGCTAGAGATTCTCTCGTTGTGGCATACATTACTCGACCTAACATACCCGCTCTCCCCTCAATAACACCTTAACGCTCACTTTACTATACGTTCCGCCCATAGGTCACGCCTTCAGGTCCACTGTTACTCATACTCAAAGGTCCTTTGGCAGCCATATTCTCTTCTGTACCGGCAGGTCATGTATTCATTACTCAAACTTCACACTTTCAGAGGTCCTAGAATTCTCCAGTACCTGCGGGTCATGCTTTATGGTTTCTTCAATCTGTTCTTGTCTGTATTTCATATACGTGTATGGCGAATGAAAGCCTCCAGTTATGTTACGTTCCTCTTTTCAATAGGATAAAGAGATCCTTGATATGCTTTGCCAACTCTTCATCTGCGACTACTATCCTCTATCCACCCTGATAGTGGCCTTCCCCTCTGTTGATGATGATCCAATTATAGTCTCCGAACCTCCTGGTGGCCTCTGGAAATAGAGCCATTTCCAGAGGCAGACTGGATATCTGCTTATACTTTCCCTGGAACTCTTTCGGATACGTCATCCAGCAATTGTGTAGCGGGCTTTTCATGTTGCCTGGGAGCGTTTGATGATTATTAGCATCTCTTTAATAACCCCCTTCAGAATGTTCACACTATAGCTTACCAAGACCAGAGAAAACCTAAGATACTACATTTAGATTTTCACTGCTTGTCTGAATCTACGGCATTAACACTTGTGATGGAGGACTGCTGTGTAGCCAAGCCGGCAGACCGACCAATGGAACCCAGCGGAAAGTTCTGAACTCAGTAATTGCTTGTAGAAGTAGTTTGCCTTGCTAACGAGGTATGATCGATGTTTTCAATGGGGGACACATCGGGAACTGCTGATTGTAGTCAATTAGAACATGTCTTGTACACAAATCAAACACAATTACGATGAATTACAAAATGATCAATTCTGTTTCGATTGGAAAGTTATGATTAAACTGTTTGGGGTTTAGGCTATCGATCAACCCGAATTAAGGAGAAGATTGTTTACCACACGAAACATCTTAAGTACAGGGAATCATCAAGTGGAGTAGAATCCTATTGACTCTCTGTTAGGATCACCTTTGAAGACCTTCTCCTCGAAACATCTTAAGTACAGGGAATCATCAAGTGGAGTAGAATCCTATTAACTCTCTGTAAGGATCACCTTTGAAGACCTTCTCCTCGAAACATCTTAAGTACAGGGAATCATCAAGTGGAGTAGAATCCTATTAACTCTCTGTAAGGATCACCTTTGAAGACCTTTGATCGGATCGTCGGTATCTACGGATCATGACTGATATTCAAGATTCAGAACACTAGAACCATCAGACAACTTAACGACTCAGTGCCACAGAAACCAGTGCTTCGGAACACCTCCTGAATCCAACGAACAACTCTCTGTGGCCATAGCCAACTAACCCAAGTGTGTCCCCCATCCAAAGATTAGACCCCTTTGGTAGGCAGTCCACTCGATCGAGAGGAAGTTTTTAAGTCGTCAGAATATCTTCGGGTCTTACTACGCTTGGGGCCAACAAGAGGCAGTAAGCAACTTACACCTCGCATGGACGGTCATGTCTTTCCTTTATTAGACCTTAAAGGAAAATGAGTGCATGACATAATGGGTCATGTACAGAATGATTAACGAAATCAATTGGACTAAATTAGTGACTGAAGATATTCAATATTCGCTACAATGTATATTCAAAGGTGTGGAACCAAGAAATTAAGTGAACAGTTAGTTAACAGAGAGTTGCATCGATCAAAAACCCGTAGTAGTGATACAAATGGTTCATCATATACAACAAAGCAAAGCCTAGCATCTGTGACAGAGGCCTCATCCACAGTGAAAGGGTACGTGGTCTTGGAATAACAATCGTTAACACATGAGAATGGTGCTAACAACTTTTATCTGTTGGTGGACGTAGTTTTTACGCTGACGGCCTTAACGACCAAGGAAGTTGATAGGCCTAAAGCCTAACCACTCAACCAACTCAAAAAAGTTTTCCAGGGTTTTAAAGGCGTGTAAGACACGCTTCCACACAACACTAAGACCATTATTCTCACAATCCTATTCCTTATTGAGGAAGAGTAGCATTTGAAAATGTCATTGCATGCCATCTTTGCAAGCGCACCACTTTTCTGAATGCTCGTCTGTTCTCTCGAGAACACTTGTGTGTTCTCAATAACTTGGGAATTTCCTCATAGACCAGAATGCCCTCGTACGATGAATAATGAAAAACGTATTTTGCTCTTCAAGGTTGTAAGTTAATGTGCCATAAAATGTGTGATCAGTATGTCATGAAATGAAACAGGTTTATGTATATTTTTTTTTTCAATCTCATCTAAAAGCACAGAGAAAAATCGGATTATCATTTATTCTCTTTTTTTTTCTCTAATATACGCCGTCGAATAACGCAGGCTCGAGAGAGAGAGAGAGAGAGAGAGAGAGAGAGAGAGAGAGAGAGAGAGAGAGAGAGAGAGAGAGAGAGAGAGAGAGAGAGAACGCAATTAAACGAGGATATCTTTTTTTCCTCTCCAGGGTAAAAATTCGTAACTTTCAGAGTATCAAATGTCCAGCCGACGAACACTTACACTTTGCATCATCGACTCAAAAAGGAAGATTATGTTTTGTGATATTACGGATCATTACGAGAAATCTGTGAAAAAGAAGTATGGAATATTAATCCATCATCATTAATAGTCATTTTTTCCTCTCACTATCACACTTCCATTGATACGAGAACACACACACACACACACACACACACACACAAAAATAGGGGGTAAGGGAGAAAGAAAATTACCCACACTACATAATACAGTAATAATGCTGATGCCTTATGTAACTTTCCTCTAAATTCAACTCTAAATGTATGCTACAGGCATCCTGAAGCATTGAAAACAATATAGGAAATTACGTACGAGATGGATATGAGGAAATGGGGCTTTCCCTTATCTATACCTGTCGCTACCTGGCCAATGCGGGAAACGGCGGACAGGTATGAAATAAACGAAGGGAACGTACAAGACGTTTTCCCGAAAAAGAAGAAGAGTAGAAAACGCTTTGTCCTGCCTGGTCAGCAGGCTAGTATCTCTGACGGACCATGTTGCCAAACGTCTTGAAAATAGCGACGAAAAAGGCAATAAACTCTCACTAGTTCTTTCGTAAAACGTGTGTAGGTTTTATGCTTTCTGTCTTTGACATCATCTTCATCGGCTATATAAAACCTCGTGAGCGTTGATTGTCTTCTTATATTTATACATTTTCGTTGTAGGGATTTCAACTCTGATGTTATGATCTGAAGAGGAGAAAGAAAATGGATTTTTGAACGTCCTTGCGCTTGACGAGATGAAAAACTGCCCACTCATCATGACTCAGCGACTACTTGGCTGTAGCTGGAGGTAAACAAATCCAACATCTCTTTTTTGGTATGTTCTTTCGATCGTTATTCTTTTTTTTGTATAAATGTTTGAAAGTCGAAATGTCGAGAATGTATCTTACAAATTACGTGAATGCACGTGATTGCTTTATATGTGAAAGGCAAAATAAAGTCTTTCGCTCCAAGATCCTTATTTATAATCATGAACGTCATCTATGACGAGATGAAAAAAGAAAAAATCTTGAAAAATCGAAAAATCTGGGAGGCAAATTTTCTTCACGGCGTTAAAACCAATTTTGATTGAAATTTGAAAAAAGAAATAAAAATTGGTGAGGGACTACATATACCTTTGATATTGACCTAATATCCCTTAGTAATTAAGGAGCTTATCAACTCGTATAATCATACCAAAGGCTTAATAACATGACTAATTGGCTGCAGTATATCTTTTCGAACACAGACCTTCCTCATCAGTATATGATAGGCAGGGCGCATGATGAGATTCAAAACAAGAACTCAAATGATGACCTCAGCAAGAAATCAACACGAGATAGATTCGACAAGTCACAAGAAGAAAAAAAAAATCGAGAAACAAGAAGCGGGTTATGCATTGAATAGCATCACTGTGAATGGAAAGGAAAATGATAATAAAATACAAGGAAGATTAGAGAAATGTCGAGTTGATCATGAAAGGTGTGTGTGTGTGTGTGTGTGTGTGTGTGTGTGTGTGTGTGTGTGTGCGAAGACTCGCCTGGCATGGATTCTTCTGACTGACCAGCCATTCTCCGGGCACCTAACACTGGCACAGGTTCGGTGTGTGTGTGTGTCTCTACTAGGGAGCAATCCAGGAGGCCGTGTGTATGTGGTGTATTTTGAAATTACGTACTATAAACCCGTCAGTAACCGCTGAAATCCTCATCACACAAAAAAGGCACCTAGGTACTTAACTAACTACCGAAGGAATATGGAAAAATCACACAATGATATGAGGACGGCAGACAAATCCATAGGTTTGACAGATTGAAGTCTTGTGTCTTGACGACCCACCATAGTTTGGTGTTTTCTGGATAGAGGAACAGGTGAATGTTAGATACCAGATCTCCCTTATCTTTCTATCTATGCTGAGCCTTTTTTTTTTTTTTATACGTGCATATCCATATTGCGTTTGTGAGTGTAGGTGTGTTGCACTGTCTCCATAGGATGAAACACCAGTTCTGCTTAAAAATCAGGCAATACAGTGATGCCTGAGCTGAGCTAGCAAGTGTGCGTTTCTTCCTAACGAACGGGCTTCCCCCTGGAGAGAGAGAGAGAGAGAGAGAGAGAGAGAGAGAGAGAGAGAGAGAGAGAGAGAGAGAGAGACAACGAAAGCGTTCGTTCATGGACGGGGCTCGGGCCATGGTCTTTCCCGTCTACGGAGCGCTAATGAGACCACGGATAATCTGAGCTTCATCGCAGCGGCTACCAGAATACTTTCGCCGGCCGTTCGCTCTCGTGATGCAAGCTGAAGGCAACTTTGCTCACACAAACACACAGTGGAGGGGTACGTACACTCCCGCCGTCGCTGTAAATTCATAAGCACCGTCTCGGTGTACATGGCTCATATCCCCTTCCAAGTCTCGGCTGCGGGATTATCCTACACAAACCAAGACTTAGCGATTAAACTCTTCAACATTCTGGCTCTCCACTTGCAATGTGTGTGTGAGGCGCTCAGATTGTTATGTACAAGGGTTCGGCACTTGGTAAAGGAAGCAAATGAATATATATATATATATTTTGGTGTTATCTGGATAGAGGATCAGGTGAATGTTAGATACCAGGTCTCCCTTATCTTTCTATCTATGCTGAGCCCAGTCCTCTGTTCTTAACGCTACCTCGCTGTCGCGGGAGATAGCGAATAGTATGAAGAAAAGAAGAAGATATATATATATATATATATATATATATATATATATATATATATATATATATATATATATATATATATATATATATATATATATATATATATATCATGTGCTTATGCTGGGGCTAGTTATCACAAGTTTTGCTGACACGTGCAGTAATTACAGTGCAGCGCTACAAGAAAAAAAAGTAACTCGATCTTCACCTTTGATATTATGATATGCGAAAAAAAACAACACACACACACATGACCGGTTGCTAAAGTTCACGAGAGGATGACGAAGGGATGGGATGTGTTTCGAAGCGGAATTAAGTGTGGAGAGATTTCGCCTAGACGATAGTACGGTCTTATGTGCTCAGTAGGATTATCTAGTCTCACACGTTGGATTATATGAATCAACGGTGGAAGAAGACGACGTGTGTCCACCAACTGTGTCTTCAGGTGGTTCCCCAAAAGGAGGTTTAGAGTAATTTCCATCACGACGAAGGTTGATACATTCTTTGGTGTCATGGACCACTGGTCCTGGTGGAATGGAACACTTGTCCTGGTGGAATGGAACACTGGTCCTGGTGGAATGGAGCACTTGTCCTGGTGGAATGGAACACTTGTCCTGGTGGAATGGAACACTTGTCCTGGTGGAATGGAACACTTGTCCTGGTGGAATAGAACACTGGTCCTGGTGGAATGGAACACTAGTTCTTGGTAGCATGGACCACTGGTTCTGGTGGAATGGATCACCACACTGTTGGCATAAAACATTGGTTCCTGGAACCTGAAACACTAGTTTGTACTGGCATGGAACGCTATCTCTGGTGACACGGAACACTTAGTTCTAGCAGCAGGGAACACTGGTTGCACGGAACATTACTTTTTGATAGCCTCGAAAATTGGTTTTAATTCCATGGGACAGTTGTAGTCCTGGTGTCACTGAACACTAATTCCGATGGCATGAAACGTTAGTTCTTAGTGGCATTAGACACAGTCTTTAGTGCTGTGAATCCTTACTCTTACGTTCTTCTCCTGGGCGACGAGGAGAAGCACACTCCTTCCTCCTCCTCCTCCTCCTCCTCCTCTCTCTCCTACCACTTATTGAAATAGCCACACTTCCTACCTCTCCCACTCACAATCCCTCATGTGAACACTATTCACCTGCATCATATGTACCGTGATATCACACCTTTTTACACCTGTGCCCACCTGTGATGAACACCGTTTTTGGGAAAAGGGGGAAGAAAAAGGTGGAATACTTGGCCATTTGAAGATGAAGTCCTCAGACGACAGGATGTCGCCTGGCAAAGGTTGAACAGCACCACACCTCTCCATCACCAGGGGCTAGCGCATCGCAGACAGTACATTAATAGACTCGGCAGTGTAGCCGGTAGGAACAGAGGTTCGTTATACCATTGTCTCGACGTTCTTGCAGCTGTTCACGTGACCACGAGTCCCACACGCCTAACTTGGATGTGGAACATGTTTGCATAACAATGCACACTATAGGGCCCCAGGGTCTTTGAACGGATGAAGTCTATCTAACACATGTCAGGCTTCGGGAATATCCCCTTCATTGTTCACACAGACATACCCCTTGTGTTCATACCTATAGTGGAGAATAAGCTACCGTTGCTAAGTCGGAAGATATATGAGTACCTCTTGGAAATTTTACTTTTATTGTTCCTTTACAGCTTCTTCGGCTCATTACGGATCACGCTCACTTTGTACTTACTGAAAAGGGTCCGCGATGAACCGAACCTGTGTAGGAATGATAAACATTAAGTGTCCAAGAACAGTGGTTTTATTTTCACACACACACACACACACACACACACACACACACACACACACACACACACACATACACACACACATACACACACACACAATATCCATATTCATACTCTTTATTCCCAAAAGTCTAAATATTGTGGCATCTCTCACTCCGAAACGCGAGCTGATTCGAACTTTGTCCCGGATTGCTGTTGCCCTCACCAGAGACCGGCCGTAGAAACAGACTAACAACATACGCTCGTAACGACGGATTCGTTCTCCAGCTTTTGCATCGCCGAGTCTGATTCTGAACACTGTATCTTTTGGCTTCTGCGGCGCAAAGCAAATATTCTACAGTTACGAAAGGAAAGACGGATAGGTGATGTTTGAATCCAGCATAGGCCCAGATGGAACGAAAATGAAACCTGTTGCCCCGCTTCAGCCACAGCAACTCTACGAATCCAAACTATATTATTGAGGTAGGTTTTCAACGCATTACATGCGTGAACCTTCGATTTCTGGTCTTGGAAAAAGAAGGAAACATGATCGTTAGACCTTTATCATGCACCATATATTACGTATCATTCCTCAACGCTAGTGTTTCCTCCCCTATCGGAAGTGAACAACTACTACACACTGAAACCATCCACTGTTCTCTAGTATTTCCAAACGGCAGCTGTCAAAAGGATACCGGGAGGAGGGCGCGTTGCAGCAAAGATCTTTTATTTCAGGAAGTAAGAGAGACTGTGAGATTAGCGGATTCTCACTGGTTGCCATGACGGAGAGGATGGAATTGATTGAGTGGCTCCAGATGGCCTCGTAGGGACTCCAATTTCGAGAAAATCTCCAGTCTAGCCTGAAGGCCCCCAATCCTGGCCGAGCAAATCTCCTGGGATAGGGGAGAGAGGTCAAAAGGAAAAGATAAAAAGTCCAAAGTTGTCAAAGGAGAAATAAATTGACGATTTTACTCAGTCACTCCACTACGGTGACAGTTCGAACTGAAGGGCTGGATGGACAGAGAGTCGTCAGGATATATGTGTGTGTGTGTGTGTGTGTATTCACGTCCAAACAGTGAGAAATATCTTAGTGTATGACGTGTAGATCTCCTGTGCTACTTTAGGAATTCTGATGTGCTGAACAACAACTCAAGACAGTCGACTGGTGTAACAGCAATATCAACTTTTTGAGGGAATCTCGAGGGAGGAAGGATCCGTAGGAATGGGTTAGTAAACCCCAGATTTAATGTAGCGATAAGCACGTTATTACAGAATTAAGATGAGAAAATTTGCAGACAAGACGAGCCATTTTGGCAGCCTGTACGTCCTTACATCGTTATACACTTGATAGAGGACACTGAGACTCATGCTTCAGAAGAGATGATAGCAATAAAAGAGATGGCCATACTGAATACATCCGATGACGAACATCGAGACGAAGTCCACAGAAAACGGAACATGCGCGGTGAGGGGCCCAAGGAGGGAGGAAAGACACACGTAGTCGAAGTTTTGACATGAATTGCGATTTCTTTGTAAATCGATACTTTGTCTTTCTTTCAGAACTGACATGCAGACTTAAACCCTACGATTCCCTTTGATGGCTCTCGCAGAATAATTCATTCCATCATCCAGGACACCAGGCAAAATCCTGGACTACAAATAGCCCTCCTGGAAAGGACGAAGTATATAGCTAGTGGAAGTCGATGGGCCCCTGGTCAGTGTCTGGGCCTGAGGGGTGTCTAGCCCTTCGCCCCTTGAATCGCCTTCTTCAGGAAGGTCATGAGCTTCTCCACACACACACACACACACACACACACACACACACACACAGAAGGCGATTCAAAAAAGACGAATAAAATAATTCAAACATGTTCTCCAGACTTTTTCATCTGACGGCATTGAGTATTTAAAGACTTTCTTCAGCGACGCTGCCCTCCTTCGGTCAACTCAGTTTAACATGTTACCCATTAGTCAAGCTGAATTAAAGATATAAAAGAAATAACGTAATCAAGTCATTATAATTCTAATGTCTACTTATGTTTTCGTAATTCTCTATTCATCAATAAACCGTAAGACAGGTAATATAATTTAGTTTCCATATATATATATATATATATATATATATATATATATATATATATATATATATATATATATATATATTATCCCTGGGGATAGGGGAGCAAGAATACTTCCCACGTATTCCCTGCGTGTCGTAGAAGGCGACTAAAAGGGGAGGGAGCGGGGGGCTAGAAATCCTCCCCTCTCGTTTTTTTTTCAATTTTCCAAAAGAAGGAACAGAGAATTGGGCCAGGTGAGGGTAGTCCCTCAAGGGCCCAGTCCTCTGTTTTTAACGCTACCTCGCTAATGCGGGAAATGGCGAATAGTTTGAAAGAAAGAAATATATATATATATATATATATATATATATATATATATATATATATATATATATATATATATATATATATATATATATATATATATATATATATATATATATATATATATATATATATATATATATATATATATATATTACAGCAATACCCTACGTCTCAGATTTAACGAAGTAACCCCCTAAATCTAATTTCCCATATTCTATAGTTTTGCCTTGCACACAAACACACACACTCACACACACCGTCGACAGTTGACTCCTCCCTCCCAACCATTAACCCTAAACACCGCGCTGGCGAGTAGCAGACGATCAATCACCATCGATACAACTAGGCTCCGGATGGCAAAGTAACGAACCACAGGTGAGCATTATCGGAGATTGTACACTTCGTGAGGTGTTTTTCTCGGCATTCATGAAGTTTCACAGGAAAGGGAAGGATAGATAGAGAGATAGAGAGAAAGAGAGAGGAACAGAGACAGAGGAGTGAGCGTGTGTGTATAAGTCACTATTTCCTGGATACTCGTTCGTACACTTATATCAATATCTAAAAAATTGGAGTAATTGTCAGTGATCAGACCATTTCTAGCAGGTAAGGACACAATCAGACTTCATCTTTGTGTGTATATATATATGTGGGTATATATCAAAACGTACATATGCCATTTCGGGGAATCAACAAACTTGCCTAACTAGCACATTCCGCTGTTTAGACTGGCAGCACAGGGACGTAAGAATAACAGAGGAGTGAGGCTTGCAGCCACCGCTACATCGTGGAGTGGAGCTATCCTGTGAACTTTGGAAAGTGCGCGTCTACAGGTCTCAACCTTTCGATGTAGGAAGCTTCGTTATCTCCCATGGTAACAGCGAGACCCTCCCACAAGCAAGGAGACCCTCCCAGCGAGACACTTCCGGCTACAGTACATGGTTGTGAGTATTCACGTAAATTCATGCTAAACTTGGTCAGTTATGATGTCAATAGCACAGGGTCTTGTTCAACTATGTTTTCATCATTTAATCTCTGATGTGTTAGTTAAATGAGGTACTTCATTCATAATTCTGACTGTAGTTGCGTAATATATATGCAGTTTCAGGAGAATGATGAGTGTGGTTGAAAAAAAAGCTGAATGAAACGTATTTTTGGTATTTTCATGTAAACAAGCCAAGGGTGTTTGGAGAGTTTCTGTCTTAAAACTTTGTATTTTATACATTCTCAGTGGTGTTTGGGTTTACCGTACATATCCGCATCCTATGTTTGTGCACAACTGCATTAGTATATGCTTATATTTATTGCGTTCTCGTAATTGCTTGTGCAATGTGTTTTTGTGTGGTTATGTGTACTTAAATTCGTTCACTGATGTTTAAGTACAAATGTAGTTTTACATGATTATGCCAGTGCATGGTTGTATACACCCGTATGTGCATGTGTCTTTGTCATCACATTGTGGTATCGAATGGTGTATGTAGTCTGCAGCGAAGCGTTGGTTTGTGTTTATGGACTTGAATGCCTGTAGCAGCCCAAGTGCACGTGAGGCAGGAAGAGTAAATTGCAAACGAGGCCACTAGCTCGCTGCACCTCCCTCGCTGAACCTCTAGATACACAAGCGGGTACCTCCCTGATCGGCGGTTCAGTAGTTAGCTGCCACTTGCTGTGCACGCGCGGGTGTGTGTGTGTGTGTGTGTAATTACTATTTGCGTTTTATGGGGAAAATGTTTTAACTCGTGTTTCCTTGTCTCTTAACCTTGCTTATATGTACAAAGTCTTTATTCTCATACATATTTTGGACATTTATATGTCTCTTAGCCTCCGCCAGGTAACCATTTATTAACGAATTGATATCGTATTTTGGCCTCTGGTTATTCTATCCCTGCGTTTTTCGAAGAGGTATTCACTATTAACATAAGAAGAAATATACGGTCTTGTTCTTTTTTTCTTTTTCGCTCGCCATGCGTGAACACTAATCATAAATTTGCAATCGTTGGTCAGGCATGCATACGCACGTCTTTAATTGGAGGCATCCAGCATGTTGCTACCTTAAGTTTCATTAAGTTTTAATTGAAACATCGACTAAGTTACTCGCTCTCTGTGGTTATAATTAATCACACTCCCCGCCACAGGTAAAAAAAAGAAAAAGATCCTAAATTCTTTATTGCCAGTGAGTAGTTAAGACTCGCGACCCATTCATTATCAAAGGACCTCGCTCACGATACACTCTCTCCAAAATTCATACCCAGTATCACACGTAGAAGGATATACTCATGGCCAATTAATACGTTCGACGGTACACGACCTATCGACGAGAATATTCATGAGATGATTACAACCTGCAGATGCACTCGTAACATACTCACCGTGCCATTCCTAACACTCATGGCGTACTTACTGCCATCATTAGAATAACTAATTTTAGTTTGTTGACGTAAACGCAAAGTTTACTACTGTCTGAATTTTGTCATATATATATATATATATATATATATATATATATATATATATATATATATATATATATATATTCCCTGGGGATAGGGGAGAAAGAATACTTCCCACGTATTCCCTGCGTGTCGTAGAAGGCGACTAAAAGGGAAGGGAGCGGGGGGCTGGAAATCCTCCCCTCTCGTTTTTTTTTTTTTTTTTTCCAAAAGAAGGAACAGAGAAGAGGGCCAGGTGAGGATATTCCCTCAAAGGCCCAGTCCTCTGTTCTTAACGCTACCTCGCTATCGCGGGAAATAGCGAATGGTAAAAAAAAAAAAAAAAAAAAAAAAAAAAAAAATATATATATATATATATATATATATATATATATATATATATATATATATATATATATATATATATATATGTGTGTGATTAATCTTTTCAAACTTTTTAATGATTTGGCAAGGATTCTGAGAAAATATTTGATATAACATTAAAACTGTTGATAATCATGATTACGAGCTATTGAAACTGTATCATCATTATCGCACATTTATTTGAATGAAAAGGTTTATGAATAAATCATTTATCCAAATAACATGGAATATGAGTCGTGAATGAACCCCAGCAATTTTAGTCTCCTTCAGTGCAAATGAGGAGACTGCAATATTTGCAATTCCAGCCAAATTATGTACTCTGACGGCTATGAAGCACCCAGCGCATTATAGTTTGCTCTATCAAATCTCCCAATTATACCCTCGTTATGGGGCCACTACGCAGTGTACCCCAAATGAGATAGCGTATTCAGACGTTCTTTCATTCGAGTCATAATGATTTTCATAGCTGACGAGACTTGTACCACAGATAGACACACTCATGACAGACAGACGGGCACACACACACACACACACACACACACACACACACACACACACACACACACACACACGGACTGCCGCTCAAGACCCTTATTCAGTCATTAACAGCAGTGTTTCATTAAACTAGGAAACCGTGGCAGGAAGCGAGGCTAATAGGAAATGTAATATATATGATGCCCTGGGGGTATAACCAGACACGTTTCCTCTCTGTCTGTCTGTCTGTCTGTCTGTCTGTCTCTCTCTCTCTCTCTCTCTCTCTCTCTCTCTCTCTCTCTCTCTCTCTCTCTCTCTCTCTCTATATATATATATATATATATATATATGTGTGTGTGTGTGTGTGTGTGTGTGTGTGTGTGTAAGTGAATATCTTTTTCTCCCTCAAATAAAAGCAAGAATCTCCTAAGTGTGACCCACATAATTACGCATTCTGAGCGTTATGAATATCTTAAACGTGTCGGAATAAGAAGCTTGTACACCATGCGAACCTTTACAAGAAAGAATATCATTTAACGAGTTGAGAAGACTTGGGAAATATGTAATGTAAAGTAGTATGTAATTATTATTTTTTTTTTTCAACACCATCCATTTTATCACTTCTGTTCATTATGGATTAGAGGAATCTCCTGTGATGCTTTTGGCTAAAGTGAAGGTATCTGAATCTTTAACATCATCTAAATATGAATTTGCTCTCTGGAGTAAAGTGAAATAAGATAGAGAAACATCTAATGGACGAATCATGCGATATTCAGCATATATTAATTATAGGTAAAGCAGTTCAGTGAGATCTTGATAAGCACCTCGATATGAAATCGGGGGAAAAGTTTGATTTTCATAACATCTTGTCACCATAAAATGGAATCAAACTATGACACCATCTTCTACAATTTCTTACTTTGCTACTAGCACCGTGTCATCAGCAAACAATGGAAATCGACTCGTCTCCTAGGCCCCCAGTCACTCCAGTTTCCTTACAATATATATGCATTGTATCATAGCCAATAATCTATATGATAATACCGTCAAAAAAGTTACACTGTCAGAAAAACACTATAGTCATTACAGATGATCAGCTCTGTAAGCAGAATAGCTACCTTCAAATTACTGTAACTTTTTGATTTCAGAAACTGCCATACTGTAAGTAGTGTGTGTGTGTGTGATTTGTGGATAGCCATATCTACAGAAAAATACTTTATATATATATATATATATATATATATATATATATATATATATATATATATATATATATATATATATATATTTCATTCAGTAGTCCCATGTAGAGTGTTAATGTTCTCTTTTTTTTTCATCACACAGACCGTGAGTACCAGAGTGTGGGTGGTGGTAAAAGGACCTTACAGACTTGTTGGCTTGTGTACACGGTTTTCAAGGTAGCTCCGGAGATCCTGCAACATACACCACACGTATGCTGTACTCGGGTAAGATTTATGATTAGCAGTAACGTAGTATTTTTGTAGTCTTTAGATTTTTTCGGAGCATTTTTGTTTCTCGCGTGCGTTGGCGAATTATGGTCGGCTGTGGATAATGCCAGGGATGATTAGCTTTGTATTATAAGATTTGAAGAATATTTGAGCGTTTGATGAATAGATTGGGTATCGGTAAGGGATCATACGGCATCTGTATTACCTGCGTCATAAACGCACACGAGATACAGGAACAGACCTGAAATGGCTGTCGCCTTCGGGAATGCCAGAATTTCAGTTTTATTAAACTGCATCTTAGGCATAACCAGCCTAGCTATCTGTCGTTCAGACAGATAGCTATCAATTTCAGCGAAACTTTGCGTTCATTTGATTGGCGAGGGTCGCTCTCGCAAACCTTTTCCAAAATCGACGAAATTTTGAGTGTTTTCTGGTGTTGAATGCAACGAAGTTTCACGGGTAGACTTCTCAAGACGTTCTTAGGTATTCCTTCCCTTCACAGGTCCATATTGGAATTCCCTGATAACTGGCAACATTTTGCGTGAAACCCCAGGAGATTGAACCCCCGGTAATTGAAACCCTCGGTGATTGAACCTCGGTGATTGAAACCCTCGGTGATTGAAACACTTGGTGATTGAAATTCCGGTGATTGAAACCCTCAGCGGTTGAAACCCTCGGTGGTTGAAACCCCCTGTGATTGAAACCCTCGGTGGTTGAAACCCTCGGTGATTGAAACCCCCTGTGATTGAAACCCCCTGTGATTGAAACCCCCGGTGATTGAAACCCTTTGTCATTGAAACCCTCGGTGATTGTTAACCCCTGTGATTGAAACCCTCGGTGATTGAAACCCCTGTGATTGAAACTCCCTGTGATTGAAACCCCCTGTGATTGAAACCCTCGGTGATTGAAACCCCTGTGATTGAAACCCTCGGTGATTGAAACCCTGTGATTGAAACTCCCTGTGATTGAAACCCCCGGTGATTGAAACCCCCTGTGATTGAAACCCCCGGTGATTGAAACCCCCTGTGATTGAAACCCTCGGTGATTGAAACCCCTGTGATTGAAACCCTTTGTCATTGAAACCCCTGTGATTGAAACCCTCGGTGATTGAAACCCCTGTGATTGAAACCCTTTGTCATTGAAACCCCCGGTGATTGTTCCTTAGTTGCTGGACGTAAATGGGACTTGGGATAACACCATAACCTGATGTAACAGACCATTCCAAATGTCATATCTGTGTGATGTCTCGATTTGCTTTTGTTCTTATCTCATCACTGATATGTCAACGTCAGTGGCATTTTCCGTATCTCTCCAGCGACAGGATCGCGTGACAAGTCTCTATAGGGCATTAGGGAAAGAGTAGTTAGTGACAGTGAACAATGACGTACTGTAGATTTAGATACTTCAGAAAGCCGTTGATAACTAAGGTGATACTCCCAGAAAGATTCTGTGTTAGTTGAGATGAATTGCTCATAGCTTTGTTGGTATCATCCGTGACCTCCACTCATTGGTGGACACGTGACCTTCGTTCATCGGTGGATACGTGACCTCCACTCATTGGGGGACACGTGACCTTCGTTCACTGGTGGATACGTGACCTCCACTCATTGGTGGATACGTGACCTTCGTGCACTGGTGGATACGTGACCTCCATTCATTGGTGGACACGTGGCCTTCGTGCACTGGTGGATACGTGACCTCCATTCGTTGGTGGACACGTGGCCTTCGTGCACTGATGGATACGTGACCTCCATTCGTTGGTGGACACGTGGCCTTCGTGCACTGGAGGATACGTGACCTTCATTCATTGGTGGACACGTGACCTTCGTTCACTGGTGGATACGTGACCCCCATTCATTGGTGGACACGTGGCCTTCGTTCACTGGTGGATACGTGACCTCGATTCATTGATGGATATGTGACCCACTTTCATCAGTGGATGCATGACCTCCATGCATTGGTAGGCACGTGTCTTCATGCACTGGTAAATGTTACTTGTCGACATTTAATGATCCTTCAGATGTCTTTAAGTAACTAATGGCTAGGTCGAAACGCCTTGAATAATAAATGACGTATACAGCAGATATTTGATAGAAAACAGTTTTATGTCATATATAAAGTGAAATATAATATGGTGTTCTTGGGTTCGTGTGACAGACAACCATCATATTCACGAATTCGTCTGTTAGGCGAAGATGATGAATGCGGTAAAGCCTCGGAGATCATAATTGGGAATACGTTACCAACACAAAGGAAGATGCTTGTGGCATCTGGCTCGGGGACAGGTGGGGGAGAAAGAAGTCCGTCACAATTTTACGAAGTGAGTCTCAAATCTTCACTCTCTTCGTCCCTCCAGCTTGCAGGAAATATGAAGAACTTGCGACTTGAAAAGTTCTGATGTTTCCTGGAGATCTCGTCGAGTGGTGACTTCAGTGTCGGGAAATATAAGCGAAAAGTAATTTTTTTTTCTTTTTTTCTTCATCCACGAAAGATGTTCCCCCAATCCTGGGTGGGATCGGGCGTGGGATACGATACATTTAGGTCGGGATGGAGGGGAGTGGGTGAGGATTATGAATGCTTAAGGGGTAGTGGCGGTGTCAACCTGCATGTCAGAAGTAGGAGGAGGAGGAGGAGGAGGGATGGATGCTGGGAGTGACGCCAGCTGTGTTGAGAGGTCAGACCTTTCGTATTTTCATGATTACACAGGGAATGACCCAAGGTGACGGAGGTGGTGGTGCTCCTCCTCCTCCTCCTCCTCTGACAGAGGTCGTTCTTGCCGCTCGATTTGGGGACGAGAACCGTGTACTGCGGACTCCTAACTCGCCTCCAAAGATCACGTGTGTATTGAATTACATTCTCTTTGCATAGGTAATGTAACGCCATTTTTTAAGAAAATGGGACTTGGAGTTCTCGTTTGATGTAGTTAACGCCTGTGGCTGAAAGATGCATAATTGAGCGAGGGTAGTGATTAAAAAACAATGTCTCTTGGAGACATTTAGAAACGAGTGTTCATATGGGTCACGGGTGGGGGGGAGATGAAAGTATATATATATATATATATATATATATATATATATATATATATATATATATATATATATTGGGATGACATCTACTTGGCAAGGCGAGAAGGAAATTAATAACAAGAGAAACTCTGGATGTATTGGTTGACGATATAGTCAAATAGACTCTCCAAGCTAAGCTGGAACGTTGCTGGCAACGCGCTGTGTTGCCACATGGAAAGAACGAAAATTGAAACGAACGTAGGAAGCTTCTGGCTTGAAGATGATGACTCCAGCGACAGCTGTAGATAGAAGCGTGTCCTCGACTCCTCAAAATGCAGGTGTAATCGAGACGATCCCAATGTTGGCTGTGGAAACGGCACGCTGCTTTCGAGTCCAATTGCCGCTGGAGGGCTACGATAGGCTGCTGGCGCGGAGCTCGTGGAAAACCCGGCCACTTGTAAGGTTATTTTGCCCTAGGGCTTGTGCTCTTATCGCCTTGTGTGTGGGAGAGGGATGGCAGGTTTAACTCGCTGTCACATTTCGTGTTGCATCAATTCTATCCCTTCGACAGCAGCTGCGGGAGTTCTTGGGGAAAAGTTCTTGATGGACAAAGTCGCTGCATCAGGCAGCGCATGTCATGGTTAACATGTGAATGACACGTCTCTATTGGGTTGTGGGAAATCTTTGCTTGGGTGTCAAAATGCAGCGATTTACAACCCTATTTTTCCAAGTATATTTTCTGTGTTTTCTTGTCACGATAGGTGATGTATGTGGGTATATATGTATACTAACATACACCTTGCATGTATTTCCAAAATTTCATCAGAGTCCATTAAGATATCTTTATACATTGTGGAGTACAGTTCTGTAGCCTGTCTTATCCAGGACAAACTAGTTTATTTCTCGTATCAAAACCTTTTCATGAAATTTGTTAGTTTAATTCAGTTATCTTTCAAATTCTCTTCTCATGCTTCTTTGTGGATCTATAGATATCGTTCTCTGTCCATATCTGACTGAAATGCCGCCTCTCATGTTTCAGTAATTATCATTGCACTCTTTCGTTTCGCTTTATTTCTTCAATTTTTGGAAATTTTATATAAAAAAAAGTTTATCATGCTAATGATAACAAGTTGTGGGCTATTGATGGGCAAGAAATTTCTGGCATGGACTCATAAAACAATAGAAAGAACTTGTTTTTGTTCTGGATTGAAACCAGCTGGGCTCTTGACTTTGAATTCAAACCTTTATAGACAGAGTTATCTGTGACAGGGACAAAGGATCGAGGGAAAACTGTGGTTAATCGTTCAAACCGCTTTCATATTCACGGTCGTTTGAATACCACTGACCCAAATATATTTCGTGACAGGAAAAGCTAGGATCGAACCCACCATTTAACTTCCATCAGTCGAACGCTGACGGCTATCGGACGAAGGTTGTGTATACCAGACACTATGAAATTTCACCAGCCAACAGTCAGATATACGAAACATCTTGCAGAAAATTAAGCAAGATCAGAAAAAGAAAAAAAAAAAAAGCGTTGCTTAGAGCACGCTGGGGACAACCCTTGTATATTCTAGTCTCTGTTCATGTTCTCGTACTTGGTATCATATTCATTATAACGAACGCCTCTTTGGCCTTGCCTTTTATTGTTCATTCCAAGTAGTCTTCTTGTTTTTATTTTTGTTCTTTTCCCCTTGCCCTAAATACTTCACAGTTGGCAATAACCGTACGGAGCCAACAGCAAATACCAGTACCTTCTGGAGGAGTAGGAGGAGGAGGCGAAACAAACCGTAATCTCAGACTACAACATGGAGCAGCAGGCATGTATTATGAGAGGCAATATGCTCGCACCCAGCGCCAGCAGTGGCGACCCGTCATCGGCATTGCCAACATAAACACCACTCCCGTGACTTTGCTCCAGGAGTCATGAGGCATTAATAGCCAGCGTCGCCTCGGTCCCCTCCTGCTCAGGTGATTACACCTAATTGCTTCCCGGAATTACTGGATAATCGAGGATTAGACGCTGACTTCGTAATGAGAAGGATGGTTCGTCTTGGGGTTGTATTTTGTCATAGAAATCTGATTATCCTTTACACACATACACACACACACACACACACACACACACACACACCTCTCTCTCTCTCTCTCTCTCTCTCTCTCTCTCTCTCTCTATATATATATATATATATATATATATATATATATATTATATCCATTCGGGTAGTCACTTGTTTACCAAATGGCGTCCTATTACGTCTCTTCGTGGTATACCAACTGACTTATATTTCTTGTATCTCGCTCTGATGATGTGATCATTACACGAAAGTGCACTTGGGAACTTATTGTGTTTCATTTCCCCGTGGTAAGAAAGGGATACTTTGTAAATGTTGTGAAGCATGACGAGATCTTAGATCTATATTCATTCTTAACGGAATCAACTAAAAATTAAACAAATAGATATGTTTTTAAATCCCAAATGGAGTTGGAAATGCTCCCACTTGATCACAAGTGACCTTGATCTCCAAATGCTTCTTATTTCAATTTCTTGGTCTCTTTATGTCCTTGACGTAATTGAAAGAGTAACGGAGCAAAAATTATGAACTTTATCCTTGTAAGTTCTCTCTGTTTCCAGTATTCTTGATTGTATGAAGATGTTGATAAATGCTCAGCAAAGAGACTCCTGGATAATAGCCCACGTTAACCGAGAGACTGATTAAACGATTATATGTAAGAGATCCCCGGGGTATGGAGTCTGTAAATATAAGGGACGACACTAGATACGGGAAAACAAATCTAGAAAACGCTCTTTTCTCGGAAAAGTTCGAAAACGGTGTGTGTGTGAGGACTTGGGGACGTTTTCGGGAATACGTTTTCTAATTATTTACAGACGTCGAGGTAAGTCTTAGGTGATAACGCTTTCTGTTTTATAAACATAGCGATAGATTCCTCTCCAAAATGATTCGATCCCGCTCATTTAGAGGTCTTAAGTTTAAAACAAGACGAGTCCTTTTATCATCCTATGGTTCCTTAACCATAATTTAGGTAGCGTTTTATGATCTACGATTAAAGAACAAAAGGAGAGAAAGAAGAACCCCGATACGCGTTCGTTTAACGCTGTCCAATATGAAATCCAAGTTTATTTTAGATGATTTTCAACAAAATGTGACCAAAGAAAAAAAAAAAAAGGGGGGGGGGGGGTGAAGAAAAAAATGACAGAAGTCAACGTAGAAAGAAAAACCACGACAAGACTCCTTGCATGTCCTTTTTTATTCCCTGAATACATTCCTCCAATTTTATGCCTCGCTGATTTCGAAAAATGGGCGTCATTTAGGTCTGGCCGTGAATGAAACATCTCAGGCACGGTATTCTCCAAATGCAAGTTTACACAGAATATTTTACGGCGTTTTTAGTAACCATTATACCAGCGGTTGAGCTGTATTGTAATCCTCGCTCTTTTATGCTCTCTATTGCAAATGTGTGGGAGTGTGTTGTTAACATAGTGTAGTGGTGATAAAGTGTGGCTTTTACTTCTTCCAGTTGGGACGTGTGGCCTAATGGTTTATTTCTAAGGCACGTATTTTTCCTGCGGATGTGTTAACGTTAAGGATCCATTACTGTCGTGGGTCTGCATAGGAGTTGCTGATGACGAGGTTTCGATTCGCAGTCATCGTGTTTATATACACTGAAGAGGGAGGTATTGGAACACTCATAGGGGTTTCATATGTCTCGAACTTGCTCTGCTGTCGCATGATTTTTTTTTAAGGTTAAGTAGGCTGTCCGTTGCTCTGCTGTCATACGAGATTTTATGCTTGATTTAGCTGTCGTTATTCACAGTTTCATCATTCAATTTATTCCCATGACCCACTAATCTCTTGTTTTAGAAGTACTTCTTTTTTTTCTTTACTCTTTTCTAACAAGTTTCATGCTTACTTTTATGCTTTTTTTTTTCTGGATGACATCATTAAAACTAGTTTAAAAACTTAATATTTGTGATTGGATCACCTCTTACTCTTCTCTCTTCCATGAAAGGCACTTTAACCTTTCCATGTAAATCGGCTCTTATAATTCCGGTACCATCTTTCTTGTCCTCCTATACACCCTCTTTGCCGGATTTTTCTTCTTCCTTAATCGCTTCCACCAAAACTGAGAAGCATAGTTTTGGTCTAGCCCACTGCATTGTGCGTAAGGCTTTCGGAATATTTCTTTATACACTTGAGTGGTATTCTGCTCAGGTGAGACTCTGGCGACAGGTTATCGACAAAACCTACTCCCATATCCTTCTCACACACAGTTTCCTGCAGCTTATTTTTTTGTCGTAAATATTCATCTCGTGGCCTTCTTTCACTTCATCCCATCCTCATTACTTTGCATTTACGTGGGTTGGATCTCGTTAACTTTATATCAAAACCACTTTGGAGCCTGGCTACGTGACTTTGTAGGTTGATGTCGTCATCCTCACTTTTCTTTGAAGGTATAGGAATGCGTGCGTATGTAATAGGTTCCCTTGGCACTTGCAAGAAAGAAGGATCGAGTAGGCGAAAGAATATGAGATGTTAGGGAGAGCTGTGGCAAGATTTGAGAAGACCTTACAAAGGCTTTGAGCCGGTGTGGTGGTGTTCACGTTTGTGTGGTAGAGATGAATTCAGAAGGAAAGAGGATATGTTTGCCATGCACTGACGCTTTTGATTGTCTCTGTCAAGATTGCTTCTCATGGTTGTCAAATACTACAGTCGTTAAGAAAGTAATTGCCAGGTTTTAAACTTGTGAATTCTAGTGATTTGGCATTGATCATGACAGAGTGAGATAAAGCTGAAGGAAAGACGGTCAACAGTTTAGAATACTTAACTCAAGTCTGCGTAGTAAAGCAAAAAACGAGCGTTAAATCAAACGATAATACAAAATGCTATTCCTGAAAATAGCATATGGAATCCCATAGAATTCTGTAGTACTCTTTATCATTACGTAGTCAACAATTGCCCTAATTTTCTCGGAAAACTGGTACGTTAGTTGAAGACAATGAAGTCGTACTAGGTATCTTAAAAGTATTTTTTTATATCCGTATTTACCAGTGAAGACACGAGCGTTTCAAATCCAGATCCACAGACAATGAGAGAGAAGTGTGCAGCGTAATGACATGTACAGACAAGGTATGACGTTGGTAAGGAACGGAATGAAAGTAAATAAAACGGCAGGTCTTGATGAAGCTTAACCGAGAACAACGTCAGAAACAAATTACTTTCTGCAGGGAAAGTTTCACACGATAGGAAGTTTGCCAGAGTAACGATAATATTCAAACTGGGTCTTTTCCAGGAAATTATCTAGTTAGCTTGACGTCTGAATTTGGCAGACTTATGCAAATCATGATTCGAAATAAGATTGTAAACTATTTGGAAAATCATGACTGGACGATTGCAAAATGATTTTTGGCGAAATTGATCCGTTCTGACAAAACTGCTTTATTTTCGAAATAATCAACTTATAAGATGAAATTATAGTAGTTGATATAATTGATTTGGATTTCCATAAAGTGTTTGATAAATTTACGTATCGCGGATTATTTACAAAAGTTGTCACATGGCACAAGTGGTGTCATGCCTAACACAGATAACGATTTGAATGGCCATCAACAATAGGAGTGATTAACGTCGAGTAGACACTGCATAGAAGCGGTGGAAAAGGGGAACATGTAGAATTATAGGTTTCACTGGCAAGGCATTCAACCCCGTGTCCAAATACTAGTCTTTACTCTCCACATTTCACTTGTGCGTTGCCACCTTAAATATTGTGTTCAGCTTTGGTCATCCTACTTGTAACAACAACAACAAAAATAGAGTACAGTTGTAGCTCCCATGTTAACCTGCGGATAAGGATGGAAACCCAGTAAGAACTGTTTAAAAACTAAGCTTATTTGACCAAGAGAGAAGAAAGCCTGGAGGCGATATGATACAGCTATGATAAATGAATAAGGGCTTTGATAGTCTTGATCTAAGGAATTGTTCAAGGATGTAGCAATGGATGCAAAGCTTGAGGGCAAAAGTTGTACTTCGAATTAAAGTCCATAAGTTTACGTGTTAAAATGATGAACATATATAATAGTTTACGAATAAAAGTGATGGAAAGTAGATACACTTGGAAAAAAGATAAACTATAGATATTTTACTTAAAGTCCATTACTGTATTTTCCTGCGTCTCCGGCGTTTCCAGGTAATTCTCTTCTGTTTCTGATCCCTTCAGCTACCACAAACGGCCTGGAAAGGACCCCAGTGGTCTTTTGCTGTATCCAATCCTTTGTATTCCAGTGAAGTTCGTTCGGTTAGGAAAGGAGAGAGGACTTTGTGGGTGGATGTGTTCATAAGAAGCTAGAGGGGTAGGTAAAAGGAATAGTGCCGTTAAGTCGCTGATGATTTGATTTAGGCAACGAGATGGTCTTCATTTTTTTTAGTTGTATAGTTAAATGATGGAAGAGAGTAAAGGTGTAAAATATAGAAGAACAGGAGTGAAAGCTAATACATTATACCCTTCCAATTATTTGTACAAATCTGGGTGTAAGACACTATTCGTTGATTTCATTCAATATATTGAAGATCCTGTGATCGACCTGTTCAGCGGAGCCGAGTTCGCGCGCTACTTAACATTTGGATGTTACGTAGTTTCATTATCGTGTATTGTCGAAATCCCCGGTCAAAAAGCGGTTCTGTACATAGTGATAATTTATTTTAATATATATTCTTTGAAAGCGATGGTTTCGAACGCTATGATTCCTTACACTACTCACATTTCTCCTTTTTGTTTTTACCCCTCTTGCCTCAGAACTCTCGCTTCTTTTTCATTTCATACATTTTTTTTTTTTGATTTTCATGTCTGTCTTCAGTTTGCCTTATTTTGATATTTTTTCTTCAATGTTTAGCTTCGATTAGTGACTTTTGTCAGTGACTGTTGGCTATATTGAGTGAAAGTACGTGTCGATACAACATAGGAACGAAATGAAATCCACCCTGGTAAAACCTGTGGCTTTGTGACCACCAGAGAAAGATATTAACCTATTAGGAATAATGATCTTGTCGTGTGGTTACTAACCTCTTCGTTCTCCTCTTTTTCCATGGAGTGATTAAAGAAAAATGAATTATGTAATGGGCAACGGAGATGCAGGAGCGATCATGACTGTTGTTTCTCGACATTCTTAATTTTCATGTAGCCGACATGGCACTTAGAAACTGCGTTGATGGTTCCATAAACTCTTTTGACATTTACGACAAGTTGATGGGGAGCATCTTAGCCATAAAGATGCTTCTGTGGTTTTGCATAACAAGTTCGTGTTGAGAATGTATAATTAAAAAAAGAGTATAATGAAACAAGAGTGTGATCTACCAGCTACAATTTGTTTCAGCAACAGTTATTATAAACGACCTTCTTTACGAGTTCACTCGTTTCCTAATTATTCCCTGGAGGTGTTGCGTGTACTTTATGGGTTCTGACTTGACCAAAAGGTAATCTGTCTTATCGGTAGAACATTACCAACGATTATGTAATCCCATATAGGCATGTCAAGTCGCTCTTTTTCTACCGTAAACGCAAATGCACTGGCAATGGAGTGAGACTAGAAAATAAAAAAGGAACTCCAGATCATTCCCGTTTTCAGTGATCGATCGGAAGTCAGAGAAAACGGCAGCCGAACGGCACAGTAAACTAGAAATTAAACATTGGGTTACGGTGGCATTTTGTATTATGAATTTGGATATTAGTTTATGATTAAAAAAGGCAGTTAGATAGTTACCATCAGGGTACCGATCTAGCCACTGGAGCCTAAAAACTGGTTCTTTTGATGTTGGCTTAATCAAAGGATAGTAATCCAACGCTCTGCTAACTAGATGCGAATGTACACAGATGATTTTTGTTTGTATTTACTTGTATGTGTGTGTGTGTGTGTGTGTGTGTGTGTGTGTGTGTGTGTGTGTGTGTATAAGACTTTTGATGCATTGTATGTAAAAAGATTGACAGAAGTAAACTTTATCAATTGCGTACATGTGAACGTCACAATAAAAAGCTTATTGCGGTGATGAAAAGTTGTTGCACTGCACAACTACCATTTTAGCCCTGTTTCTACATGCAGATGAGACGTACTCGAAGGAAATGAAACGAGCAAATTGGCGTAACAATATCTCTTAACGAAGCGACTCGTTATCGATCCAAATGGAAATCATGATCCAATATCTATACAGAAATAAGATTATCACAGCGTTCTGTCAACGTGGTCATTCCTCAAGTCTCGTTACTATATCGGTATATAGTGCCGCCACAGGGGTGGGTTACAATGCCCCATAGCTTGACGACCGATCGAGACCACTCTCCCCCAACCCTAGCCAAGTACCAGCCTTTCTTCCTTCATCCACCACCACCACCACCACCTACAAAACGTATGTGCGACGTTGTGATCAGAATACTAGTCTCTGTCTCTGTCTCTCTGTCTGTCTGTCTGTCTCTCTCTCTCTCTCTCTCTCTCTCTCTCTCTCTCTCCCTCCCAAGTAACGTCGGTTCGTCCCAGTGGCCTCTCGTCCCTCGTCATGCACTGCCAACAACAGGATGCTTTACTGTCTGGCTCCTGAGGTGCCGGGTAGCGCCGGAGACCCTGTAGTACTTCAGACACGCTCAAGATCTCCGTCCCGTTTGTTGTGGAGCCCGAGCTAAGCAACTGTCTTTCTGAAGGGATTTCTCCGTGTATAGTTTTCCGTCTCCCTAGGGCCAGTGTTGATACAGATGTGTCACGAACGTGTCGCAGCTTCGGGACTCTTGGATATGTCAACACTGACGCCCATGCAAACACGTACGGAGAGGAGATTACGGATGTGTACACAAATACGTACGCGCGCCCAGACAGATGGAAAGATGGATGGTCAGGCAAGTCGGACAAGGTTATACGTGGGTAGACAATTAGCCAGCTGGCGTGTGTGTGTGTGTGTGTGTGTGTGTGTGTGTGTGTGCGAGAGAGAGAGAGAGAGAGAGAGAGAGAGAGAGAGAGAGAGAGAGAGAGAGAGAGAGAGAGAGAGGAGAGAGAGAGAGAGAGAGGTACAGACGTATATAGTGCGCATGAAGACACACAGGCACACATACACCCACACCCAGAGGCTGTCGTACAGACTGACCGTCCAAATGACAGACAAACAGACAGACAGATCAATACACACACACACACACACACACACACACACACACACACACACGCAATGTACAAAGGCAAGACACACGTGAAAGAAAATACAGTTTTTGCAGTGTTTGTCTCGTGATGAACCAGACATCATACCGGCCTAATGTATCGCTTAGCAAAGGTGTCATTCCATCTCCGCTTCGTGGGGTGTCTCGCAAAATCCAGACTCGCCTGAGCTTTTCGCGAAATACGCAATTTTCTGCCCCGGATGTACCTTTTCTTTGATCTCGAATCACAAAAGAGTTTTCAGAATTAAATTCCTCTGTATTAGAACCCAAGAAAACGGGAAATTCTACTTCAGAGGTCGAGCAAAGGCGAGAAATCTGAGAAATGTTTGTTCGCTCTGCTAGAAATATAGTTGGCGAAGCCTTTGAAATTAATTTTTGGACTTTTTGTATTGCCGTTGTGTTCTGTGAGGGGGATTTTTGGGCTTCTGTAGATGGGGGTAACAGCCAGAGGGGGCCCCCCATACAATGGCGTTGGATGTTTTGACTCCTCTGCCAACACTTTTGTATCTTATAAAAGATCTTTGGAGTTGACTTTCCTTTTTCTCCTTGACAACTTCTACGTCAGCTGGTTATGAGGAATCCCTACATCTGTCTACGTCTACTGATGCATTGAAGACACATAATAAGGTTTCTTTTGAGGCATGAAAAAGGTTTTGTTTTCGATTAAGAAGATGGTTTGATGATGGGAGGGACGTTCTTGAACACTAATTGCAAAAACTGGAATCTAAATTCACAAGACAACCCCATACTTTTAGTCCTTACCGACTTTCCATTGGTGAACCGAAAACCTTTTACCTCGATAAGTATCAAAGGTCTGTACTCTTCCAGTGGCACGGAAGCATTTTCAGTTAAGTGGGATTTTTCTGGTCCCCTAATTCAGGCACACGCGAGCAACGACCAACACCGCACCTCTTACCTTCACACCAAATACTACAAGAGCATTTCTCTTTAAACACTTCTCCTCTCTCTCTCTCTCTCTCTCTCTCTCTCTCTCTCTCTCTCTCTCTCTCTCTCTCTCTCTCTCTCTCTCTCTCTCTCTCTCTCTCAGAGGATATTTGATATCACATATTTAGACAGCAAACACAGAGACGATGCTGCGTCCATCTGTTGGTAGTACGCGATACGTCACGATTCCACGTTCTAATTGCAGTTCAGGGTAGTGTACACACGACAAGGCACTAGTGCTGGACTCGTGTTATTTTCCAGTGGAATCGACGTGTGTGTGTGTGTGTGTGTGTGTGTGTGTGTGTGTGTGTGTGGGGCTCTGGTTCCAGTTCAGGGTACAGAGTCATGATGATATAGTGGGTACTTCTGTAAGTGTCATGTATGATGCAACGAAACCAGAGCCTCCTCTGTCCACAGCCAAGCCTCACAAACCTTTCTGTGTCTCGCCTGAACCTTTTCATATTCCTTGGTTCAACTTTACGCTCCATCGCATGAACATCTCTCACCTCCTGTATGCTCAGGCCCCGATAACTTTTTATTGTTTTCATTCGCAAATCTTCACTAACATCTTCCACAAAGCATCCCTATGAATACTGTCATTTACATTCTCCAGATCATGAAATACCACATAAAAAATCCTTTTTGTTTCTCGAAGTATTTGATCATACAGTTTCTTCAAAGCAGACACCTGATCCAACCATTCCTTACCACCCCTGACAACACATTGCTCCCCCTCAATATCATGCTCTGTATATGCTACGACTCTATCATCCCTTTCCCATATAACGTAACAGGTATACTTGACTTTCCTACAACCGTGTAATTCGAAAATCTAATTTTGTCCTCCTTGCCTTTACACATTAGCACTATATAGGATACCCGCTTATCCTCAGTCGTCATTATAATCTCTCCCCCTTTCTCAAGAAATTGAATTGCAATCCCATCCACTCCCTTCTTTGCCACACATCGTCTAATGCAAGGCTTTCACCACTTAGTCTCATTTCGCCGCAAGCTTTCTAATGAATCACTGACATCGCATACCTCCGTGTTCAGAACAAACCCATCGATGGATAATGAGAAGGAGAGAAGTTTAGAATGATGACATTTACATGAGATTCTAAGAGTGAAGAAGATGCAAGACTTGTGTGAGTCACCCTTGTTAATGATATTCTCTAATTGTCTTGTTGCCAGTTTTGCGTTGAACTGTATTGTTGTTGCATTGGGTGTGAAGGTTAAGTGAGAATTAAATGTGATGGACAGTATGGGCGTTGGGGGAGGAGTGGTAAGTAAGCGCACAGGTATTGGGTAAGAGTTGATGATTTAGAGATAGTGGATATGGGGTCAGGGAATGGTAGGGCATTAAGCATGAATCTAGCACAGGTTTTAAGAGTAAAGTTGTGATTTAGGAGGAGTGAGCACAGCAGTAATGGGCGCGAGTGCAAGGGTCGAAAAAGACAGCAGTTAGTTCAGTGGTTAGTAAGTATAGAGTTTAGTTCCTGTGGATGTACTCAGCGGTTGTGTGAACAATGAATTTTACGAGGGCCATTCGTGCAGTGTTTGCGTAATGGTTGTGCTAATTCAAGCCTGTGTCGGTGTTGTATTGCTGGGCGGATGTAGGAAGTGTGTTGGTCAAGAGGGTTACGTATATCGGCTGACCCCCGGGTGAAGGTTGGGTCTAGTGTTAGTGAGAGAGGTGTCGCGCTGTACGGAGTGTATGTATACATGTAGCAGGAGTGGAGGGAGAGGCGCTTAACAGCGAGAGTGGGAGGACACGGCTCAAGTACCTGGAGGAGGAACACCCTCCCCTTCTAGCCTGCTCCTTCGGCGCTGTTTACCCACTTAGACAATTATATCTCCGGGTCTTAAGTGATGTGCTGGAGAGTGTGTGAGGAAGGGAACACATTCTTGAGCTCCATCATGGGCTGTTGACACAGAGGCAGTGAAGACTGACACAGTCCCTCCATTGTCGATTAACACAACTTGGGGAACATTCAGTATGTCTGATTATATATATATATATATATATATATATATATATATATATATATATATATATATATATAATATATATATGTATATATCGTTTATGCATTGTTGATATGCAGCACTTGATTCACAGAAACATTCATATAAGTATAGACTTGTCAATGATTAGGACAGTGGCAGTAATCTGTCGAGAAAAAATGAACCCAGACTCTCTAAAAGAGAGTCTGGTGCTGGGTATAGTTTGATATACATACATAATATTAAACTTCATTATCCGGGTTTACTTACCGAAATATACATTATAGCCATTGTTCTTTTCGGTCCCTCGTTTTACACTGAATGACGTGTTTTATACCGTACGTGCTCCGTTATGAATCGTTTGATTAGGAAATACTTGCCATATCAAGCACATAGAGACGCAAGGAAAACTCATTTTTTACCTGTCAAGTACGAACAAATAAATGTTGACTGACAATCTTCCTCGTAACGATGTTTTTTACACCTGCTTTGGCAAGAAAACACACATGAAAACGTTAGTCTGTTGTCCCCATGAACGACCAATCTCTCTCCATGGATGGCCGTGCATACCTCCTCCTATACAGCTATACCCTGTGGGTAATTCTATTGTAAATAGCTTCACCCTGTGCTTGCTGCTGCGCCCTGGCTATCAAATCCTTCAGTCTCTGGTACGCATTCCTGCACCTTGTTTAATTAAGTGTGCATGCTCGCAAGGAGTATCCTAAAAGGACGATTGTTCTCACAATTGGGTTTTCCTTCGTCCAGATCCTGGGATGGGGTCCTTACCTCGCTGTTTATAGCGCGCCACCCAGCCCGGCCGCATTGTGTGGTGGTACGCAGGAGAGGGGCAGGTCGTCTCGTAGGTTACTCCAGCTGGACTCCCTGTCCTGGAGAGGTTTTCTAATCTCGTTATCTGTTTCTCGTTCTCCTATATGTTTCGCTCTTCCCTTCCCTCCTTCCCCCCCCCTCTCTCTCTCTCTCTCCTTCCCTCTCACACACTCGTCACTGGTGGGTAGTATGTGGTAGACAGACACCTACTAGACCCTCTACCTGCCTGCGTTATCGAAAGGGTTGGTGAGTGACGACAGCAGGGCAGAGAGCCAGTACTACGGTAGATGTCGTGTTTCACTCCTACGACCCAGGTAGCCGTCTTTTCTTTCTCCCTTCCTCACTCGCCTTTACATGTGGGCGGCAGCTGGTATTCAGTCCAAGATGACATAAGTCACACCATCTCGCACGTAAAGCTTAGACAAAATGTAATTCACACGATTTGTTTATGTACCACTAGATTACGTGGCAGTGAGCGCTGCGTGTTGGCCTCGCATGTAAACAATAATCCCACCGTCGGTAAGTAGGGTAGGTCTGTTTTCGTAGTGAGCCGGATTTTCGAATTCTGATGATATACCTCTCCCCCCGAGACGCGACCGTCCGTCCTTGAAAACCAAATGCCATATAATTGTCAACCACACAACGCGCTTGATGTTAAGGGTTTGTGTGCTATGGCGCAGAAAAGGTTACTCATTTCCGGTGGGGAAAAAAAAAAAATATATTTTCAGTTACGTATCCTGTCATAATTTCCTCGAATATAATAATTTGCAGCTAAATAGGAAAGCTTTGAATTATATCGCCATGGGGAAAAAGTTTGGGGAGTGAAAACAGTTTTAAACTGAATTTATAAAACAATTCCAATATATACATACATATATAAATATATATATTTTTTTTTTTCCTGCATTCCATTGATTAAACAAACCGAAATTGATAATTTGGCGTAGTTGCCTTGTTAAACTGATACCTGTCGTCGCCATAAGGTTCAGGGATTACAGCTCATTTCCTTATTCAACGCTTTGTTAAGATCCATCTTCATTGTGCATGATATCAATCTCGTGCATGCTTGCCTGGAGATGCACCGTAAGGCACCTCTAAGATGTTTCGGCTTAAATCTCTGCGTTATAGTCCAAGAAAAAAAAAGGTTTGAATACTTCGTTCTAAGGTATCCATATTGTCTGATCTTGCGTGGTGTTAGTACTGGCGTGGGTAACCAATGCAGGACGCCAGATGATGTTGGTATGGCCGGTGTACGCTACGCATTGGCCCTGGCATAGAGCCTCATTTTGTCAAAAAAAGACTTGTTAGATCTCTCTCTCTCTCTCTCTCTCTCTCTCTCTCTCTCTCTCTCTCTCTCTCTCTCTCTCTCTCTCTCTCTCCCCACCCATGGCTTTCTCAGGGTGAGACAGGACAACAGGAAAATCCGAGAAGTGACACGGAAGATCGAGGGGGAATGCAAACTATATTTAGGTTCACGTTAGAATTGCCCTCAGACACAGTGTATATAAGAGATCTTGCATACCCCTAAGCTGGCATGTGCAGCAATATTCTCGTCTCTTCACCTCGGGAGCAACGGAAAATTGCTGTAAAGGTTTTGAAGGAATGCAACAAGAATGGATGATAAAGCTGTTGACTTCGTAAATAAAGAGGATGATGGGTGACATGACGACTGCATATACGTAGGTTCCTAGGAGCCCTTGGCTTCGTCAGCATAAAACAGTTCCTCGAAGTTAGGAAAGAGTCCTGAACAAAAGGACATAAATGAAGGTTAAGCAAGGAAACAATGTGCTGAGGGTGGTCGAGAGGTATACTTCATTGGCTACAGAGTTATGGACGCGTGAAACGAGTTAACAGATAAGGAGGGAAATGCGGGTTCTGTTGGTTTCTTAATAAAGAAAAATACCTTTATGAAAATGCAAGGAATAAATTGGGTTTCTCATGAGTGTAAAAGTCCAATGGTTACTGTCACACACACACGAGCCTTTCAGGTGAAGTCTGAGAATGGCTGTAAGGAATATTGGGAGCACATTGGCAGAAGACAAAATACCTTCCCTCCCGAAGCTACACACCAAAATCGAGAAGCCATACCCATGAATGGGTCTCTGATTGCCATTCGTGGGTCTGGCTTCTCAGTTCTGACCAAGAGTTGGGTAAAGACCCATACACGCCAGTCCTTCACCCTCCAAGAGAGCTTCATAGATCCCATTTCGGATTTGAAGAAAAGAGGACTGGTCGGTTAAGAAAAGTGTATCTAAATAAAGTAATATATATATATATATATATATATATATATATATATATATATATATATATATATATATATATATATATATATACATATATATATATATATATATATATATATATATATATATATATATATATATATATATATATATATATATATTTCTTAACCGTGGCTGTAGATTGTATATCGTGATTTCAGTACATTATGCACGACAGATAGAGACTGGATGAGTGCGAGTGAGACCATTCGTTCGTCTGTTCTAAGACGCTTACCCCACCAAAACGGGAGGGACAGTCCCATTTGCACGCATACATATCATGTTAATCTACGCTCGGTGGACTGTTATTAACAATTTTGCCTTTCATCATTACGTATACTTAGGAGATTCCTTTCTTTTCTTTTTTTAAGCGTCCATTTTACAAGCCTGGTGATAAGTGGCGCAGTACCATACGTTGGTGTTCGTGTACTCTGAAGTGGTTCGTATGGCTGTCGTTATAGTCAGGAGATAAAGTAACTCTAGGGTTTTTATCTTGTGTCCCTCGGTTGCTAGAAGTACTGGCTTCCTCTTCGTTGGTGTGTGTGTGTGTGTGTGTGTTTTCCAGTGTTGCCATGACAATATTACGTCATTTTTATGAGTGCAGAGATATTCATATGTTTCTGTTTATGAATTCTTTACACAAAAATAGCTTTATTCGCTGACATTGTAACACATCCGACCTCAAAACTCGACCATCACCATGAGAGTCCTGCCGTTCTCATTATAATCAACTGATCGTAAAATAGTCCTTAAGTCTAGGTTATGAAAAGGAGACGATAGATTGATATCAATTTGCATGTAAAGGAGGGTATTACTTGGGCAACCCCCGCGTGCGTTGAGCTGCTAAGAATCTGTGAATTATTAGAGCATTTGTTAGCAACTGGAATTGTATAGGCTTTGGATGAACTATATAATGTTTTCCCTCTTGATCTAATCCTTCTTGACTTAAACTAAGGTATCTATGCAATCAAGTATTTATTGAAGAAGATATAACACAGTGCTTTTAACCTCTTACAAAAGTGGTAGATACTTTTTCTTGTCTCTTATTATCTCCTTTTCATTACCTCACTACATTTCCATTAAGGCCCGGCCTTGATGTAGACTTTTGACCACTAGTGGAGTCCTCCAACATAAAAAAAGATAGGTGTGAGATATAGATAAAAAAGAAAGAAAGAAGTAGAGCACTACACATACGTATATATATAAGTGACCCACACTTTGTGGTAGAAATTGCGCCAAGTCTCGTGACCAAACTTTGGCCTCCACAGTTTACCAACTAGATTAGGAAAGAGGAGTTTGTGGCCAAAGAGGGAGGTCCACAACTCCCAAGTAGGAGGTACCAAGCAGTCGAACTTGGCAACATAACTTCACCCCAACCAGGTGTTCTGCAACCCAAGCGTTGGACGCGCTGCCAGACTTATGATTCAATGTGGCTTCGAGGTCTTGAATGCCAATAGAAATAGGTAGGAGGAGAGGAGGTGGTGGTTGGGGGCCTGATTTTGTTGGGAAACATTAGCATTACGTTATGAACTGCTGCGTGTAAACGACCATGGCTCATTATCCTAGCATATAATCGGTGAAAAGCGGTGATGATATTGTGATAATGCGTTTGCAGTTAGGTACGATAAATGAATTTATCCTCCGCGACTATTTGCTGTGATCGAAAAGTAGTATTCCATCATTAAAACAGTGTAATTATGGGCACAATTGCGCTCGCTGTATTTTAGAGAATCGCGGACATGTTGGCTATGGTATTTTTCATTCCTCTCTCATACTTTGCCTTTCAAGCACAACAGTAGAAAAGAACGTACCTCTGCCAACAGCCTATCCTGTCGGCCCCGCCCAGGGAGCATTGCCGTGCACCGTGCTCTCGCCTCACCGCCATTATCACACATTGTTCTCTGTCTGTCTGTCTGTCTGTCTCTCTCTCTCTCTCTCTCTCTCTCTCTCTCTCTCTCTCTCTCTCTTTATACATACACACACACACACACACACGAGTTCTGTCTTTCATACTTGCTCGCCGTTTCCCGGGTTAGAGAGGAAACACCTAGGGACAGACGAAGAAACAGCCTCATTCGTTCGTATACCCTCACCTCTCCTCCATTCAAACTTACAGTCGCTCCAACTAACCCGTCTCTCTCCATTGCTGAACCTAAAAACTTTGTTTTAGTTCACATATACTCTGAACTTCCTCCTTTGACACATTGGTCCAAACTCAGACACCTGCTTCTACAGTTTCTCACTCGAATCTGTCACCGGCAGTAAAGCAGCCGACTCCCGTCCCAGGTACCCCAGCACAGACCTGCCCCTCTGTCTCCAAAACCCTTGCGTTGATTTCCCGCACCACTACATCCATAAACAGATTAAACAACCGTAGTGACATAACACACCCCTTCCACAAGCTCTCTTTCTCCTGGAACCACCCACCCTACTCACTTCCTAACTGCACACACACACACACACACACACACACACACACACACGTGTTTTGATACAGACTCTTCACTGCTTTTAATAACTTTCCTCCAACGCCAAAATACTCTTGAGTAACTTCAAGAGAACATTTGTGCTTTCTCTAGATTCCTAAAAGCCACATACGAATCCTTATGTGTCTATGTTTCCCGCACATATTTCTTCAGAGCAGACTCCTGATCCACACCACCTCCACCACTCCTGAATCAACATCATTCCTCCCCGATCTCATTCTATGTGCAGCAGAGCACCTCCACCCTCTCAATCACCGCTCACCCATACACTTTATCTGAATATCTCTGACCATGAACGCAGGCACCAGTACCCGTAGTGAATGCCTTACTGTCGTGTTAAGTATAAACGCCTTGACAACTGCAGACTTTTACAACACGGACTCTCACTTCCTCCATAGTTCAATGCGTGATATATCTTCTTCAAAAATTCTTTTTACACAAAATGGTACTATTCTTTCCCGCAATCTGAATTTCACATTTTCCACTCGGGCGTGAAGGGCAGCTGTCATTTTAACAATTATTCATCAGCCTAAATTCAGAGCAGGGTTTGCAACGCAATGAAAATGAATTGATTATATTTGGAAATGAAAACTGACTATTCTGGTGCGTTTCAGCGAATTATGATATGAACAGACACGCCTAATAGCGGCGGCTGAATTAATATAATGAATTTCATGCATTTCAGAGCATAAAAGGAAATATATTAAAACCCTAACAGAGGCAATTTTAAGGAACTATGTGAATGATAATTACATTAATTACCTCACTCTCTTCACCGCTTTGCAAAGTGTGTAATAACATTTAATATGAGCGCTGCAAGTAGCGGAACAACCTATTCAGCACATTAACTAGCGTATATTTGCTATATAATTCTTTCCCGGACATTGGCTTAATTACCGCCGAGTTAACTGACGAGCATTATGTAGGTCGGATGCGCCGTGTGGGTTTGGCTAGCACAGGCTTGCCTGGTGCTGGTGGGTGAATGGCTCGAGAGGAGGGAGAGGGAGGTGTTGCGGTAGGTTGTGGGGTGTATACGAAGTTGTCTGTGGGATGTGCCCCACGTGGAGGGCTGTAGAGGTGTGTGGTAGGTTATGGTATGTTGCGGGTGCGCTCCACGAGGTGATGTGGGGTATGGATGTTAGGTATTGGACAGCGGTTGTGGGATGTGTACGGTGGATGATCAGGAACGTTCAGGGACGTGAGAATGGGCTGCGAGGTTAGTATAGTGGGCTGTGTGATGTGTGAGGGTGATGTCAGCGTCCTGTGAGGGAGGGAGGAAGAAGGGGAGTGAGAGTAGACTATGTGGAATGAGAGAGAGAGAGAGAGAGAGAGAGAGAGAGAGAGAGAGAGAGAGAGAGAGAGAGAGAGAGAGAGAGAGTGAACGTGGTGACATTCCTGTCTACAAAGAAACGCGAGCCAATGTGAGGCTGCCTAGCCTCTGACGCAATATAGCCTCCTGGAGACTTGAGCTTCCCTTTGAAGTATTTAACCATTCTAACCTCACCGGGGCTGTGTGTTGGCTGAGCTCCCTCTTTGATCCTGTTCTGGCTATTCTGCTCGCACAACCAGCCCCGCTGTTGTTCATTTTAGATACCCTCTTGACATCTAGCCTAGCACCCAGAATATAGAAGGAAAGAAAGATGTAAGGGAGGGAATGGAGGAGGGAAGCAGGGAGGGAGGGAGAGAGACGGAAAGAGGGATGAAAATTATTTCATCGACTTTCTGAGAGATTTAAGAGAAATGTGATGAAAGAAAACGGGAAGGTTTTCATCGACGAATCTTGGTAACGGTAACCTCGTTCCTCTGTGTGTGCTGAGGGCCCAAGACGTGGTAGAAGGTCGAGGGTGAGTGGCATGTCTCTGGTGGAGTCTTGGCGTAAGCTTGCAGCCAGCTGGAGGTCGGAAGCACACATATAGAGCGCGTGGTCTCGGCCTCGCTCGCTCTCTATCCACAAGCTGCCAGTGAACGGCAGTGATAAAGAATGGCATATTTCGCTTACTGGAGGTGGGAGGTACGAATTGTCAGCCACTGTCGTCTGGTCCTCGTTCACGCCTCGATATTAAAGGGAGAGGTCGAAATCACCTTCCCCCCCCACCCTCTCCTCGCCTTCATAAAGGCAGAAGTCGAAAGCCATTGACACGGCGGTGTAAAATGTCCTTCGGCCAAACTACAGCGTTCAAACGGGTGCCACTTAATACCCTCCGGTTTGAAGCCCAATGCTTGCAGTGACTAGATGTCCGTTGACAGATATTATGGCGTGGGTAAGAGAACCGAGTTTTTCTCGGTGAGCGCACATACCGTATGACGTATCAACGGGCACTCCAATCAGCTGGAGGTTGGAAGTAAACACATGCTGTATGATGTTTCACCTGCTCCACCGTCGGTTGGAAATAGTAGGCAGGTGCTCTGTGTGTGTGTGGCGTTTCCCTCGCTCTCTCATCACCTGAAGGGCGAGAGGCAGCCCAAGCAGCGTAGGACGCAGCGCCAGCCCTCTTTGCGGCGTTGCAGAACTTAGGTACTCTCTTTCGCTTCTTGCAGACACAGGCGACTATCTATCCATATTGAAACGACTGTATGGTAATTAAGTTCTGTTATTTGACGAGGAACATCTTAAAGGAATGAATCGATTAGATTCACTGGGCACCAGGCAAGTATGAGCCATCTTTATGGAAACTCTTGAAACTGAAAGATTTCAAATGTATAGAAGTAACATTTACAGAGATGTTAACATGTTAAATTTTCATGTCGATGGGGATATAGAACGCATACAGCTAAAATTTCTATTATATATATAGATCTTGACACAACGTACATTTTCATGTTTATTTATGACGCCACAAGAGAGTGTTGAACACTGTTGCTAAAGTACACGATATAGCGTTTTGAACGCCCTAAGTTCTGACCTAACACCAAAGTTCAGGTAGTTTACGGGTATTTCACCTTAACTCGTCTGTTTGACTCTATCGTTACTACACTAATCTGTTTCTTGGTCTTTGCCACCATCACCAAAAGCCTACGAAAGGACCTAGTGGTCAGCGGCGTAATTCAGTACAAGGTAGAAAATTATCTTCGAATATTAATAGACAGGAAAGCACTACCACGTACCAGAAGTTTACATCGTGTGAAATGAATCCGTTGGAATTATGATGAAGCGTATTTTCCACTGAACCTCACAAATTGATTTCCAGAGGATATCAACAGTGAAAAACGGTGACCATGAAGAACTCGCTCGTGACCATGAAGAACTCGCTCGCATGCCGTTCTGACTCATTCTTTTCTGACGATCATGTGAACGAATAATATGCATTTCAAATTTAGGTGATAGTCGTGCATCATGATAAAACTTGTCTTACATCATCTTCACATTTCTCTACGTACGAGTGAGGCAGTAACACGAACGAACGAACGGAACGGACTGGGAATCGAATGAGAAAGTATCGAACTCCACAGGAACCACTTGATTTGAAGTGACTAGCTTATTTGCAGATGATTCAGTGTTGCTGGCGGAGAATAAAATAGATGTTACTCATGATGGTGAGTGAGCGTTATTACTCGGTATGAAAAAAGGAAGAAGCTGATGGTATATACGGATAAGAGTGAGGTAACCACGGTATTTGGAGAAAGAAAGGGAGGATAGGGAAGCGGTAGGCTGTAGGATAAAAGGAATAAATTAAGGAGAAGACGGCCAGTGTATCCTGGGTTGGGAAAGTGAGGGAATACATTGGGGAGAGGAGCCAGGAAGGTTCAAAGGGGACGGCGCCAGCTGAGGAGGTGAGGTTAGACAGGTGCAGCCGAGGGAGAGACTTAGCTACGAGGGGTCATCCTTGCAGGGAGGATAGGGAATGGGAGGGAGCGAGGTCCCGGAAGGATCAAGGTGTTGGATAGATAGATTGAGAGAGAGAGAGAGAGAGAGAGAGAGAGAGAGAGAGAGAGAGAGAGAGAGAGAGAGAGTAGTTGTCTAGGCAGCCGTGGTTACAGAAGTTCCATCCATCCAGCTATTCGACCGATAGGCAACTAGCTACAACCAGAGCGGGAGTGAGTAAGAGTAAGCTGGGTTAAGCGAGGTGAGCGTTCGCCTACCATTTCAGTGTGTCTGGTTTGGTGGACGCTTCCCGTCGCTGTCCCGTCTCCACACGAAAGACAAACCCACCACCACTCCCTCCAACCAAGGTCGGAAATCTGTACGAGACGCAAATTCCACTGAAGTCGAGGCTCAAAACACGAATAACTTTCGGGAGGCGAGTTTATGGTCCATTAACTCCACGAAAAGAAAGTTTAAACTTTTGCCGCTGTTGTTATTTTCTAGAGCTACGTTACCCACCCACCCACCCACCCCGGCGTTGCCTAATCATAGACCATATTCTCCCTTATGCTCCTACAGCAGTGACGCCTGGTCATGCCTCCACATCATCAGGGGGAATACACTCACACACACACACACACACACTCGGTTTCCAATGGTATTTCTCTTCTCGCTGAAGGCTAGTCTTTTGATATCAGTACTCCATACATTTTCATATTATTTAACTCAAATTTTGCGTTGGTATATTGCCGATAAACTTACCGGTGAGGAAATTGATTATAACTGTATTTTCAGTGTATATAAAAGAACATTAGGCTTCCTTAATGACAATGAAGGCAACCTAAGATGATATCGAGTTCTTCGTATTTCCAGTGTCCATTGTTTCCTCCGTTTTCTTCTTTGATAAACATCTCCAGTTGAAACCCAGGTTTCAAGGGGGAAGTTTGTGTATCCATGTGTTATTCTCTTCCTTCTCTAAACTTGATGAAAAGTTGCACAATTATCGTCATGAATCGCAAACCTTTGTCGTAAATTCTAGTAATGTTACGTAACTTGAAAGGGACTTTTTTTTCTTTTTTTTTTGGTGGATATTCCTAGACGGATATAAATATCACTATTGTGTTTTACAGCAGCTTCTCCACCGATTGAAAGGATTTAAGTCGCCATTCGTTGCTGCCTGGGGAACAGCGTCGCATGAGTCGTTTTCTCTCTAGTATACCGAAGACAAAGAGCTCTGTACCTCTCTCTCTTCTGTCGATTGAGAAACAACACGATTTCAAAGTTTCAGGCAAGCATTGACGTGCGCTAGACCACAGACACATGATACAATATCTAGCATAGATGAAGAACGTCATATTACATTCGGTTGACGAAGGGAAATACAAAAGTCTCGTGGAAGACCCTCTCACTCCAGTAGAATCCATCATTTCCTTGCTAGAGGACGTAGTGCAGCCTTTGAGCTACAGGATCTCCTGGAACAGGGGTGCCAATCGTAAAACCAGGATCTCCTTTCTTGACTTGAAAGGGGTTTTGGGGCAACTGTGAAGGGATAAACGAAGAGGGATCGTACCCAAACTTTGCAGTGTATACTTCCTCAGAGACTTAACAACATCCAACGACTGGAAAGGTTGACTGGAGATTCTTCCTTGTGGTCGTCATGTGCCACAGACGTCCAGTATGGTGTAGGTTTCTGTAGGAATCTATCCACAAATCTAACTGAGGACTAGAGCTGATAACCTATCCGTAGGTCCTGCTGGGGACTAAGGAAGGTAAACCTATCCAAGTCCTGTTGAGGACTAGCTAGGGTTGAGGGTTGAACTCCATCATATACGCGGGTATCACTCGAACACAGGATTTGGCTGTGACATATAAAATAGAGGGAGTGAGGGTAGCCATTATCCAAGTCCTTTCATATACGTGGTGAATTTATGCTTTTTGTTGTTGTTGTTGTTGTTGTCGGGGTTGAGGCAATCATGTAATAGCTCTCCGCAGGTTGTTTTTGTTTGGGATTGATTAAACTTTCAGTGTTTGTTTGTGCCGCGGCACGCAGCAGAACCATTGCTCTCTGTGTGTGTGTGTGTTTTGAATTTGATCAAGGTCTGATTGTTTTGTTAACATCGGAAATGATTATACTTTAATTCAATCACATTATTCATATATATATATATATATATATATATATATATATATATATATATATATATATATATATATATATATATATACTCTGTTTATATGAAACGCTTTTATCTATTCATAAACTGGAAACATTTTTGAAAATAATGAAAACGCAAAAGGAATTTCATATACTAATGAAAAGGGCGTTAGGAACGTGAGAATTATGTGAGTACACATATCATTAATCTTAGCTGATAGAACTTGCCCCCTATTAACTTTTCCGAGTGGTAGCAGCAATCATTCCACTGGAGAGTATCTGGCAATATCCTATCCTATACAACCAATCTCCTCCATTATGATTAACAACGCCCTCTTCCTATATATTGCCCAGTTTGCTGTACTTACGTCCAGAACGTCCCACCTACCAGCACTCTGTCCCTTGTATAGTCCAATTAGCAACAATTAGCACCGTCACACAGTATTTCTTCAGTTTCCTGATTGGGCTACTCATAGTCTTTCTCGTTAACGAGCAGCTGTAACACTGATATCTCGGTGCACGGAGGCAAAGCGAAGGTTCCTTCCTCTATTCATTCTTTGGTTCAAAACAGCAAGTATAGTGCGCCATGATGCATGCGAGGTGACTGTGATCCATGTGGTGACGAAGCTAGCGCACCTGTGATGAGGATCAATTAATGATGCTGATGAGGAGAGCGAAATGATGTGGTTTAAAGAAATGGTCTTCACACTACACGACACAGTTAGATTTCAAGGGTCATTACGGACCTTTGACGCCATCTTCGCCACCATCAGAAATTCTCTTGGAACCTGATAACTTCTCCGGCCCAGAGAGGAGGAAGTAACTCCGATACGCTGACCCCGAGAGAGGGCTAAAAGTTAAGGGGCCCCACATTACGAGGCCCGTCCCGCTAATGTATTTCCCACGTTCTTGAATGCAACCCCCTCCCGGGGCTCTCCTTGAAAGAAAATGGCCTGATGGTGCCTTTGGTCAATACTTCCCCCCCCCCTCTCCCTCCCTCTCCTCAATTATTGAACCTATGGTATTTTCTCGCTTGTTCATTATTGTTCCCAAGGCTTGTGTAAGGCATCGAACCAACCTCAATTTCTGGCGAAGACAGTATATGTTCTGTTCCACCCCCTAGCCCCATCCCTACACACACCACACCCCCTTTCCCACTTATGTTTGGACGATGGCTTAGCTGTTTGAGGGGGTAACGAAGGGAGGGAGGAAGGAAGGCTCACTTTGTTTTTATAACGGAGTGCTCTATTGCCTAATTTTCCTTCGTTCCAGAGGAAGGATTGAACAGACTGCGCCTCTGTGGCTGTCTTCCCCGTCTGTTTCCTGTTTGTTAGTACTGTGTACCGGAACTGAACATTCCCTACTTGCCTAAGTATGTTTCTTTTTTCCACTCTCCTCTCTCAAGAAAGCTTATATATATATATATAAGCTCGCCTTTTAAGCTTCAGCGAGGTGGCAACGGGACACCTTCAACTGTTCTTCCTTTTGGAAAGTGATAATACAAGAGGGGAAGTGTTTTTTCAACCATTGGCTTTCGACACATTTAGTCTCTTTGTGCATCACACAAGAGATACATGGGTAGTATTGTATCCTAAGGTGTGTGTGTGTGTGTGTGTGTGTGTGTGTGTGTGTGTGTGTATACGCGCGCGCACATTTATTTTAAATAAAGTTAGGTGGTACCTTACCGTTTATCAGGGCAGCCAGTAGGTTGAAAGTTACAGGACCTGGAACTGAGAAACAACTTCGGTTTGACTTTAAATGAAAACACGCGTGGTGCCTTGACGGGAAGTTTTGATGAGTTTGCTGGAGACTGTTAAGCAGCAGGCAATGTGGAAGGTAGCGAGCAGTGTGTGTGTGTGCTGGAACGAATAGTGTGTATGTGTAAGATAGCGAAAAGTGTGTGTAATGGAACGGTGTGTGTGTGTGTGTGAGTATAAGGCAGTGTCCATTGCTTGTGATAAATTTCCCATGGTTTTGAGGTACATGTGGGTGAATATGGGCACCTGCTTATTTTGGACGCGGCAAGAATATTACACGTAGGGTTGCGTAAGCAGATTAGGAAAGCTCTGGAAGCAGCCCGCATTAGCATGGAAATTTCCAGTACTTTAAGAGCGCGGGATTTTAGCGGCAAGGATTACAGCAAATGAATGGACAGAAGGGGCGGAGCCACCAAGCCAGGCGGGCCAATCAGACCACGATATATTGCAGCCAGTTGCCCAACGCTTGCCTTTGCCGTGTCATGTACTCTGTGAGGAAGACTTTGGTGAATTTGAAAAAAAAACTAAATTGAATCTCGGATCTGTCCCGTTTGTTTCCATACCGCCCTGTTTTCCCCACATTTTTCCATCATGGACGATAAACATCGGGAAAAAACAATGTAATTCAAGCATGATATGGACTGGCAAATGGACAGAAATTGTTTAGTCTTAAGAGTTTTGCAAATCATATCAACATAATCTCTATAATCTACTTTTTGGCACAAGCTACATGCATTTCTAGTCTGTTGATCGTATGAATATTTGTCGTTATATTGTCCATCTGATCTCTTTGTTTGTCACTTCACTCCGCTCTGCTTCCCAGAAGTGGACCCTGGGACGCGCAGAAATACACTCCCACCGACGTAAGAGTCGATATTCGTTGTCCTGACTTATTGGACAGCTCGGGCGACGAGCCTCGGCTCCCGGCGCCAAGATCAGAGAGGTTAAAACGCACCCCCGTGGCCAGTCCTTCTCCTGTTTCCTCACTGCTCCTCGGGGAGCGAGGCGGTCCCTCGTCGTTTTTTGTTTCTTCATTTTTAGTCCACGGATTTCGTCGGTGTTCGCTGGATGCTTACGTGGAATACCCGATACCAACGATATACAATTAGATATTCATTATCCTGAAACCTTAAGTTATTTCCCTTACATGTCCATGTTTTGCTCGTCTACCATCTGCCGAGTTATACGGTCTTTTGTAGTCTCGCTAAAAAAACATGTCTAAGGAAATATATGGACACGGTACCTCTTTATCCCCAGAGTAACGGTACAACCTTGGATATGCAGCTGCCCTGTGGATATCATGAGCCATAATGGAGCACCAGAGGCCACTAGCGACCTCAATAAACTGTCTCCATCACCCCCAAGCAGCAGGGGGAAAGATCCTGTATAGCATGGACACAAAAGCAGAAACTGCACTCTTTAAATATTTCCCCATCTCTCTCTCTCTCCCTTCCCAAGGAATTTTCATTTGGACTCCACACTTTACTCGATTTTTCTCACTACCCACCTCTGGAGTCCTCTTTCAGTTCACATGCAGAAGTAAGGGGTCTTAGGGATGTGCCAAGGTGTGGGTAGGGCGACCTCAGTAGGTGGCTAGTGGAGCGGGAGTAGAGGACATGGAGGAGGGAGCTCCGTGGCCAGATGCTGTGAAGGAACAGAGTTGAGGAGCGGACCAGGGGAAGGGATGAAGTTAATGAAGAGATGGAGGGTAGGTGGAAAGGAGGAAGTGGGAAGGAAAGCGAAGAGAGAAATGCAGAGAGGAACCCCCCAGGGTGAGAGTGAAAGGTCGGCGACCTGGGAGCAGGGGACCAATCTTGCACAGAAGGCCCTCTGCTCAATGTAGCACCAGAGGACACAATGTTATGGTCGCACCGAGTCTCCTCCACTGGTCGGGATGCAGACCCCTGGCAGTGTTGGTCTGTGTGTGTGTGTGTGTGCAGGTTTTCGGTCGTATATCGTAGTGATGTACGATCTGCATTGGGTACACTGGCCTTGAAGAAAAAGACTCTACACCTTCATCTAAAAGTTGTAGTTATTATGCCATTTTTTTTTAGTTCTAAAACTAATGACTTGTTATAAGCTCTGGATGTCGGGTAATAAATTAGTAGTTTTAGTCTTTCAGGAAACTAATTTTGGCAGTACTTTACTCGAGGTATGACGGATATCCTTGTCAGAGACTTTCAAAGTACGAGAGTCACAGTCTGCAAATTCAAAAATGAAAGAATATATTTCAACATTATCTTTTTTTCAAAATCTTAAGAATCTTTGACGAGATAAGATAAACTTAAACCAGTAAGATATCAGTCGCTTCCTTTACATTCACGTGTCAGAGTAAAGAATGAGACAAGATCCTTCCTCTGGTGTGGAGTCGTAGGGATGACTTACCAAAGACATTACCACTGCCGCTCAATTAGACTTGCATTGTCGTCAGATGCAAGACATTGGCTCACCTGCCACTTCCTGCTAATTCACACGTTTGTTTGAAGACAATGGGATTTTCTCTTTTCATTTACTTCTAGCCCATTGTTTTCCCTCCCGTGTGTGTGTGTGTGTGTGTGTGTGTGTGTGTGTGTGTGTGTGTGTGTGTGTTTCTTCAAGGAACAAACAACAGTGAACCATGGCAGGACGTGAGTGCACAGTCTGTGGAAAGGAAAAATCTTCTAAGAAAAGAAGTTATTAGAAAAAACAGGACAGATAAGAATTAAGAAAGAAAAATGCACTAATCAGACCTGGTCATGTCGTCTGGATGGGACAGCAGTCCAAGAGATGAAAAAATAGAAAACGGACGGACAGACCCCCAGGTCTGGTGTGGGGGTCATGTGTAGGAAAATGGAAACACGAGAACCGACGGTAGGAAATGAGAGAAATGAGATCCTACGGTAGGAAAGAGGAGAAAATGAGATCTTACGGCAGGGAAGAGGAGAAGATGAGATCCTATGGGGTGTGTTTTCTCGACGTTTTCTTGCCACAAGCTGATCTGTGATAGTCCCTCCTTTACTGGTATCAATTCGTCATAGGCGTTCCCACAGACTTTCATTCCCCTTCCTCACCTCACAGGCTCGTCCATTCCCTCACCATCATGCATTCCTTATGAGCCACGTCCATTCCCACCCATACCATCACCATACATGCAACATCAACCATAATCAACCTCATCCACACCTACATTCATCAACTAAATTCGCCTCCAACCACACGCCTTTTCCCCTTGTATCATCAACCACAGTCACTCCCATCCACACTATTACTCTCCAAACATCATCAGCCACCAACACCTCCTGACTGTTCCCACAACACTCCCTCCAGCCCCACACACTCATCCTCTCTTCTCCTCACCCACACTACTAATCCATCCCAAACCTCCACCATCATCAACCTAAACGCCCTCCCTCGCTCTGTCACTCGTCCTTCACTCCAAACCTACCTTCTCCCAACACTGGAAACACTCTCCCCTCCCTCTTACACACACACACACACACACACACACACACTAGGATCAGACAGCAGGAGCCTACACACATCAGCAGCCCCAATTCGTTATCGTAATTCAATCACGACTCTTGACGGATATGACGATGCTGACTCGACGTAGCAAACCCTCCGTCACCAGGGCTCGGGAGAGACAGACGTTCTTATGAAGGTGATAATCTCAGCTGGAGGCAGCAGGAGCAGGTTCTCGGTTGTACGGATGGTTCAACGTGGGGGGGAGGAGAAGCAACCAGGGAACGAAGAAGATGAGCGGGGAGATGAAATGATTAAAATGGAAGAAAGAAATGGGGGGAAGGGGAAAGAAGAAGAAGAGAGGATGATGAAGAAGGGATGAACATGAAATAATGAAAGAGGATCGGTTTATATCCTCCCCTCACATTACGATGGAAATTGTCGTGTACATTACAGGATAAGATACGGTAAAGTTGACTTCTGTAACTACAGTTCTTAATTCCTGTAAGATACATAAAAAATATCAACTTTCCAAACTTCGTCAAACTCCGATACTCGCTGAAATGAAAGGAACCATTCACGAAGCCTTGTAAGGACACGTCATATTCTGAATATTCCATTAAGAATCCTTTGACCTTTTGACTTAACCGATATCCAGGGAATCTGATTCGACTCATTTCTAAGAGTTAGTTAGTAAGAGTATCAGAACCCGTCGAATAATTAATTCGTCAAAGCAGCACTGGTGGTTTCAACAGTCTGCTCCTGAGACCTCCTCCAAATGTTACTCCCTCACATCAAGGAAGGATGACATTAGGTTCAAGGATCACTCTACCACCTAGCTAGACCTTACAGCGGTGATGTTCCCCAGGCCGATGGGGACAGTAATTTTCGATCGGGCCAGGGCCACAAAGGCTATATGAAAATATAAATATATAACATATGTAGAATCTATAAACGTCATCACTGTAGTTAGAATAATTACATTTGATCTGTAGACGTTCGTTATATGCCGTAGTTCGACCGGGGTATTTTTCCTCTCTGCTTACGAAGACCATTTAAAGTCTCTTTTATTCCATGACTGATTTTCCTTTTTCTTTCTCTTGGGCCGTAAGAGAGGCACAAAGGCGGGTCACATAAGGCCCGAGGGCCACGTAGTCATTACCTCTGCCTTTGTGTTATCGAGGCACAGCGTCTGTGATCGCATGCCTTGATAGTAGTACGCTTCCTCCCCCTCGCTGAACGATACTCGGAGGTTCACGCTACCACGTAATGGACCGGTTACTCATCTAATCGTTGTGAATTCTTTAAAACACACACACACACACACACACACACACACACACACACACACACACACACACACACAACACTCACACATGTATATATTCCTCACGTATTTCATCCCTCATGAACTAGGCTAAACTTGTAATGGAAGGGAGAAGCTTACCTCCAGATACAAATGGCATGTCTCTCAAGAGGTGCGTTCGCAACTCCCTCTTTTGATGAGTGGTAGGTCAGAGAGAGAGAGAGAGAGAGAGAGAGAGAGAGAGAGAGAGAGAGAGAGAGAGAGAGAGAGAGAGGATGGGAGGAAGCCCACGGGTGAAGCTGAACGAGGTTAAAAACCACGAGAAATGTAAATTAATTTGTTGGACGACTAGGCCAGCAGGGAGAGATGTAATTGCCTGTCAGGGGGAGGACGTGGGGCGATGGGCAACGCAAAGATTGTTTCCAGTCTTGCCACTGTTTATAGTGGCTGTGTAAGTATGATGTATGTTCGTAGTGAATCATCTGTAGGCATGTATATGTGTATGTTATGTCTATGTATACGTATTGAACCATTTGTATAGCTGCGTATTTGCACTGAACATGTATATACGCTGGGAATTAGAATTGGGATATATCTTTCTTGGAAATAACTCTTTCGCTCTCTGGTGGTAGGTAGCCACTGACCAAGGAGGTGTATTACTGCTCTTGTCCATCTGGGGACTGAGATGGTAAGTGACTGCTTTGCAATGAGTCAGTACTTCAGTGACTGTCAAGTCTCAATCCTTTGGTTCAGGTTGGTATATTTTTCTCTGCCTCATCCACGCTCTTTATTATCTAATTTCACATACACACACACAGACACACCCACACTAACCATAAATGTGTAGAGGACGTATGACACACTGGGACAGAATATCGACTGACAGACGTAGAGGCAGAAAAACAGACATGAACACTACTATAAGACGGTGAGTACAGTGGTTTTACGTTGGTTCGGGAGATGGAACTGCTTCTCTTCCATGTTCCCAGTGGGAGGGTCGTGCTGGCTCACTCCACCAGTCTGGGCAGGATGCTGGGGTTCTGCTACACTGAGGCAAGAGCTTCCTCGGGGGTAACATACACCTCACGTCTTGCGAAAACACCCACTTCACCACTGCTCAGTCTTGTCTTCCGGTCTCTTCCTCTGCTTTCTTTCGTATTTGTTTCTTATCATTCTCCTTCGTTTGTTCGCCTCTCTCTTTTCTTTTTTCTAGCTTAGTTCGGTACGAAAGGATGTGTTGCGATTGTTTGGTAACCTCTGGTAAACTCCGTTTTGTTTTTATTGCGAAATGGAAAATCCGACGTTTCGTAAGATGCAGAATTTCTTTTATATTTCCATATGCTGATCGTTTTACGTTTGAACATGCTTCGTGCAAATATGTGGTTTAGAGAATTTTGATATCGGTGCTCTGGAAATATCACACACAACACTGAAAACAGGACCGTTACTCGTATAAACTAAAGTGGAAAGTTAAGTAAGGAAAGAGACTCCCTCTCGTTAGGAGGAAGAGGAGGTTAGAAGGCCAGCATAGGGGATGAGGAGAATCCATTAATTAACTTAGAGAGAGAGAGAGAGAGAGAGAGAGAGAGAGAGAGAGAGAGAGAGAGAGAGAGAGAGAGAGAGAGAGAGAGAGAGAGAGAGAGAGAGAGTTTGAGAGAAAAAAAATCCCTCGCCTGGTTGAGGTGAAGGATGGAGGCCAGTTCCACTGAGGCAAAAGAAATCCCTTGCGTGACTGGGATCATCTGCCGACAGGGGAGAACACTTACAGATTACATATAATATATATATAAAGAAAACGTATTCAACAGCAAACAAACGTTTCTCTTCTGTTTGTCAGAGTTTCCCCCATCTCGTCTGAGCCGTTTTCTATTGTTCCAATATGGCCGGGCGATTTTTTCTATACAAACTCTGGTTGGTTGGTTGTGTTTAATCTCATCAGTGGTCAGAGACATCAGAGTCTACTAGGAGAACTTTTAGATGATGTACATACGGCTGGTTCAGTCACTTCATATAAGAATAACTAAAAGATACATCATTTCGTCATTTGGGTTTTATCACTGGTAGAAATTCGTATAGACAGTATACTTTGCACGCTCTTTTTAAACTGCCTGTAATTCTTGAGTTTTTATTTCTAGTGTTCGTGTTCTCCTACTTCCTTTGCATGTCAGTTCTCACAAGCATCTCCTCTGTGACCGATTCGTTTGTTGCTCTTCCTTATATGTCGCTACTGAAGCTCTCCAGAGCTTCTCATTATGGAGACAGTGTGGAAACTACACCCCAATGAAGAGGGTAATGAATAGTTAAACGATAAACTGAATGGAATGAAAGGAAAAGAGGAGGTAAATCAAAATCAGTAAGTCTCCCTGGTGTTGATGATCAGCGTTGTTGACTATGGCTTATCGCACTTGGGATTCAGGGCCTAGCTCAGGTAACCGACTCAGGGTCGACCCAGCTGCTTATCCCTCACCAGGAGTAATGGTCGATGAATCAGTACCTGGTGTAGGTAATCAGGTACGAGTATGTAGTCGAACGCTTAAGTACAAGGTCACGATTGTTCAATGACAGTGACACGATTGAGGCCAAACGCTGTCGAAGAAAGAAGAAGGAAGGAAGAACTCTGGGTCAAGTGGGGACGGTGCTTCGATCTATTTCGAAAATGTCCATGTCCAGCATAGCGACACATCTACGACGAGACGTTCAGAGGCCTTTGAGCTTTTGTATTATACTCACACACACTTGTATGGGTGTGTTAGGCTTGGGTAACGAGTCTCTATACTGTTATTTCGAATCTGAACAGAATCTTCATTGTTTTCACACGCCACCTTTCTCAGAAAGAGACATCGGAATGATATCTCTTATCTCTTTTTTGGTCTCCTTCCATAGGAAAGAGACATTTTGGTTCACTTTTTTTCTTTTTTACTTTTTTTTATTCTTTTCCAGCCATTGGCGTCCTTTACCTTAGCCTCTGACTCCATAAAGGTCAGGTCAAAGTCCAGTGTTGTCCAAGGTTTAGTTGATTATGCGTTTGGCGACGGTAAAAATGGAATGCGTTTCCTGAGGTTGAGGTGAAGGTACATTCTTCATGGCGTGACGTTAACTGAGATTTATCGAGAGTGTGGTGAGGATGCGCACAGTGGTGCAGGTGGCGGCGGTGTGTCTCCCCCACCATAGTGAACATGATGGTGTGTGATGGTGCGGTGGGAGACGTATTGCATTCGCTCTACGTAGACTATATTGGCCTTTCGAATGTTTCTTTAGGTCGATCATGAGGTTGTAAATGTGTCTTTAATAACACCTAATCGTAATTTACGTAAGTTGTTTTGTTGTAGATATTAATTCTAGTTTATTTTCTTTTGGGGGGTGAGTGTAGGTTTTTGAGATGCTCAGCGTTCCAGTGCATTTTCACTCCCTCTTCCTACTCTTTACAAATGAGATTCCAGATCCAGCTGTATAAGAACTCGCAGGCAGCCTACAAAGTTCTCATCCTTAACTTGCCAAATAAAAACCAGGGAAATGCACGGGATGGAGAATCCTAACCCTCTCCCCTTGAGTTCTAAAACAAGAGAATTAACACGAAAGAAGCCTTAATGCTATGAGTCAATCTTGCTAAGTGAGGATATTAATCAAGCCTTGCCAACTTCGAGACTATCGACCTTCTCACTGATTCTCTGGCATCTGAAGTTAAACTTGAGAAGTTCACTGGATTGTTTTACAGGAGGAAGGTTGTGGAGGGAAGGTGGATTGTGGAAGGGGATGGGATTCCTTATAGTAGACTTAAGGAAAACTCAAGTTCATCCTGAAGTTTCCTAGTGAATTGACCTATCAATTGGTGGGAGATCTACTCCTACTTTTCACACTCTTTCTATGTTTAGTAAATGAAGAAATATCAGCCAGAAAGAAAGACTTCGATCCTACACAGATGATGATACCATTTCATGTGAAGCTGGTTTGTCTTTTCGTCACAAACCAGCACAAAGGAATGCTAAAGGAGCAGAGACAGACCAGTAGATACTTTCCACTCTGTTTGTGAGAGCAGATCAGAGACAGAGGTGAAATACTCAGATACTCTTCAGCTTGCGGAAGGTGTTAGATCCCTTACTGAGGATATTCGTGAGAGCTGAAGAGATTAGAAATTGGTCCCAAGACTAATTCCTGCGGCAAATACCATGTGACGTTAAACCATTCTGAAGTTTGACCTTTAGTTACTCTTTGTTTACGGCCGGTCGTTTAATCGAACAACCGAAGCACAACACTATCTATACTTGGGTAACAGCCAGTCCCTGCTGTTCATCGTCCTAGTGCTGGTCGAGAAATGGGTACTTGGCTTAGGCTGGAGAGAGAGAGAGAGAGAGAGAGAGAGAGAGAGAGAGAGAGAGAGAGAGAGAGAGAGAGAGAGAGAGAATGCATGTGTGTGTGTGTGTGTGTGTGTGTGTGTGTGTGTGTGTACAAATAGGAGTAGAAACATGGTACATAAGTTCGAAGGAGCAACACAAGTGTAAAACTCTCTCTTCATAACATACAAATAGTGGCACACACACACACACACACACACACAGACACACACACACACACACACACACACACACTTAAAAACATAGACGGAGAAACAAACTTTTAAGAAAAATAGGAACAAAGTCTCGTTGTAGCGTAATAGCTCAATATTTGGTTGAGTCCAATGAATTAAAAACATTCATTCAATGAATGAAAATAATTTATGTTTTAAATTACTTGTAATCCAATAATTCGTTAATAAATTTATGAAGCACTGCACAGCACCAAAGAGGATTACAATATACTTCATTAGTACCACATGTGTGTGGGTTCTGAATATCTGGTACGAATTAGTTTTGAGGGAAATATATTTATAGATGAAATAACAGCTGATTTGTGCACACACTCGCAAACTTGTGTACACAAGCAGAGAGACTGCTTTACTGCAGCGCTTTATATAGTAGATCTGTGTAAATAGAAATGTATATGAGTTAATAGACATATATTATGTAAAGTCACTTATTTTTGTAGTAATGGATGGGATTTTTATTTTCGTAAGGGCCCCCCCATCTCTTGAAAATATTCTACTATCGTGCATCTTTATGAATTTTTTGTATAACATTATTCATGATTCGGTTACTTGATTTATTCCATTCATTCATTATTCTCATACTATAGAAGTACTTCTTGACATCTTTAACAACAAAAATCTTATCTAATTTCATGATATGTTCTCTGGTTGTTCTACTTTGGCATCTTTCGAAGAACTAGTCTTGTTCACGTCATCGAACTGGTTCAAAATCTTTAAGGCAATGATCAAGTGGCCCCTTACTCTTCTCTCTACCATGATGGATAGATTTATGGCCTCGATCATGTCACTGTAACTTATCTCTTATATTTCTGGTACTATCCTTGTCGCCCTCCTTTTGGCCTTTATTCAGTCATAAGTGAAATGTAAATTCCTCGTTATTTGTGAAAAAAAAAAAAAAATTGTAACTTGCTGGATGTAAGTAACCAGATATGGTCCAATAACAAGGCCCCACCGTTTTCTACTTGTGATATTTAACAAGTCCCCCCTTGCTAGAGCTCCGATCTATCGATGTAACTCTCTATCTACTTGTGATATCTACCGATCTATCGATGTAACTGTCTATCTATCTACCTATCCACCATTCTTTGTCACAAAACTATTAAGCATAGCTTTCAGAAATAATGTACATGAAACTCTCGTTTGAAAACCTAACCTGGGAAATCGAACTTGACCAACCATGTCTCCCTTATCCCTTTAAGCTCCACTCCCTCTCCCTCTCCCCTCTTTCCTCCACCCCACTCCCCACCACCACCACCCATTTCTTATTTTCCAAGTCTCGGTTTTAACTCCTTCATGCGTGAGAGCTCCACAATCTGGTGGGGGAGGAGGAGGAGGACGAGGAGGAGGGGTCAGCTCCAGTCTCGCTCACTTGGCCTTGACCCATGTCTTCCACATGTGCCTTTCTCTTGACCAACGTCCTCTTCAGTAAACAATTCCAACGACGTTTTCATTTCCTGGTGCAGGGGATGACGTCAGAGCTTCCTGCGCGCGCGCCGCCCCCATGCTGACACACTTGAGGAAAATGGGAATCCGGTCCCAAGATATGATGTCTTCGATGAAATGTTGTGTGTGTGGGTGGTGGCGAGTTTGACAGGTGTCACAAGGGTCCGGGGGAATGCAATTGTTTTGGTTATATTGCCATATGGTTTATCTTGGTAGACAAAGTCTTGATAGAAATGTGAAGATAGAAATGACTTAATATTTTCCTTTCATTTTACTTGGTTCAAGGCCCATTAACATATATATATATATATATATATATATATATATATATATATATATATATATATATATATATATATATAGGCCTTTGTGGTGTTGTGGTTAGCGTGATTGACCATAAGTCAGGACAGGCCAGCTCGGGGTCTGACCCGCAAGGGTTCGAATCTTAGGCAAGGCAGATGACACAAGACCAAGTTTTCATCCTCCCCTTTAGGGCTTGTCTATATATGAGTACCTAGCTTAGACTGGTGTGTGTGTGTGTGTGTGTGTGTGTGTGTGTGTGAGCATCCACTCACTAGCAGTGAGGTGTAATGTACTGGGAACTAACACTTGCCATCCATAACCAAAACCACACAGACTATTCTATTCCATCATAGTTTCCTGCTCTGCATCATTCCCAAGGGCGCACAGCTGTTAGTCGGATTCACTGGCGTCTTGACTCGACCACTTCTCCATCCCTGTCGGTGAAATGCATTTCCCTCCCACGTATTGTTGGTAGTCAAGGGAACCGTGAGTCCCATGGCTGGAGATAGAGTGCTCTTTGTCCTTCACCAACAACCACTCCTTGTTTCTAGCGCTGATGGAGGTTTATATCGGGCGTCAAGATAACCTTTTACTATGTCCCTTTGACATGTTGGATTAATGCACATCTAGAAGTCGTTAGCTATTAAATCGAGTGATATATAATAGGGAGAAGCGGGAAGCATATTCCAGTTGTCAGCGAATATCTAAGGCGCGTTCCTCAGAGCAATATTCTTCGAGCTTCATCAGTGTCTATTCTACCGAAGCTTCATTGTCATCGTCGATGACCAAGCGATGATGGGAAAGCCCCCGTCTTTGCATAGTCTAATTCGCCTCCCTCACTCTCCTAAATTATAAGTCCAACTCGGTCGAGTCTTTTGTGTGAGAGAAAGCAACGTTTGGGCTGTCTTGACACCACTCCCCTTCGAGCGACTGGTGAACGCGTTGTCAGGAGTGAACATCGTCTTGATCACATCACTGATGCCGACGCCCTTCGCATGTCGGCACTTGATAAACCATGGCAGAAGGACCTCACGGAGGCAACTCCTCGAGAATCTTGGCCATGAACACATCAGAGAGCGACGCGTATTACGACGGAAGAGGAACTGTTTCTTAACACTTGACGGCGTTGAAGCTTGCGAAAACGCTGCAGATGGGATACGTTTTGGGTCCTCGACATTATGATAATCCTGTTAGTCTTAGACCAAATGATTACCACGCATGTTGGCCTGTGTCCCAACGGATAACATGTACCAAGATAGTGTAATGTCTGTGCTATGCAACTGAAAGCCACGAAGGTCCATCTCAAAATATCGCAATTAATCCGGGATTTTCCTAATTCATCTATGTAATTACTTTTCAGAAAAATTACATTTAAAAAAATAGCACTTTCAACCTTGAAATGCGCTGGCATCCATCGTCTTTAAAACTGTGGCCAACGAATTTCCAGTCAACTAGAAATTAAGACTGAAGGCAGGAACATCAACCGTACACTGTTCTTGTGCATGTGTGTATACGAGCGAGCGCTCGTGTGATTCCACCTTCCAGGAACGGAGACTTCGAATGGCTGCTGGATTCTGGATTGAGTTTCCTCTCAACATGCCTGACGTCGTGCAAGGTCGAAGGTCGATACCTGAACTGTATCCTGCTACATCATGATGACTCTCATGCTAAGCACAAACTTCCTTTTCAATAACTTGTATTGTCATAGCGGCATTCAAGTCATGCTACCTCAAGAGGAGGAGAAGGAGATTCCATGAAGCCCTCGGGGGAATATTTCTAGACGATAGTTTTCGAAAGAATCCCCCTCCTCCAGTGCATCCTACAACGTACGAAGTAGTGGAAGATTTGCCTTTGTGGGTGCTTTTGCCCAACAATGACGGGAAGATATGTATATTCTCTATCCGGAGAAAAATGCTAATCAAGGGCCTTCTTTAGAGGAAAAAAGAACAGAAAAACTGGCACGTTCTTCTTCGTTTGCTCCACCTTTGGGAATTCCTTTGAATATGTATTGTGTTTCCCCCCCTAAAATGCCTGCAATACGGGGAGGGAACACTGTCACCACGACAACAAGTTAATATGGCTCTGGTGTGCGTGGGAAGCGGGCGATAAGACTACAACAGCCTCAGGATGACACGGTCTTCCACTGGAACGCCATGGCCTTTCCTGGATGTCGCGAGTCTTTCCACCATGACCTGAGCAAATAGATCAAAGGAAACAACAACAACTTGTTTTTTTCCTCGTTGTTCCACACGGGATCATTTGGACACGTCTTAAAGAAAATTAAGCTCATAACAATCTTGTACATGCCTGCCCCACCGAGGGTGTAAAAGTGGAGTTCTAAGTAAGAAGTCCTCCCCTTTTATACTCGTTGGTTTCCTTATGAACGTCTTAGAGTGAATGAAGAGAGAACAAATCTTTGAAGATGAGGAATCGTCACTTACCACCAGTAGTTGGTCTTCATAACAGGGTCGTGATGACTGTTCGTGAGGATAATGGTTAACATTGTTGACCATGAGTCACATACTGGTCAGTCCAAGTTCGAATCCTGGCCGATGTAGTCGGCTAACAGTCAACCTTGCTGTTTATCCTCCCCTCACGGCTGGTAGATAGATTTGTACTTGGGTTTCTGGCTTTAGCTGAGGGTATATGGATACATTCAGGGGATGATGTAATCACACGAAAGTGCACTTGGGACTTGTTGTGTCTCATTTTTCCTCGTGACCGTCAGCATAATATAGATAACGCGTATCACTGGAACCTACGAATACATGAGTACAAGAACGATGATAGGCGGATTTGTTCTTGGCATAACGAAACCATCCGTTCTTGGAAATCCTTTATCTCGATTTGAAGAAGAGGACACGATGCTCTTCCTTATAGATTTTGGATTCTATGAAACTCCCATTTACGACTTTAAAGAAGTTCTCTTCCCTATATTCCTACCATGGGATTCCCAGGAAAATTGTTTCGCACAACTTCACAAATACCAAAGACCTTACCAGCCTTGGACATCCTTGATCTGGCATTCCTAGGAAGTACTTACTGAAGGATTTTGTGAGGACAGTAACAATAGCGGATTTTGCTCTCGTCCCTTTGTGTATAGATAGTTCAGGGGAAGACGTATACCGGCCATAGCTGCCACCAGGTCTGTACTTTCTGCTGTAGTAAAGCCTGAGAAATAGCGACTCTAAATCCCTTTGAAGTCCGCTGATACTTAGGGAGCTTAGAACACAGCAAACCTGTTTGGTCTTCTGAAGTGAATAGGATGCGGAAATCTACCAGAATTCCCTGAGTACTGGGAAAATAGAACACACACACACACACACACACACACACACGTGAATGAGTTCAAACTGAAGTAGGAGATTGTAAATGTGGAAGGCATACTGAAGTATAAGAAGAGACATATGATACAGAGACAGCTTAAGAGATGGATCCACTCGGGTGTAATACTTCTTCCCCGCACAGCACAAATAATTAATTATAAGTCACTAATTACACCATCGTTTAAAAACCACTAGTGCTGGTACAGCAATACACTAAAAACCTCTGAAGCTTTTAGCTTGAAAAAAAGTGATTTTGTAAAGTACAGACACACCAAACTGTTGTGACCTTAAGAAAAACCAGACATATTTGGTGTCATGAGCGAGGAGCATATTTAAGCATAGGTGAGGTTAAGGCAACCAATTCATCCGGTGTCGTAAGTTCAGTGAACGCCAGAGTATGCTGTAACTACGTTAAAAGCTCGTCTGGTATTGAAAAAGTATACGTGTATATAACGTCAAGGATGTACGAATAAGACGCTGGCCCCATGCAAGCAAACCACAATCGGTAAGAATTCAATCAGTTATTCATCTATACTAAAAAAAAGCTGTTCAGGCACACATCACCCGAAGATAAACACTGCCACACAAGTTCCGTACCAGATGACTGATCGTGAAAAATATGGTTAGAAGGTTTGGCTTACCTTTATATAAGTCCCATATAGTTTCTCTTAATCCATCAGTACGTACCGCTATGATATCACTCTGTCTGGCCGTATGCCTGCGTAGATCCTAAGTGCATGCAAACCAAGTTTTACGAGCTGACATTAAGCGAGTGAATCGTTAGTTCTTTTTTTTTTTTTTTGCTTCTATGAGATGGATGCCAGACTTTTGGCTTCATCTCATCTTCATTTATTTTGGAGGCAATGATGAGCTGATGTGCCTTGAATTTCGGTAGAATATAACCTCAGTCGCTGGCTAGATAACACAGTCGCCATTCCGTTGGTGTACATCTGGACCTGACAGACACACCACAGCACACCTCAACGAAACGTCAGGACGGTGGGTTCAAACTCTAGTGCACATAGATCAAATACACCCGAGCTAATCACCAGTGCTTCCTTATCGAGTACCATCACAGCCAAACCGAGCAACACTACAACCAGACTCGACAGCTCACATTTAAACCCTCCACTCACTTGACGTTATAGTCTAGCGGTTGCTTTTGCTGTCTGTAAAGCGAGAGCAGTAGACTCGGTATAATATGGCCAGTACCGTAACGAGGGTGAAGAGGCGCTTGATAACGAGACACCACCTGTTTTGGAATGTTCCCATCAAGGCTTTGTCAGAAGGATGAGAGCCTCGGATGAGGGGATGAAACACTAGACACCCTCCTTCACTCGGGGGCAAGCAAGGAGAGAAGCAGAGTCCCCCTCATCCTCGCGGTGGAGCACCTGCGTGCAGTGCGAGCTTGATCAGGTGATTATTTTTACCAGCTACGTGGCAACTTAGGCATTCATAGATGAGCACTTGAACGCGGGTTTCGACTCGGTGAACGCAGAGGGATAGATGGTTCGATGCCCTGGTTTGCGTGCGTGTGTGTGTGTGTGTGTGTGTGTGTGTGTGGAGAGGGAGATGGAGGGTAGGTAGACAGACGAAGTGGATGGAGTCGGCACCTCAATGTTACACTGGCTCATTAAGCTGAAACCAAGATCCCTTGGAGGCTTGGCTGGGATCGGCGTGTTACGAGACCCCAGTGATCATATCAGACGGCCCGGAGGACAACTAATCTAATCGGCTTTAAGTGAGAGAGGTCCAACAGTTGTAATGGAATCCATTTGCCATGTGACTCCACGTATAGGAGTGACTCGAGTGACGTACTTAATGGGTAAGTACAAATCCGGGTTGTGAATATCAATCCCGGTGTTGTGACACGTTGGGGTGTGTGGTTCACGCTTCGAGAGATTGGGTTGTACAAGAGAAGCAATAACTGGGCCATTGAGGTTATTAACCGAATTGCTCTTGATGTCGTAAGGCCAGTTAAGTAATGATTTAGACGATTGGATACGTAAAGCGTAGTTTGATAGATGATCCGTTGGGTAATAGCCTTGTTATGCATTCTATTTCCCCTGTTTGCTGGTTGGGGTCTTCTGTTTTCCTAGGCTTTGGAGGAGATTGTATTGTTCTGAAGTTGTTTGTTTATTCAACTGCTGTTTAAGGGTGATGTGTCTGATTTCTCAACTACGGTTTACCGTAAAGGTGGTGGAACTGTTGCCCTAAGAAAGGAAACAAATGCATCAATGGTTCACCGAATGATATGTGAAGGTTAAGAAAGTTGTTAGATATATTGAAGTATGTGATCTTCAGTGAGGCAAAAAAAAGACAAGAAAAGTTTTAAAACGGAAGAAGAATCGATCAAATCCAGAATTATCCTATCATAGGAGAGCAAAATCCTTCATTTCGTGACCCTGCGATGCCTGACGCAAGATAACCTTGCATACCCTATGCTGCCAGACATACGTTAAACCGTGGCACAACCCCAGCGCTGCCAGGTATACGATAACACCCCCCCCCCCATCACCCACACACACACACACACACATATTGCCAGACATACGATACCCCTGACACTCCCTGCTTTGCCGGGCATACCATGGCAGGTGGCACGTTTATATACACTCGTGGGTCAGTGAGAGACAGTAAGTCGACGCGTGCGTCAGGGCAAGTGTCTGCAAGTTACCAAAGGTCGTGTTCGTCATTCAGTCTTTTCTCTCAGTCATGGCATAATGCAAAGCCACATGACGTCAGAACTTGTAGACAGGAATATTTCGTCTGATTTTAGTCTCAAGGTACAACATATTTGAGGGGGTAGCAAAGAAAATAGGAAATCTAATCTGTGCATTGGGAAAGTTATTTTAAGGTGGCGTGAACAATAGGATATTGAATTCGAACCTTCCTACCTTTTCTCAAGATCTGTTGTTCTTTCTCTACTGTGGACATGGAACGATAAGTAATCTAAATGTGTTTACTAGAACTTATGCTGCTTACTTGCTGATGAAGTACAGTTAGTTAAGGAGAAGGTTTGCGTTCTTATTCTTCAACATGTTCATAGATAGTTGGGTCAATGACGAGGTTATATGACTGTGTAAGTAATGCACATATCACCTTCCCTTGATTTTCTGGATCATCTATACATATTTTCGAGTGATTGAATTCATCATCACCACACGTGTGCAAGACTATGCTCGCGTATTCGTTGGGAAAACACACACACTATTGTGAATAAGCCTGTAAGTCTAGACTTCACGACGGTATAATGTTATACCATAAGACGACCATCGATGCTAGCTAGACATTAAAACCGAACGGATTAAAGTAAAGGAACGAACTGAATCAATAAACAGTAAGAAATCGTTGAAAGAGCATGGTAGGTGGTGGTATACCACAGCAGACTGACTGTAATCCTTCCCATTGTGTTCTAGAACACTTGAATGAAACACGTGAGCGGTTCTCCCGTGTCGTGGAGGAGAAGAGAGGCGCGCGCTTCCTATCGCAAAAAAAGAAGAAAAAAATATTGTTTGTCCGCTTGTCAGCACTTTGAACTTATAACGTACGATGGTTCAAGAGTTTATCTTCTAACCATACCTTCGCTTTGAAGGTTAAAGGTCAGTCAGTGCTGCCTGGGGTCATATAGAACAAAGCGTAGCTAGTTATCTCGGTGACGTATAGTCTTGTTTTATCCCCAGGGTTGTTGCTACGGTGCAGGTAGGGTAGCCTGGTTCACTTCATCATATGAGAGTTTCCCATGTATCTGCCAAATGTAACATCATTAGCAGTATATCATTGTACGAAACGGTGCCATGGATCATGCTCGCTGACGCTGATGTACTACATAAGATACGTAATTTACTGCGTCTTTTTTATGTAAAAACTTTGGCTGACTTTAATGTTATATGTGAGATAGTATCTATAGATATTACCGATGTACATGAAAACGTGTTTCTTTATAATTCACAGCTAGTTTCTTTGAGGAAATCTGTCTGATTCGGATGTAATACGTGAGGTACAATATCTGTGAATAATCCCATTGTACATGAAACCTATTTCTTTATAATGGACTGCGACTTTCATGACAGAAACTCTAGCACAAGACGGAAAACCCTTGAACTAGTCATCAAGATATGTAAATGTGTCCGATTGATTTTATTTAACGTTATAAAAACCTCTCATTCTGACCACCACCACCCACCGTAAGCTAAAATGGAACCTCTGGTAATCCATTTCAAACCAACTCTCCTACTGCCGTCCCTCGCCCAACAACCCCTGTTTAGGGAGAAGTTAGAGGGAGAGTTTCTAAACGTTCCTCTCCACCAGGAAAAACGGCACCAGATCCCTTGTTGCCCCAGAATAGGGAGATGGCGAGGGAGAGGGGCTATTCCCAGCTGCAACCCTTAGGTCCCCATCTGATCCAGGACTAACATGGGTGGAGGGAGAGAACCCTTATGTAACCCACGGAACCAACTCGCTCTCCCTTTTACCCTCACCTCGACACATTCGTTCCCCAACTTTCAACTCCGCATTCGACCCTCCCTATCTCTGCTAGACCAAGGGGCATTAGGAGATAAGATTCTGAATGATATTCAGTTAGAGATAATGGATTGCAAGTGTGTCTTCATCGACTAACACGATCTTTCTATCCTGATCGAAGAAAATGACTAGATAAAACGCCTATGGAACTGTGCTTGCATCATGCAATGATTTAAGATTGTTTTCGCTACTGACCCTTCTTTCCCCTCCTCACATTCCCTCGGCGTCTGCAACACATGAATGATGACAAGATAATGAAGGCAATATGACCATGAAAACCATCATGCATTTTCACTTTATGTACCACTATATATATATATATATATATATATATATATATATATATATATATATAGATATAGATATTGGTTAGTTCGGTAGCTAAATCTTCCCTCCGTCACCCACATTGGTATTGATGTAGTCTTAAATCTCAGGATATATAACATACATAGCCCGCATCTCCCCGACTCTCTCTCCGTTCGTTCCAAAACGTCGAGTTAATATATTCCGCCTTGCATCCATAAGACATCTCTTTCAACTAATCCTTATGGACTGATGGTACTGGCTATGCAAATGAAGGCTAACATCGAGTCTTAAGCTCCTTACTCATGACATACCGGGGTGTTGTATATATACACGCACAATTCAACTCTTATATGCTGTATAGGGGGGGAGTGGGATGATGGGAGGCGGCTCACAGCACCGCATCCTTTCCTGAAAATATGAACGTCGTAGTAAATCTTGAGGGGCATGGGCGAGAGCATCGCACGCGAAACCATACTTGTGGGATTTTCCTAAAAAGGAGGGGATCCGATAGAGGATTTATCTCTGTTGCTTTACGAGTCGGCTGCTGGGGTGTTATGAATCCAGGCTAGTTAGGGAAAGTGGGAATTAGCGCCTTTTGTCTGTACAGGATTTGGGTTTCTTTGTTGGTACAAATCGGGGATGTAGGATTTAGATCCCATTTACGTAATAGATTCTCGACTGTTTGTGATATTTGTTGTCCTTCGAAGAGCTTAGGATTCTTTGTATTTGTTTCTCACATATAATGGGACGGGAAGGAAAGCGGAAGATCAAAAAATTATCGTATGGCCAAAGGGGTTCTGTCCCTGCTATGAACTTTGGCCAACATATTTTTTGAACACCAGACTGAAGGTGTTTCCAACATTGTGTCATTCAACATTAGGAAACTGTGAACCCTTGGATCGTAAGATACAGCTTTTGACTGTTGAGGGGGAATTTGTTCTTGAACTAAATAATGTTAGAGTAGTTAGCATCCCATCTTTGGTTCAAGATGTGTAAGAAACTGGTCTCAAAGGTGTCTTCATCGATATGACTCCGTCATTGCTAAGACACTGTCAGTGTGACGTTAATTAGTATCGCAGCATGATGATCATAAGTCGTTGTAAGTCCATCATAGCTGTATGAATCCTATTCTAGCCTGCATTCTGTTCATGACACTTCTATTATTCATATCAATAGAACTCCCTTACATACATAGTGAGACAATATTATGATGGTATGGGAAGGGCTGGACATTGTTACTAACTACACCTCTAAGTAATTTTCATGCACTAGACAAAACCTTATATAAAAACACCTTTCTCAAATCAAGAGTCTATACATAAGATCCTCACTGTACTGAAACACACTTCAGAAAGCACACACAAAAACCCCTCCCTCCAACACCCAGGCCCTTCAACACCCATAACTTGGAGGGCATACCAACCCCCCCAGCTGACTCGAACCCTCTATGTATCAAGCCTTCCACAAACTGGACCGTCTGCACGTCCGATCCTTTATACACAAGCACTACACACACACACACACACACGCCCAAACACTTCACATACCAGGATCCAAGAGACCAAATAGTCTTGCCGTCAGACGCTTTCGTAAACAGTGTACCCCCTTTTGCATACCAGACCCTCTGTTGGATCCTCCACTAACCACATCCACTACACACTCATAGGACCCTTCACACACCATATGGGTGCTCCACACATCAGGCCCTCCATACACCAGACCTTCACTCATCATGACCCTCCGCCGACACCAAAACACTTTATCCATCAGGTCCTCGACACAATGGGTCTCTGATTAAGTAAATTTCTCGCTCGTCAGATCATATGTACACATGGCCTTTCACACACCGGACTCTAAACATCAAAGGCTCAGACCTCCCCCCCTCGTCCCACTCCTTCCCACGCCTCAGGCTTGTACACACACACACACACACACACACACACACACACACACACACACACACACACACACACACCATGCGAAATCCTTATAGAATATAAACCTTTTTTCGTTCTGGACCCCTTTACACCGTGGCCCTTAAGCGTCTTCGAGACCCTACTTCAACTGATCCTACCTGGCCTCCCCCCAATCATCGATCGCTGGGAGAATCTTGCATGAAATCACCCACACAGCCTCTGGCAACAGGTCTTATCGAGCCCTCTGGACGCTGTGCCATGTGGGACGTGAACTTTCTCGACAGGGTGTCGCCTCACCCAGCCTCCTCAGGATGACGACGACCCACGTAGCATTGCTCCCTCCCTCCTCACTACCAACCAACTCCTCCTCCTCCTCCTCCTCCTCCTCTTCCTCCTACTCCTCACCTCTCTCTCTCTCTCTCTCTATCTCTCTCTCTCTCTCTCTCTCTCTCTCTCTCTCTCTCTCTCTCTCTCTCTCTCTCTCTCTCTCTATCACCCTTCGACCCCTCACCACCTCATATTCTAGGGAGGAGGAGGAGGAGGATAGGAAATATTGAATCTGCGTCTGACTTCAACATAGGAAGAGAGAGAGAGGGGGGGAAAAAAAAAATCTTATGCCCGTCACGACATCCAATATAGGCGCTGGTATCAGACATTGTAGCCTTCGTAACATCTGCAATATATCAAATTGTGTGGATAATCCAATACTGTGAAATTCTGCTGACGAGAGGATCTGAACGCATGAAGGGAATACGTATTAGAAACCCGCCTGAGGGCGCTGCTGGCACTGTGGCTCACATGGGACGGTCGGGTCCACGCAGCATCCTCGCAAGATGGATTTAGAGAGGTGTGTGTGAGAGAGAGAGAGAGAGAGAGAGAGAGAGAGAGAGAGAGAGAGAGAGAGAGAGAGAGAGAGAGAGAGAGAGATCCAGCCAGCCTCGTGTCGCGTTCGATTACTGCCTGATGGAATTTTCATTGTGTCAGATATTTCTGATGAACCACAGGAGAATCTGGGGATGAAATGCAACTCTTGCTTGCTCGTATGTCCACTTAAGTCAGTTGAGAAGTCTCATTTTAACCCATAAAGGTACATTGATGGTTGACTGACATCACCTGACAAGATTTGAGAAATTCTCGTGAATTTAGATTCACAATGAATCGACGAGTAGGGAGAATAATTCTTTTGTCTTAAACGATCGGGTTAATGATGCAGTTTGCCTCAACGATCGCCTGAACGATAGTTAAGTAATCATTGCTCTGACGAAGGACACACTATGGCAGTATAGTTAACATTAAGGAGATTTGGGGCGTCGGAAAAATAAGGTATAGTCATGCATGATTTCTTGAAATTGTCTTGGATCTCGCTAGAGCTAGCAACTAGCGAGATTGGAACCTACTCGATAGGTCGAGTCTCACCATAAGTTAAGATCAATAATATTTCTCTCAATTCTCTTCAGCAAATATCAAGATTAGACGAGAAAGTAAATAGGTTTTCTCATTTTAGCATCACAGATATTACAAGGATGAGGTATATGTATATCCTGAAGTAGATTTCAGGTCATTATTTCGTGAAGATCAAAACCATAACACCAGCACTTTACATTTTCCTCTCATCATAGAAAACGTGGAAATAAGCCATGTAGTATCAGCAGCGCATTAAGACGTTCTCTTCTTTACGAACGAAAATGCACCTCATGTCTTCACACACGAAGAGAAATATCTTTTTATTGCCTCAGGAAGAGAGGGATTTATTATTCTTTTCAGTGAGCTCTCGTCTCTGTCTGTCTGTCAGTCTGCCTGTCGGGGAGGGGAGTGCGAAGCGGGTTGTGAGGCGGCGGCAGAGCTGTTTCGAGGGAGGGAACGAACAGGTAGTGGAGTGGATGATACAATGGCGCGGGAGGTGGGGGAAGGTTACTGTGGGACTGGTGAGCTTGTGAAGGGAGAGAGAGAGAGAGAGAGAGAGAGAGAGAGAGAGAGAGAGATCAAAGTGGGGTGTCTCTCCTTTTCAGACGACCGTGGGTTTGTGTTACTTGTTACGTGAAAATATGACTAGAAACTATGACGTGTGAATCAAATACATGAAATGGTAAGAGAAAAGATAGGTGCAGTGAAAGACAGGCATATATATATATATATATATATATATATATATATATATATATATATATATATATATATATATATATATATATATGACCAAATTCTATGAAATACTTGGTGTTTACCCAGGAATTTTCTAAAGCTTCCTGAAGCCCAAGGCTGCTCTCCTTCCAGTAGCAGGGAAGTGGAGACTCCTTAGTCGCGAGTTCTTCGACGAGCGTGCACTCCATACGAGAGCTAGAGAAAGGATATGAGAGAATGAGAGTCATTTCTTCGTCTTAGATATAATGTATCATACTGTGCCATGATGACTGAGGCGTGATGGATACATTAAAAGCTTCGGAAGACGTACACACACAGGTCTGACTTGCGCTTCCGCTATTCAGGCCCCGTGGACACGACCACCTTGGCCCCATATTTCTGTCGTCGTCTCGATTCCTTACGACGTCTGCGCAATGTGGCTTGAGTCCACGGGCGGGCGCGGCGGCGTTCGTGAAATGGAGGAGAAAATTGATTTCCGAATAAAATGCGGCTATCAACGTATTCCATTAATCTGGAACTGATTCCGTGTTGCGGCGAGGCGTGGCAAAAGAAAATGTCCTTCAACACCTGGCTCCAGGGGGAACGTATTTCTTCACTTTCGTCTGGATTTCAGAACCGGTGCTGAAGTTCTTGCTATTGTTAAGTGAAAAGGAGAGGCATATATGGACACGTGTGGTCTATAGCTCTCAGTTCCTTGTCCATCCATTTCCATCTTCTTAAACCATTTCTGCGATCATCTTCCTTACCGTCTCTACCACTGTCTAGATTTCTGTCCATAATCTAACTAGTATTTTGCATAACGATGACAGTGTTGTGATTCGCAGGCCAGACTGATATCAGATCAAATGTTGATTTTTTCTTTGGGTGGACCGCGAAGATCATATGATTCGAAGTGGAGCAGAACATTTCTTTTAGATTAAACTTAGCATATGATCAAACTGAAGTAAGTGATCAATGTACAAAAAGTAATCAAATTTAAAATGTAATTACATACTACGCTAGTGTTTAATTACTTATGTAGTTACTTATGTAATTACTTGATCCGGTGAATAATACTATTCGTTACAATGCACATATCGTATAATATTATGTCCTTGATTTATTTGGAAGTGACATCAACCATATAGCCAGTTTTCTTTTGAATGTTTCCGAAGGTGTTCCATGCATGCTTCTTATCTCTCCTTCTCATGCAGGGAATTGCCTCTCTTAATTTGATAATTTTGTTGAAAGACTCTTAAGTTGATATTTCTGCCCTACGATTTTTCTATCTGTCTGTCTGTCTGTTTTTGCACAGACCCTCATATACAGTGTTTCATTCTTTCGATTTGCTTGTCAAGTGCTTTTGAACTCTAGATTTATTTCCATTTTGTTTGGTTAGTGACCAGACACCACAGAACTGAATTTTGCCTCTTCTACTTGCATCAACTTTTCCATCATACCGCTCATTAGGTAGCTCTTTACGTTCATAGATTTCTAGTTTCTCGTTTATATGAGAGAGAGAGAGAGAGAGAGAGAGAGAGAGAGAGAGAGAGAGAGAGAGAGAGAGAGAGAGAGAGAGAGAGTTTTGTAGTACCAGATATCACACTGGTTTTACATAATTCATTTGTCTAAGATAACTCTGCATATAAGCAAGGTGAGTGGCTGGTTCCGTCCTTGCTTTACCGAGCAACGAGCCTTCAAGTACACCTCCCTCCCTTGGACTTCGCTACCCGCATCCTTATTATGGATATCCAACAGTCTACATCCTCTTTATCTTCCGTGCACCGAGCTGATATATATATATATATATATATATATATATATATATATATATATATATATGCTCCGAATCTCTTCCTTCACACACACACACACACACACACACACACACACACACACACACACACACACACACACACACACACACAAAATCATTTGGACACTTCATAATCTCATTGTTCTCATCTTGCCACCTACCCATGCAAGTCCTGCCACCGTTTACTGACGCTTGATACGACTTCTACAGTATAAAGCCCATGGCGATGTGTTTACTCGAATCGGTTTTATCCACCCGATATATTAGCCGTAATGTCATATACTTTCCCAACTTAAAATAATGGTAAAATAATGGTAGAATTCAAGGGTTTGCTGTACGCGTAGTCATCCACACTTCCTCCGCCAGGGAAACCATTCTAAGGTGCGCATGCGCATGCATTCAAGACTGGCGAGATACAAATACATATCTCAATAAAACTTCAGACACCATTTTGTCCTTTCCCAATGACGGTAATGCTCGTGCACACAACCAAAGTTTGAAAAAAAGAAAAAAAAATCGAGTGAGAGTAGAACATACATCGCAAGAGGTGGAAACCAGTTGGAGGGTTTATGTCTGCGGGAATTATGGTATAGTTATGCTGAAAACATTAAACATCAAATGTATCTGATCCATCATCACCACCACCCCATCACAACGTTTACTGCCATCAATATCCCTCACTCTCTTCCCCTTTCAACCTTCCTCAACTCTTAACTTCTTCGTGATCCCTTTTCATTCATCTACCTCTTTCGAATCTCGATAGCATTATTTCCCCTCCTTCTCCCAAACCTCTTAAGAGATATCAGTCTTATCCTTCCTAGTTTTCATTGTCTTTATCTTCCTTCAGTCGTCTTCATCCCCTCTCCCCGAAGCCAGGGGGAAAAAAAGAAAGACTTTTTGTGTGTTATGAAAGTTAGCGAACGTGTTGGTCTGCTTTGACCCCGACCCGAGGCGCAAGGCAGGAAAGCGTCACTCAAACCACATCTGGCGCATCACTCCCTCCTATGAACTCGTCCCAGCGTTTATGTTAGCGGTCTGGGGACGCTGAGGGAAGGAGGGAGGGCAGAGACCCGCTAACTGGGGAGTTGACTCGTACAGTTCCGTATTGTTGCAGTGTTTTTTTTTTGACGCTATACTTAGCTGTCTCGCTGATTCCGAACTCATTTCCCTGACGATGTCTTTCAAAGGAAAGACTTAATGGTATTTTTCAGTTCATACCCTTTTTTTTTTCTGCATTCTAGAGTTATGTAGGTGTTACCGGACTCCGCCTGCAAGAGGTTACACCGCGGGTGATGAAAAAGCCAAATTGACGAGACTGTATCACTGGGAGCACATGCTCGTCAAAAAGACTTCTCACTCCAGAGTTGGCATTTACCAGCTTCAGGAAGTAGCGCAGTCTTAGGCTGCCAGAGCCTTTAGAGAGAGTTCGAACCTGGGCAACACTAGGACTCTCATAGGAATTGGTCCTTGGGCAAAGGAAACAGTTCGAAGGAAACAGGCAATAATTGAGGCATAAATGAGGCATAAATGAGAGAAATAAGGGTAGAGCAAATAATTTATTTGTGACGTTAGGGTGAAATGATTGTTTAGAAGGGTATGAGTCAATCAACTTTGGGGTTACTGTAGGCTATAATGAAGGTAGAAAATGGTATATTAGGGGGGGAACTGCACCAGCGGATGATCAAAGTCCGACTCTTAAAAAGAAACCTTTGGACGGATATGACTTAGGTACGTGGGTGAGTGAAGAAATCGGCAATGTGTATGGAGGAGGGTAATATGAATGCAAGAGCTGGAATGAAATTCGAACGAGAATAGTGTCCAGTAAATGGAATGAAAGAGGGTGGAACGCGTGGAAACGGAGAGAACAATGGATTCTTGTATGGTCCAATGTATTTGTGTATCACAATCGCCTTTCTCAGGGAACGAAATATTCCATGCATGTATATTGCATTTGTGTGGGTGTTTGCCCACTGTCGTCGTTGGATTAATCAGGAGTGGGACAACTGGATGAAAGATCTTATTAATATGAATATGTGATCATTATCTGGTGCAGAGCACTTGGAAATAACAGGAGACCAAGCCTGCAGTAGATGGTATTATGAAAAGACAAGACTGAAAATTGCTTAGTGGTACAGAAATGTTGAACGTGAGGCTGACATGATTTTTTAGTTAGAGTATTTACAGGAGTGAATGAGATGTTGAACGAAAACAAAATATACCGTGTACGTAACAGGATAGACATATCTGGATGAATAGTGGACATGACAACTGATGATGGAATGTCTTTCGTCTTAATCGTGCTGAAGCTTGTCAAACACGACAGACTTGGGCGCGCGTGTACCGGCTTGAATTATACCCATTGCTGCATGGTAGGGAAATTCCGATTTTTTTTTGGGAAAAAAAAGATAATCGTTAAAGGGAAAATTCTGTTTGTCAGGAAAATACTGCCGGTACTTTTATATTTACGGTCGAACAACCTGAATATTGCGAGTTCAGGTGACTCATATTTCACAAAGCTCAGTAATTTGATACGGTCGAAAAGTCCAATATGAACTTTTTTTTATACTAGTGTTTGTAATTAGATATGAAATAGGTTGCCTAGGCACATATATATGTATATCTATATATATATATTTCTTCGTCTTCCCCGTTTGTAGATTTCTGGCACTCGTACTAATGGCAGCGTCTAAAGCATCTAAAACAAATTCAAAATCGGAATACCGTGTTATTTTTTTTTTGCTGAAAGTCTTTTATAAGAACATTAACTGATGGTTTTGGTTGTTAAGGCTCCATTCACATCTAACGACTACAACGATTGTTATGGTCGACAACACCCATTCTATAGCCACCTGTCCGAAAAAATTCTCAATGATAGACGTTAGCCACCTGTCCGAAAACATTTCTCAGATGATATACATTCTTTCTGCATATATGTACATATACAAACTTCCAACAGCCAGGATCGAACTGTGCTAAGCTATGATCATAGCCTAGGAGTAGCGCTCCCGCCTGCCACGCAGGGGTCCCGGGTTCGAGTCTGGCTGATGGAGATTTGTATGTTATATGGAAGTGAAGGTGAGCATTCTGTACCTCGTCACAGGATGATAGTAATTACTATACAACTCTTAAAGTTCAGGCTTCAGCATCATCATCATTTAGGCATCGGTTCATAATTCCTATCCTCATCATCTTCAAAACGCCAGCAGCTGAGTATCATACAGTCAGAGGAAGTGGTATGATCACCTTGGAAAGGTTGAAACGCTCAATAAACTCCTTTTCCCTCGAGTGGATCTCTTCTACAAGACTTTGATGCCTTTCAGAGAGTTGCTTCTGTCTATTAATCTATCTATCTGTCTATCTAGGAGAGTGTTACCGTCTATAGTTGATACCCACCCACAGGGTTGTTCACAACCACAGTGATATATCCCATCAACGAGGCTGTCCACCTCAGCAGGGTTGTTCTCCTCAATCAGGTTGTTCCAACTTATCATTTGACGGATCGTGGAGGCATATCTTACACAGGAATGGAAACCTGTTTAATCATGAACGAATAATATTGGATTCGTATCCATTCTATCACGGTTTGTTAAGAGAGAGAGAGAGAGAGAGAGAGAGAGAGAGAGAGAGAGAGAGAGAGAGAGAGAGAGAGAGAGAGAGGAATGAGACGTAAAAAGAAAAAAAAAGAAAAATTGTATTCAAATCACGACAGAAAGTTAATAATAATGGATTCGATTTCCTTGCATGGACTATGTCGCATGGACTAACCCACAATGTTAGAGTGTCCCTCCCACTACACTAACTCACCAGATGCCGTCATGGACGCCCGCCTCTTACCACTCTATGCTGGGTGCAGACTAACACCAAACCAAACAACAACACGTTCCACGTAGTTCAAAACCCTTGACCATCCTCGCTGCCTTTAATACAACCGACGCGGACCGACATCCTCGGGCCACCCGTCCAACACAAGAGAGAGACCTTCATTATTACCTCCATCAGAGACCCTCTGGAAGCGATCTATGGACGTGACCAAGTTCCTCAACCTCCCCTCCTAACCTCCACACACACACACACACACACCCTGACTTTTCACATTCAGTCAAGCTAGAAGTGCAAGGACGGTAACACAATCGAGATATTAGTTTCGTGCGTTGGTGAACTGGGTCTCGACCTGAGTGGGTCGTGTTGTACGAGACCTCGTCCACAACTCGTATCAACAACAGGTATATCAGTGTCAAATCTGCAGGGGAGACCAATGTCCCATAATTGAATGAGGACCAGGGTACATGTTCTATCTCGCGTCTCAAACCCGATATTCCAGTTCCGTAATCATTCCTCCTCGAAAACAGGAAGTCGAATCCCAGGGGAGCGAACCACTCCAATTAAAAATTCTCCTTCGTGAACACTATAACTGCGAGCTGCCAACTCGTTCCATCCACATCCCTGCCTCACCTTTTTTCTCTCCCCCCCCCTCTCCCTCCTAACCCCTTCTCATCCCACGTAACGCTCTTCATTCCTCTCTCTCTCTCTCTCTCGCTCTCTCATTCCCCATCCACCTCACACACCGTCACCACGCCGGCTGATTGATCCAATTCTTAGCCTCTCGGCACCACCCGCTGGGGGGATTTCGCGTCGTGGCTTAGGCCTGATGAGTTTAATTAGTGTGATGTCGACGATGATTGATTGGATGTCCGCAGCGCTGGCGGGGAGAGGCAAAACACAGTGCAGTCTGCCCGACGAGGTGGTGAACTGTCTGGTTTCAGAGGATGATGTGGCCGGAAGCTGGTACGTAAGGAATGGGCTCTTGAGAAGTTGAGGGAAAATCGTAAATGACAGGTTTTGAAGTCCAGCTTGTGTATGGCTGATGACCTTGTTTAATTGCGAGTCCTGTGATGGCTGGGGGGGGGTTATGAAAGTGACGGGTTGTGACGTACAGGAACTGTGTAGTTTGATTGTCTGTGGTCGAATGGATGTGTGGTAAGGAAAGTGTAAAATCAATGGTCTCCGGCGAAAAAGATTTCTTCGAAAATATGGCCCTTTGTGATTGCCTAGTTAAGCGACTAAGACGCTTCGAATGGAGTTGTAGTGAGGGGTGCTGGGACTGTGGTGTTATGTGGTTGGGGAAATTTGTGGTTAAAACTAAGTCAGTGTTCCAGGAGTTTTTCATGCACAGTGTCGACCAGTTGATGTTTTTATTCGGGTGAAGGGTGTTGATATGGTAGGATTTAAGAGGTCATACTATATGTTGTAAGGGTTCTGAACTAAAGGGTTTATGTGCTTCGTGACTACATAGCTGAGGGGTTGTCTGGTTGAAGAATCAATGGTAAAAGCAACACAATACGTGTTTTGATTGGTCAAATGATGATTCATAAGGGATCCTAAAGACGATTATTGTGTGTGTGTGGTCATCGTACCATGAGGTCAAGCATTGTGTGTCACTAATATTTTGCACGACTGAAAAGAGATTGCATATGGTCAAGTAGACTGTTGGAGGTGGTGAGAGTTTTTGTGGTCAAGTGTCTCTTCGGCTAAGGGGCATTTTGTGGTTCAGGACACCAACACCTCTTCTTCCCGTCACATAAAATGACGTTACTTGAAATCTGATTACTTTTTTTTGAGCCATAGTCTTATCTCCTTTGCTTGAGCGAAATTTCATTAACTGTTTTAGAGTGGGCGAACTCGATCAACTTCCGTCACTTTGTGCGAGGGAAGAGCTGTTTCAGTATGAGAGTTGGCATGAAATTTTGCTGTTCACAGATGTCTTGTGCAAACTTGGTATTAATTGACTAATGTCATCTGTGAGCGCTGCGTGGATTGTTACATGAGTTTGTAAACATGTTGCCCGACTGATTGATGTCTATTGTAAGCATTGTGTCGGTGATATGTATGCTTAAATGCTGACTAACTCATGTGAAAACAACTTTTAAATGTTGCGCAGTATCACAGCTGGAGGGAATCGGCGATTAGTGAATCCACTCACAAGGGATTGAACACCTCAACCACATTCCTCAATCGGAGATGGATGAGGCTAAGACAGGAGTTAGGACAGATTCCAAGTGACTGGAATGCGCCTCTCCCAAGGGAATAATCGGCAGTGTATTCTTAAACGGAAGTTGTTCTTGCTTATGACTCCACACATGATGTACAATGTCGATGGTGAAGCAAAGAGTTACTCGATGCGCTGTTGAGTGATATGGGTTATGGAGCTCCCAGTCAGACCTCGTTGCTTCCTTACTGGGTCATGAATACACTGGGTTACTCCTGTGTTACAGGAATCTAAGTCAAAAACCCTCGTTACTTTAACTCTGTTGCTTGAGCTATAATCATTCAATATAGCCATTTCTATAGCAAACTTAAAGTAATATTTTGTGTGCATTGTACTCATAGTTTATAAAGTTTCTCCACTTATTACACAAAACGGTATATTCTATCTATCAAAACTGATATGTATTAGAAGTGACAAACGGTCGTGTCTGATCAACCCTCCAACCAGAACCATTCAGCTCATAGTAGAAAACTCGTCTCTGGTTAGCTACCAGCTGTATTAGACCCGGGGAGAGGAACCTCGCTCGCCCTAACAAGGAGAGAGTGAGGTCATCGCCGTTTCTAAACCTCAAGCCTTGTTAACGTGCAAGTTTTCCCTCGAGGAGGGCTCTGGGGGAGGAGGGCTCTGGCTCATTACCTATGATCATTCTGCTGGAAATTGCCCGAAAAAAATGGGGTTAAAGAGGTTCATTATCATGCTTTGGTTATGGATCTCGTTTGCAGGCTTAGAATGCCACGTGAGCCGTGTGAAAAATGTACACAAATGTTATGAGAATTGACGGAAAGGTTGTGAGAAAGGAGAGAGGATATGAGCTAGCTAGCCGTGGGTGGGTGAGCGAGAGTGAGTAAGTAGCAGGTGAATGAATGTGAGTTATTAGTGGGTATCTGAATGTGTGTTAGCAGCGGGTGAGTGAATGTGAGTTAGAAGCGGGTGAGTGAATGTGAATTAGTAGCAGGTGAGTGAATGTCTGTTAGCAGTGGGTGAGTGAATGCGTGTTAGCAGTAGGTGAGTGAATGTGAGCTAGCAGTGGATGAGTGAATGTGAGTTAGTAGTGGGTAACTGAATGTGTGTTAGCAATGGTTGAGTGAATGTAAGTTAGCAGTGGTTGAGTGAATGTAAGTTAGCAGTGGTTGAGTGAAAGTGAGTTAGCAGTGGATAAGTGAATGTAAGTTAACAGTGGATGAGTGAATGTAAATTAGCAGTGGTTGAGTGAATGTATGTTAGCAGTGGTTGAGTGAATGTGAGTTTCCTAGATAATATTTCATCAATCAAACGTGTTACATTCGGTGCCTCGGGCGTCTGCGTGTTGACCAAGGCTTTGCATTTAAACCAACATGTTCCTCTCCTTCCATATCTGTCTCTAGACCTACAAAACATTGAAACCCTTAACTCGCGATCAGATCGTGTTCTTTAGATAAGAAAACCTCTCAGCTTGTAGCTTCGTAGGTAACGCTCTTGCCCGGGGACACCCAGACGATGAGGCCTTTCAGATGCGTTGATCAGAAAAGGAAAGAGGAGGGAATATATGATATACAGTTCTGTAACTATATACAGTTCCTCTGTCGCCTAGGAGGTTGGAGTCGTCCCATTGTTGGGATTGACTGGTTCGCCCCCACACCTCCCCACACCTCCCCACAGCAACTTGCCCAATAATATACCAGTCCAAGCAACTCGGATATTTCAAAAGTTGACGCAGTTTTGGTGGGGAATATTGTGAAAGTTAAAGCTTTCGGTGGTAAGTTTTGGCGACTCGACACTTCTGAAGCGAGGCTGATCCACGCCGTGGATCCTCTTGTTGGGAGCCTGTGTGGGCCACCGTGGTTTCCCTCCCTCACTCCCTCCCTCTCTCCCTGCTCCTGTTTTCGTTCTGGCGTCTGTTCTCTCTTCTTTTGTTTTCAAGTCTACGGAGAAAATTTGATTATGAACTGGCTTTGAAAGACGTTTTTCTGCCTGTGTTATCATATCGTACACCTGCTTCGTAAATATTATCCATCTGTATCATATGTCATGCACTAACTGTAACATTCATCATCTACCCATGTTAACGCACATCACACGTACTCTTTTAACGCGTTATCTGTCTTTATCATATCATAACCTTGCTTCGTAATCCTCTGTCTTAAGGATCATACTATGCACCAACTCGCTCAGAGTAAGGAAACCAGATAGTGTTTGGTCAGACGTCTGGGTATAGGAGAGATGGAGCACAGAAGCTGTGAAAGGTCAGGTCAACTGTTGGGATGAAAACATAGATGTTAGGAGGGTCTGGCAAGGTCAGGTCAGCCGACATGATGAATGAGAGGAGTGAGGAGGGTCAGGGAAAGTCGGGATGAATAGGAAGAATGTGGAACAGATTACACTTTTTAGATGGTTAAGTTTGCGGTTTAGAGACGTGTGTGTGTGTGTGTATGTGTGTGTGTGTGTGTGTGTGTGTGTGTGTGTGTGTGTGTGTGTGTGTGTGTGTGTGTGATGTACACCTAGTTATCCTCCGCATCATTAAGTGCCATTAACTACAGCGTAATGCAGGACACTATGATAAACCTTATATACTGAATTAGAAATATCCATAGCAAACTTAGCATCTCGCAACACCTTCGGAACTATATAGAATACCATCAACATTGTGTCTCTCCACCACTACATAGTGCTCTCCGCATCACACAACATCTATAGCATGACAAAAACAATTTTCAGCATCATTCATCATCTTCAGCTCCACAATGAACACTTGGAACACTTTAACAGCACCCTCGACTCCACGCACACACACCATTAGAGCCACAAACATCAGAACAAAGAGCACTTTCAGGTCCTCCACATTGAACATCTTCAACACTGCACAAAACATCGGGGAAAAACAATTTATCTTTCGCACCCCCACACACCATCATCATTTACCCTCACATCATCCTTCGGCACCACAACGCCAAACATCATCTCCAGCACCACAAAACATCTCCAGCACCACCACCACCACCACAACACACCACCGCCACCACCACCGCCACCACAACACACCACCACCACCACAACACACCACCACCACAACACACCACCACCACCACCGCCACCACAACACACCACCACAGAAAAATGAAAATTTACTGTAGTTCCTGTTAAATTCTGGGTTGCCTCCAGAACCCGGGCGTTTGGGATAAGCTTCAGGGAGGCAGGAACTGTGATAAATGAGGCACCACGGTGGAAGGACGTGTGAAGCCTGGAAACATTGAGAGGTGTAAAGTTAATCTTTTCTGGATGGTGGGAGATGAAAGAGAGAGAGAGAAAAAAAATGAGAATAAAGGAATAAATATCAAGTGAGTGTATGATAGGTATGGGTGTATGATTATGGAATAAGTTAGTGAATGATAGGTACGGGTGTATGATTATGGAGTAAGTTAGTGAATGATAGGTACGGGTGTATGATTATGGAGTAACTTAGTGAATGATAGGTATGGGTGTATGATTATATAGTAAGTGCATAATCATACAGTAAGTTACTCAATGGTAGCTACAGGTGTATAATCATGCAGTAAGTTGCTGAATGTTGGGTACTAATGTATGATAATTATATGAAAGAATGCAGCTTCATTACCAGTGTGAGGTGGAAATGAATAGTAAACAATAATAGGTCGAGCATAAAGGCAAATTGTGTGAATTACACTACGAATAACTTCCTGATTACCATCATCGATGAAAATATGTGATGAAGGTCTCACTGGACGTAAAAAAAATTGTACGGCTTTATTCATGGACATGAAGGGTAATAAAATATATTTATATACCGTTTGGGAACAAACTTAAGGTCTAATTAAGCAGTGAGTGGGAATATATAGAGTCTGGCTTCAGTACAACACTGGGATTTTTCGTTTTATTTTCTTTTTTGAGATGGGGAGCGTTGGGGGAGTTGGAGTGGGGTTGGGGTCGGAGGGAAACCTGCCGAGTGTGGGTGCCTGCCCCGCGTAGCAGTGAGCTGGGCCGAGTTCGATGTGGGATTAAGGGATTTCGCACGAGGTGGGATTTGTGTCACTGGGGGAGATTTTCCAAGCAGAATCTTGGCGGTTCGCGCGTGAGAGGCTTGTCAGTAGGAGCCTGCAGGATTTTCTGCCTACTGAGCCCTCGACACTGGCCTGAGGGATACGGGGGCTTTCATTCTGAATGGCGCGGCAAAAAAAAACACAGAGAACAGTTCAGGATTACGGCTCGTGACGAGGTGGGTGATGGATACGGCCTTAAAAACATTTCACCCGATTTTTTTTTCCCCTTCTAACTTTTATCCATTGGTTAATGACAGGTTCACTGAGGGGGCTGAATTTTTCCTTGCTAATCTTGACAGAAATGTTTTTATGCACCTTCTTTTTTTTGGGGGGTCTTAGTCTTAACTTACGTTATCACTATCTATTCTGACGATAAGGCTTAACTTGTTTCTATGGTTAGATTGGTGTTGTGGTCGTTAGGTAATGACATACCCATTTGCGGAGCTCGGTCGTTAACTATATCATACTCCTAGAGACAGAATGTTACACTGAGGTGAACACGGCACTTAATCTGGAAATTGGTGGTGAGATGGATCCCCGACCCAGGACTCCTCCTCTGCTGTATTAGTGGAGGTGCCCGTTGTGGTAGAGTGGCGCTAGTGTGGTGGTGGTGGTGGTGATAGTGGCATTAGTCGTGATGATGGTCTGAACGTCTTATTAGGGCGAATGGTTGAGGTGGAATGGGTCGTAGGTTGTCGCAAACTCAAGAACACAAACTTGTTGGGCTTATTGAAAGACGCCTTGGTATCATATCCCGGTATTATGCCAGTATAAAGGACGCATACTAAGACCTGATGAATGAGTTATTGGGTTGGCTCTGTAGATTATTGGATCTCCGTGTTTTGAAAGGTGTTTGTGACGAGGTCTTATGATGAGAATTTTTTCCCCCCCAGGAAACTCATCTCTCCTTACATCTTAAAGTAACTTATTTGGTGGCGGGAATATTACCCCCTGTCATTTCAATGGCGTCGAGGTGTTTCTTTCTATTTCTTTTTCTTCCTCATGTCTGGGAGCAGCTTCATATAACATGGATGTTGATGAATTCGCATGTGGTTTTTCCATGCGGGTTGTCGAACCGTCGAAACGAATCCAGAGTTCATTTACGGAGAGGAATATGAGACGATTGCTGTCCATAACTATATGAGAACCGCGTAGTGGAGATCTCTTATTAATACTGAGCCACGGGGGGGTAGGGAGGCACGTGTCTAAGACACCTATTGAGAATTAGTAGTTACGCAGACTAATAGAGAGGTCAGTTTAATCCTGGCCAGTGCTTAGCTAGGTCATTACCACCGCTGGGACTTAATCCCCTTGCCTCGTTTCCTGAGCTTTAGGATCAAGGAGGTTTCTCAGGCAGTGTGGTATCTACCTGGTCTTAAGGAGCTGCTTCAGTAGGGACACATCGCCCGGAGGGCTACGCCGGCTGCTTCATACAGACTCGAGACGGGTAGTCGAAACCTGTGAAACAGTGTAATGAAACTGTGTCAATTTGTTACCAAAGGGAGGGATATATTTCACTTTATCAAAACTGATTCTCCGAAGCATTTCAACGTTGTGTCTTCACCGTCGTGAGGTGTTTGTTATATGTCCATGTGTGTTTTGTGTCAGGAATGAGTGTCTTCAGTTTGTTGAGACCTGATCAACTCATTCGTGTCTCACCCATTGGGCAATGAGTAACAATTCGTGTATCGGTTTTGTAAACTGACGCCTCAAGTCTTCTCTCCCTGCACGGACGTGGTGTGCGTGTGCGTGTGTGTGTGTCGTGTTCGTGAACACCCTGAATGTATCCGAGAGTTACTGCACGAAAGTATGTGCATCATGCGATACTACTTCAGACAAAAACTTATATATAAAGCCTCGCTCTTAGGTCGTTAGCACACGTTGGTTGGGGTCGTTAGCACACAGATGATATATATATATATATATATATATATATATATATATATATATATATATATATATATATAATTTTTTTTCTATTTTTTTCGTTAGTTTTCAGCGTTCAGATTGGCCGTAGTGTGGCACTGTTCTGCCCCTGACGTGTGCGCACGTACGTCTGGTGGAAACACCCGTCGCAGAACGAGATTTGGCCATGAAGCTGCAGAGACGACAACTCAAAGGCGGAGGGATGACCTCATGCAATTTTCTTTAAGAGAGGAAAAAAGGTCCTGGGAGGATCACTGGCAAGAGTGTTTATGAGAACAATTCCTGGCTGCCTCCCTTCCCTTTGGTCCATCTTTTCGTCGGTCTTGCTGCCTGAGTCTTTTGTTTCTGTGTTCCTTTTTTGGGGGGGTTAGTTGGGGTCTATCACCGTCGCTTTCTCTCTGTTTGTCCGTCGTTTTGTGAGGTTGTTTCTCTCTCTGTAATCGGTACTGATCTGTTTGCTATCATTTACAATAGCATTTCGAATTGTACAAGTTTAGCAACAACCCTACGTTCTCTTTCATCTTGATGCTACATTTTCTTTGAAAACGGCAGAACTGATTCGGTGGCTCCCCGGTCATAGTCTCTCTATGACTCTTCCTAGTAACACTCACTCGATCGTGTCCGATAACCCACCGCAGAAGCTGGTGGTGCTTGTCACTTGACGTTGACGGCCTCGACGACCCAGGAACTTAACAATGCAAACAACCGACCATCCTAGTCTGACCCAGGGCCACAAAAAACGTAGTAACATTGTGTGTGTGGTTTTAGACTTGCCTTTAATATCTCCTCTGGCATGTTACAGCTCTTGGGATGAGTCTGTAGTTTATACTTGTGGGGGAGAGTCTTGCGCTTCACATATAACTCGGTTGAATTCCTTAACTTATGACGCACATGAAATTGAATTTTATGTTAGGCTGTCGATTTATGTAAGACATTGACTCGTATGTTACCCAATCTAAAAAATCTTAATATGAAATCATATATATATATATATATATATATATATATATATATATATATATATATATATATATATATATATATATATATATACACTGGACAGATTTTGCCAAGGCTCCTTGATGATGGGATTTGAATTTCGAAAGTCAGTATACATATCTTATTTGAAATAATCTCTCATTTAAAGCAGACCAATCTGAAAACTGACACGAGTAAAAAAGGAAAAAAAATGAATAGAAAAAAAGAAGACTGAGGACGAACAGTCTAGCTTAGAAACGGATCAAATCAGCTCACAAAGGAAAGTGTGCAAATTCATATGGAAGACGAGTCGAACACAAACACACAGTGGAAGCCAGAAGCCATCTCTCCCAAAGCACCGGTTAGCTTACCCTCCCTCGCTTACAACACAAGTTAACAAGAGTGCAAGTCAATTAGTTCACTGGGGAGGAAGGCCAGTTCATCAACAGGACAGACCAACTCCATGACAAAGTACGGAAGCTCACGAGCGAACAGAGGAAGTCAAATAAGGAACAGAGAGATCAAAGCTTACAAACAAAACGGATGGATTCGAAATAATACAAGAGATTTTGGCTCTAACTGATTTTCAGAATAGAGAGATCCTTTCCAACAGATTCTACACTTGGGACTGCCACGATATACCTTTATTTCATATAAATATATGAATGGCTTTATACACCTTCATAACCTTTCGAAACTTTCTTTACCTGGCAAGAGCGTGGACGATTATAGGCCATTAGTTCTTCGGTCATTCGAATAACCGTTCGATTCGTTGCTCGTTCAACTGTGAGAAGGATGTCTAAAAAAAAAAAAAGAGAGAAGAGTTGTCCCCGCCGGTGCACCAGAATAATTCGATAATCTTTGGAGAAAAAAGTTTATCCCATAAGCCATACTTGTAAAGGATTCTCGTCACGGAAGAAATGGTGTAAAAAGCATCGGAGCATCCGGGGAATTTTTGTGTCTTGCGTTGGGTTTAGTGGATGTTAGGAAGACTACGGTAAGTCTTGTGAAGAAAATGGGAGGAAATACTCCTACTTATGTTTGATCTTGGTCGTGTAATATACACTGGTGCCACATCATTGTCATGTTATGTATTCTTATGATGATAGAAAACTAGAGTGTTTAGTACAACAACAGCCATTAAATTAGATGTACTTGTATCTTCTAACATCATCTACTCGTTACCTCATCCTTATCCATCTGTGATGTTGTATCACCGTTCTGTCTCGACTGTAAAAGGTGATGTTCTTGGAGACTTCAGGTCATCACTTGGGGCGATGTTCCCACTCGAGTTATTCTGACGTGTGTTGGTGCCTCGGTATGATGTTTCCCAGCGTCTCCGTGCAGGGACATCTGAGGAATGCGTAGTCAGAATAGAATATCGAGAATATTTCAGAAATCTAACTTCTTGAATATTCGAAATGATATTTGATGATTTCCATTGATTTTTACAAACTTGGACTATTTAGTGCGTGATGAAATGTTGCTAAACTCCTACAAATTCTTAGGAATGTCGAGGAAAAACTGATAAAGATTGATAGATAAATAATTAGACTTGTCATATACAGAGGTTGTTTGTAAGGGAATCATGCACTACTCCAGTGCAATGATATTGCAGACTAACTCCTCAAGCACTCCACATATCTCCGGCAACAAACATCATGTAATCACCATTTCATAACAGGAGAGACAGAAAGGATGTGCTGGGGGAATCTATCATTCCCTCACCTCGTTACCCAAGTATTGGAATCTTTTTTCCTCTACCACCATCAATAGGAGAGATGAGGCAAAAAAAAAAAAAAAACGAATAAAGAAAGGTAAAAGAAAATGTGGTCTCGAAAGGGTGGTTTGCCGTCCATATGGTATTGAATAACTAACCTCTTTCTCCGAAGACGTGGCTCCGGCCTTTCTACGGAAAGTCCCCGTTGATAGAGGGAGGTATCCATCCACTTGTCTACGTTCATCCTACTCCTCTCAAGAACGTTGTATGGCATCGTTAGTCCACGAGGGAGGGAGGCATAGCCTTACCTTCCTGGGATATCCTGTCTTTGCAAGAGGCATGATATTCCTCCTCCGCTGAGAGAGGGAGAGGGGGATCATTGCAGACCGACCAATGGCTCTCCATGCTTCCAAAGCCTACGAGGATGTAGCCTCGTTTCAAGAGGCACACTCTGTGCGAGGTGTGTGAGGGGTTGGATAGCCTGGAGTCATGTTATATATTATCAGAAATCGAACGCGACCAGCCAGCTTTTCTTCCTTGTATATTTCCTTTTTCTTCTTTCCCTAACTCGCGGGAGGGAGGAAAGTATGTTCGGTCGTTTCCCCCCCCCGGCTTTTGTTTGGCCAGAGACGTGAGTCACATCTCAAACACTTTGTTCACTTCATTACGGAGATCTAGTTTGATTGTATGCTTCTCTCTACCCCTATAGAATCGTCGAGCATTTTGTGTTCTATAAGAAATATTATGTTTCTCGGAAACATGAACTTACTTTATAACAACTTGTAGTATCATTGGAAAGTTCTTCAGAGTACTTGTAATGTTTGTGAATATTCATAACTATAGCATGAGAATACTGGATATGAAGAGGTGTTCACTGGTATTAGGGTATTATGAATATTCACCCTAATTCCTACCATTTTGTTGTCGATTAATTACAGTCGTCATCCTGTCCTACCATCACAGCAGTAACGTCTTTACCAAGAGTGAAGCTTCGAACTACTGACGGAACAGTACCATATTACCTCCCTCCCTCTGTATCATATACTTTGGTTTAAACAGGAAAACGGAATTTATGAAGATAGAGAATAGACGTATGTAATCTAAAAACCATATTTCGGATTAACAAAAGAACTCGACAACCTGAAAATATTTTAGTTTATGAATTCAAAAAGTATATGAATGAATGTGTGTAGTCCTGTGTTTAAGTTTCGCATTTGTTCATTGTGTAATTCACACACACACTTTACGATAAATATCTTTACTTAAAGATGAATGTACTGTCGTAAGGACATCATTCGGTTTAATCTAAAAGTTAGAACGTAGACACTCGCTAGATGAAAACAATTAAGGACAAAACAATAACATTATAGACCCAGCTACTGATACCTTTTCTTCGCAAATTTGAAATAAGAACAATCTTTTTAGTCAGTGACTTTAAGGTCTAAGCGAGGTTCTGTCAGACATGAATGTAGCTCTAACGACAATTCCACCATTATCTCTTGGAAATTCATGTAATCCAATCCTGCAAAACTTATTAAAGAAGACGGTAGGAGATTCGGAGCAATGTAATAGCAAGTCTGGCATTTCAGAGTAAAATTGAGCTCTTTCTATTCATCAGTAATGATTAATTCGTCGTAGACTTGCGAGCCAACCTTAAATTTCTAATCGCTAAGTATCCTATTAGGACTTGAACAAGTAATTTCAAGAGAAATATAAACTGGAAATCCAGGGATGGTTCCAACAGAGGTCAACTCTTAAGCTGACACAAGGAACATTGTTGATCTCGATCCATCGACCTTCCTCGTATCCTTTTGCCTTCCTAGACATCCTCTGAGGGGAGGATAGATTCCTCCCACAGTCTCCCTAACGTCGTTTGATCTTGCTACTTCCTCTACAGCCCACGAGTGTTTCTCGACTTCGTCAATAACTCTCAAACTCGTTAGAAATCCTGGACTCCACAAGCACCCATTGGCTCCTCCCTAAATAGCTTCTCCCGCTCATTCGTATGACAAGACACTGTCGCCTTAGATATGATTATTAATCATGTTGCGAGTTAAGGAGCATATTTACGAGAGCATTATAATGATCGACGCTACGTAGTGTCTAAAGGAAATTGTCTTATCTTTAGGATGGTCTGTTAGACAATATATCAAACACACTGTTGGATGTCTTCATAATGGTTGTTGCGCTGGTCTTGCACGTCCCTCTTAAGAGCTGCTCTGAAATTTAGTTTCGTGGTGGTAGACTAGTGATCCAATGATCCAAAGCTGAGCGAAGTATGACTAAAGTAAAACATAATTCAAAAATTATAAACGACAGTAGCGAGTGAAAAATATCACCGTGAAATGAGCACCTGGTGCTGAAAAGACTGTGTGTGTCGGAGCCGCTGATGAGTCTCGTACCTAAAAACACATTCATAGTATTCTCAGATTCTTTTAATTTGTCTATGAATGACTCGACTTTTTCGTACCTGCTTCGACGAAACTTCGAAGCTTCATGAGCAGATGTCGTCTTTAGAAATGATCTCTGACGAGGGTATTTATTCCCCCCCCTCCCCTCATCCACCCTTCAACACTGCTTCTCTGCTATGAATGACTCGACTTTTTCGTACCTGCTTCGACGAAACTTCGAAGCTTCATGAGCAGATGTCGTCTTTGGAAGTGATCTTTGACGAGGGTATTTATTCCCCCCCCTCCCCTCATCCACCCCTCATCACTCTGCTTCTCTGCTGTTTAAGGCCTTTGTATTTCAGCAGGAGCTTATGGTGAAGGACACACTGGCTGAATCTTGTTTAGAATCCTTGGCATCTCCTCCAAACTATTGTTCTTAGGTGCCCAAGGGAATTCCACTGATCACCTGATGATGTTATCTTAGACATTGTCATGAACATTTATTTTTTGACGTTTTAGGATAAATGGTGCATTTTTTTCATCAATATAAATCTATTCTTTCACTATAATGATATACAAGAGTGCTTTCCGACAGACATGTCTACCTGAAGACTCTAAGACACTTAAGCCAGGTACCCATATATCGACCAACCCCTAGGGTAGGATGAACAGCTGGGTTGGGTGTAAGCCAACTTTCGCGCCCAGGAATCGAACCCATGCAGACTCAATCCCGTTCTGGGTCCTTAGTAACGCAAGCAGCAGCAGCACCACGAAGACCCGGTGTGTGTGTGTGTGTGTGTGTGTATTAACACGCATGCCTTCCCCACATATGCTTCGGTATCCCGCTTACTCGATAGGTTTCGTTAGTTCTACAGACGGGTAACAAAACGTAAACGGGATGCGCACACTTTACGCTCGGGGAGATCGACAAATATTCCGAACGTAGCCGACCGTAGACCAACATTTTCGTTCGTATTGGAAAATATAATATGATCCTGGACTCAAAATGGCAACCTGCAGCTTATCATATATTATCTTTATATTTCCTCCCTCAGTATATATATATATATATATATATATATATATATATATATATATATATATATATATATATATATATTATCCCTAGGGATAGGAGAGAAAGAATACTTCCCACGTATTCCCTGCGTGTCGTAGAAGGCGACTAAAAGGGGAGGGAGCGGGGGGCTGGAAATCCTCCCCTCTCGTTTTTTTTTCTTTTTTTTTTAATTTTCCAAAAGAAGGGACAGAGAAGGGGGCCAGGTGAGGATATTCCCTCAAAGGCCCAGTCCTCTGTTCTTAACGCTACCTCGCTAATGCGGGAAATGGCGAATAGTTTGAAAGAAAAAAGAAAGATATATATATATAGCATGATAAACAACGTCGAGAAGTCGCCTACGTTAATGGAAAGGACAGATCACAATTGGCGGAATTGTGGAGACACTCCAACCTCGCGAGACAACTTTGATATATAACATGGAAATTTCCGAGTTCGATTTAACCTTGTTCGAGAGCTTCAACCGAGACGACAGATCCTCAGGAACAATGCAAAACAGAGCTATGCAACATTGATACAGGGAGGTAACAGGTTCTTCAACGCCATATACTCAGGTGGAATATTCTAAGTCTTCACATGTCGATTTCTTTGTCAGGCATCATTAGATTCTGGACCCTCTGTTTAACCAACGAGAATAGAAAATGGATATTTATTTACAAGGAAAACACTGTGGGATATTAGTTACGAGATGGGGAAACCATTAAAGGACTTGGCAGACCTCATGCAAAACCCACTTTAGAAATCTTTCAGGTGGATAAAGCAGTCTTTCTACTCCCCTCGGGAGATGGTGTGTGTGTGTGTGTGTGTGTGTGTGTGTGTGTGTGTGTGTGTGTGTGTGTGTGTGTGTGTGTCCTAGCTCGCCTGGAAGTCTGGCCAGGGTGACACCCTCATAGGCAGCAACAGTAACGAAACTTTCCGAGGGTAAACATGTCTCTAGCAACGACGAGGAAGGGTGGAACCACTTTGCTACAAATACAAGCTTGTCTAGTCATTGGTTTAATGGTTTTGGGTCAGAGTGCGTGGCTAGCTGTAGATAGCTTCTTCCGAGACGGGTGAACAGATCCCTCACACCCCGGCAGCGTTATCCGAGGTAAAAGCGTGGTGAAATAAGAATGAACATCGGTCCTGATTTGTAATCAAAAACAGTCGACAGACGTGTAGCGTAAACTTAGACATGGAAATGTAAATCACTAGGAAGGAAAAATACGATAATCTTTCATGTATTGGTAATGTCTAAATATTTTTTGCGAAGATCTGGTTTGCAACGCGAGCAAGACAAGTGTATTAAATGTGGAACAAAGCGGTATTCTTAAACAATGCAAACATTCTGTAAAAGCAGAGAGGGTGGATGTGGTCTTCCTCCCAGTGTATATAAATTGTATTACGCTCAGACGGACGCACGCCCTCGGGGTTCAGGCTTCAGAGACAGTATCTGAACGCTTCGGAAATTGTAAAGGTTTTCCGCAGGAGTGTTTCCACTGGAAGACTACAGCATTCACACGAGTTTTCTGTGGGGAAATTGTTCAGTAGAAAACGTGCTCTTATTTCACATGAATCTGTCTGTCCTTATAGCTTTATCTATCTGTATCCATATCATCTGTGTGTCTATCCGATTTATCTGCATACGTGTTTCTCTCTTGTCTTTCTGTGTGTGTCTGTATATATATATATATATATATATATATATATATATATATATATATATATATATATATATATATATATATGCATGCATATACGCGCGCACACACACGCACACTATCATTACTAGAAAAAACAAGGACAGCTTTACTGAAGCTTATCATCAAAATTATCATCATCCGTAAAGAATATATACACATTATAAGCATTGTTTTCATGTTCACAGCCGGGTCGATACTACCAAGTTCTTTCTTATCAGTAGCACAAAGGCCATAGCAACTTGCATCTAGGAGAGAAAATCAACATGACTTTGTAATATAAAACTCATGTTTTTTTTTCCTTTCTTCTCTCTCTCTCTCTCTCTCTCTCTCTCTCTCTCTCTCTCTCTCTCTCTCTCTCTCTCTCTCTCTCCATCTACCGTAAAGATGGGAAACGCTCTTAGTTTTTGCGCTGAAATTCCTGTCTCAAGCGAGACGCTTTGAGGCTACAATGACAAAGGCCTTCTGGAGCTATCAAGTTCCCAGAAGCATTCCTGAGAGGCAGGCTAAGACGGCAAGATGTGATCTTCATTAAGCCTTGCTTTAATCATCAGCATCACCCCCCCATTCCTACCTCTGTCTATACTCCCCTGGTTTAATTCGATTTAGAAATAATTTAGAACGGGATATGGATCTTTGATGATAGAAGTGTTGATGGACAATACGAGTTTATTTTAGTATCATTATTTCAACTCTGATACACAGGGATGTCTTCGATTTACGGTAGGACTTAGATGGCGAAAGCCACTCTCATAATGTGAGAGTAGATGAGTCCATTCACGTACCGTTACTTCCTAAGTGGAGTTTGGCTCCCAGAAGAGAAACAATAGCAATGCCCTCTCTCCGATCTGCAGTCAACTTCGTCAGCGTCATTCATCGGGGTCGGTATTATCTACTTTTCTTTATATAAGCAGTAAATTAATCAACACTAATTAACAACAACAGCTGGGGACACCCAGTTGCAATAGAAGAAGACGAGCAGATTCGCCTCTTCTTGAACAACATCAATATGGCTCTCAGGACTGCATTTGGCCCCTGACAAGAAGAACACATTTTTCGTTTCTATATTGAACGCTCCAAACACGGACTAACCATCATGTTGAGGCTAGGCCTTAACTGAAAAATGAAGGGGGGTTAATGGCAAGCAGAAATGAGTAGAGAAAAAATACTTTGCGAATATGAGAGAAAGTGAAAAATCCACCTCTTAAAAAGGGACGCGTTTGAGTAGTTGGGAATGACATGAGCCGTTAAATGCGTTGCTTCGAGGTGTAGGTAAAGAAATAGATGTCACAACTGCCCATCCCCGAATTACCATCGGCCACACAGTGATTCTGTGAAGCGGTAGCCTCCTGAGGGTTGCAAGGTCGAGCTAATGTTAGGAGGCACACAAGGAGGGACCAAAATGACATCTCTGTGGAGGAGGGGAAGCTGATCGTTACTGCAGCGTAAGGCAGGCGTCAGGCCTGACTACTTCTTTTAGGGAAGACGAATATTGGCGAGGCTGCGTTATCTGTTCTGTCAACTGACGGTGGAACAACCTCGCCAAAGTTGTATCTTTCCTATGTTAGCCAGGACGGTGCTGGCAACTGAATGACCTAATCAAGGCCGTCTCATTAACACTATGTAAATAAACACACACACACACACACACACACACACACACACACACACACACACACACACATACACACACACACACACACACACACACACATATTTATATATATATACCTAGCCTAAGCCAGTTACCCAATCTATCCTTCCATAGGGATGGATAAACAGCTGGGTTGACTGTGGACAGAGTGCCACAACCGAGATTTGAGCCATGCTTTTGATCAATCCTGGGCGGCTCGTGAATGCGTCACGGTCAGGAAAGCTAACCTCTATACCATGGAACTTTATTGTCTGTCTACCAATAAAGTTTTCTATCTATCTACTTCATACTTCTCTTGTAGCTATACAATTTATCATTATTATCTTACTTTTTTCATTTGTTTCTATTATCTGAATCTTTTTGAATGATTCATCTACGTCTATTGTACGTTTGTACGTTTCCGTCGTTTTCAGTCGTCCAAATTCCCATTACAACCCGCAGGTTTTGTGTGTTGTAGCGTTTGTGACTTTCAAGCTTAGAACACGAAAAGATCTATAATGGAAACGCTTGATACCTCGACAAGTTTTCTTTTTTACTCTTTCGGCGTGAAACGAAACACACAGCTAGTCTGCTACTACTAATGCCTTATACATATATATTCTTATCGATCCATTGTATTGTTCTATAAGGACGAATGAAAGGAAGTGCAGCGCACCTCAGGAATTTTGGAGTGAGGGAGACGAATCATCGGTCAGTTCTTGGGGCAAATTCACATGCGAAAAATGTTGGTTTTGCATAAGGACGGTTGCCGTACACCTCCCTCCATGACTAATATATACATGGAACGCAGGAGCCGTGACCAAGTGATGGGCGCGTGCCAGGCTTTCACTGAGAGCGATCTCCATGTGTGGGAGTCAATCAGCTGTTGTGAAAATGTGGGGGAATGAGAGAGGTCACTCGGGTGAGTGACAGGGATCTGAAAAAGAAGGAAAAAAAAAAAAGGTAATCTTCGTTGTGCTTTAATGTGTACCCATGATACCCTAGGTTTAGTATTATACCTAACCTTATATATATATATATTCTCTGTATGATTTGTACTACCCTTTACTGACGGCAGGAATATGCAAAGGTTAGAAACAGTAGCTTAAGAGAAAGTTCAAGGCAAGTACGGGGATATGGTTCGTGGTGGGGCGTAGCGGCAATCATTACCTGACTGGGTGTACAGTACTCTCCCGGTATAGGCCAGCCTCTCGACACACCATCCATCTCCATTACGAGGATTTTCTCTCCCGAGACGGAGGAAATGTCACGGAGAAAAGCACTGTAGTCGCCCAGTTTGTCTTCTCTCTCGGCGAGAGCCTTGGATGATGCTATTAGGTGACCTTCCGCCAGTAAGACGCAGTTAGTGCTACCGTATTAAGGATGTGTGTGTGTGTGTGTGTGTGTGTGTGTGTGTGTGTGTGTTCGCCGACACATATGCATCTATTTCTCGTCACCCATCACACCATGAACACTCATAAACTTTCATTTTGTTCCTCATTTCTTAACATCGCATTCTTACGGACTTTGCCCTCCGCATTTATTTTCATCCTCTGCTGAGTTTTATTTTTACTGCTCGTCTGGATTAAGTCGCTGAAGGAGCGTCTCCTCACGTTTCTCCTGGCACACCACTTGCCTGGCTCCTCGTTAATGTCCCCTCCTTGTGTCTTGGAGTCCGCTCTGATGTCAAAGCACTGACCTACGTCAACAACATCTCGGCCTCCTGGGATTTTACATGGATAGTAATCGCATCTCGTCCTCACCTCCCTTTGTTGACGTGAGGAGGCTGGGAGCTTACTTCCATCTTCATATTTATATCGTTCCAGAATCTTGTACCCTCTCCGTTGCATTCGGATGGGAAGTTTTCGACAGATCCTTCTGTATGTGTCCTTGAGGGAAGAGACAGGGAGACTGTTGAAGTATATTTGAGTTCGGGTCAGTTATGAGACGTATTCATATCTGCATCACTATTAATTGTACTGGACTTTGCTCTCATTCTGTGCCAGTGACCAAGCTATAGACTGCTTCGCGAAAGATTCTTCTCATGTGAATATCCATCAAGTGACGAGGAAATGAACGGATGATTTGCCTGTGAGCCGACTATCCTATCCTCGAATGCGGACCCGTGATATTCATGTGTGTGTGTATATCTAACTTAAGATCAACGTAAAACACTAAGTGTAAAAGGAAGTACCTACCTGCAGAAGAATCGGATCACTCGGTATTATACACTTGGATCTTTAAGGAACTAAAACTACACACTTAAAAAACCCGCTTCATCACACAACCTCCTTTTCTCCTCATTCTCTGTCTGCTGGTGTAACCCTGTCTTTGTATGCTTGCCACATTATATACACTTTACAAACTTTCCACGATAAACATTTACGCCATCTGGACACACTTGCACTCTCGCCACGGTTTTCTTTTCTGACATTTTTTTTTTTTTTTTGCAGCTTTAGTCATCAAAGTGATGTTTTGCTTCAAACAACGATACTCATCGCTCGCCTTTTTTTTTTCTTTCCCCTCCCGCTTCTCTGTCTAGCTTCGTTTTCTATTGTCCGTCTCTTCTTTAGCATTGAGTTCCTCCCCCCATTCATCTCTTTGGTGAAGATTTGCACGTATCATTCCATTATTTTGAGGTGCCTCTCGTTTCTCTCGGTCCTCTCTTGGTTAGTTGGTTGGTTATTTTACTCTTTAAGTCTGTCATCTGCCAGGGTCGTTACGGTCATCATCTAAGTTATAAACACCAGTTGAATAAGCTCGCATTCGTCAGTCTACTTCGTGTGTATTAGAAGATCCTCAATTCATGGTCAGTTCGTTTGTTATCTGGGCATCTAAGACTATTGACTGCCAGGTTCATTAAAATGCCCGTCAACGTCAATTGATTTAAATACCATTTGAACGTCTTCAACACCTTTTGGCGTTCAAGACTTAATCTGAGACTTATTTACGTTTTCATTGCATATATAACTCCCGAAACTTCACGCATATACCTATCTCGCTCGGCATCAGACCCTTGATATTCTTTTATTACTTGTTTATAGCAGCCATTAGACTTGTATATACGGATGACAAGACCTCAGCAATGTAGTTGTAAATGATTTTTTACAGTTTTTCATTATATTGAAGAACCGTTATCATTTTTCTTCATCGTGTAATACTTCTATTCCCTGTAAAAGAGTTCATTGCAGAACTGATATCATATTCGACTAGGCAAGAAAATCATATGGTCTGGAACAAGTGGCATTCATTCATAAACTTAAAATTTGTGACATCAGTCTATCATGTCTGGTGCTACCACTGAGGAACATCAAGACGTCACTGGTTCCAGTGTAAGTGACAGCCACACTTGTCCGACCCATCACTAGGGCGGAGGAGGAGGAGGAGAAGAGGGGGAGGAGGAGGAGGAGGAGGAGGAAGAGGGGGTGGCAAGTAACGAATGGGAGCTTCTTCACTCCTCTCATAGTTCGCCGCCAACTCTATACGCTTGCTGGCATTGTCGTCTTCTGCTGGCATGTGTATCCAACCTTGCTCAAGCTACTAGTATAAACCGAGAGCCATTAAAGGTTAATGAATAATATTTTCGAGCTTTTTTTTGTATGTGGGAGTCATAAAAGCTTTAGCTAATTGAATTTTCAAGTCCATTCCATCGGTATTTCATAATTGCTACTGTATTCAGTTTGTATATGTATATCTTTTTGTCCTCCACATACGACAAATTCACATCACTCAGAGTAATATTTCACTCGATGCAAAATGCTCAGTTATTTCCCGGTTAAACACCATTCTCTCTCTCGATCGATGGCCTTGGATCCTATTAGGATAACCATGGCTATTTTTCTTATAACAATCGTTATAATATAAGATCTAGTCTCACATTCATAGATTGCATTCCCATTTTTTTCCCCCAATCCACGTTTCGCAAGTATTCTTTCGGACGCTTGTACTGCATCCTCTTCCCGGATGGGTTTAAAGAAAAGTCAGTGGAACAGAGTTTCAAGTTCTTTCTAAATGGCTTTCGGAAAGTCCCTCCTAAAAAGAATTACGTGAAACGTTTCTTGGCCGGCTGATGAAAAGTCCATTCTTATCTCGTTTGCTGAAATTCCTTTCTGGAACGTTATGAGAAGTCTTTTCATGTGGGATTCATGGAAAGTCCCATTTCTGGCAACCTTCTAACGCTGTTCGAAGCTTCGAACAAGTATTCCCGTTTCGAGACCCGTGCTTCATTTGTCACTCGCCTGATCCCACTCAAGTACAAGAGACATAAAAGACGAAGATTAGATATTCTATCTGTCATTTTTTGTCTTCTACTTTACCGGTGAATCCTTATTCTATAATACGCATCAGGTAAACTTTAAGGCAATATAGGGTAATGACCAAAAGTTGCACAAGTGTCAAAACGAGCTCTGAATCTCCCTGGGGCCCTCGCGACGCAGGCAAACTTTACCCATTTGCTGTTTCAATGGCTTTCTGTGTATCCCGAACGACAATTAAGACTAGTTTCGCTCAGAATATGACCAAAGGGGAGCAACAACAACCCCTCCTCCTCAACCTCACCCTCACCCCACTCTCCCCAACAGACCCCAAGAGCAAGACATGATGAAGCGATATCTTTTAATACTTTTTTGATGGATGGTCACGAGTCGGCAAATGGAACCAGGATTGTGGGAAGTGTCACGGCGTTTTACAGGATGTGGAGATGATGAGGTGAGGATACAGATAGATAGATGGTGGAGAACGAGAAAGGATGGAGATTGAGAAGCCTCGTATTTCTATTTATCTTGGAGGTGTAGACTCTAAAATTTCGTATGTTATGTACATCACTGGATTATTGTGCATTAACAGATTTAACTTCGAATTGATAAAACTTCCCTTTAGGAATATCCGAAAATTAAGGAATAAAGATCTTCGCTCGAGTGTTCTCTGCCAAATCTCTCCAGGAGATCTAATTATATCCATACAGAGAAAGTCTGGTACATACTAAATTCCTAGTCTAAGTTGAACTTGGGCGGCTCTGAGTTTACGAATTGATTATCTCGTTAGCTGTGGTCATTACACACATCTTAATTTGTTTGGTTGCCAGTAAGCGTTTCACTTATCAGCGTCTGTGATTCGCTTTCAATGATATTCGCGGCGATCATTTCTGTCACTGAAATTAATGGCGGCAATTCGTGATAGATTTTATAATCATAAGTATCTAAAAAACAAAAGAGAGTTCAAACATGTTTCTTTATCATTAACTGTGATTAAAAGTATTCTGCGAATAAACAAAAGTCATGCATAGTACATGTTGGCTAGAATGTTAAGTAGGCTTATTAGAAAGGATATTTGTTCTTATGTTAGAAGTTGATGTATATAGAGATATTGAAAGACTGGATGATGTATTGGTATTTATTTCCAAAGGATGTTGTCTATATTGGTGATTTTCTTAGATATGATGGGGGTAGTGTGTACGACTAAGGAAAGGACTGGGGATGTGATATGAAGTTGCAGGGTAAAGCAAGTTATCATAACTTAAATTCGGTGGCCGGTGAAGGAAATGCATTTCAAAAATACACCCCCGTTCAATCATGTCAGTGAAATGAAAAAGCAGACATGTAATAGTCATACACTGCAAGAGGAAAAGGGAAATTGAGAGCGTTGAGCAAATCTGAGATGTGTTTACATATCATCTAATATATCATATCACAAAGCCGAGAAATCGGGCACAATATTCCTTAATCAAAACGTCGGAATGATCCCGAGGCTCTGAAATGACAAGGATAAGAAAGACATTAATATTGAAAGACATTAATATTATCAGAGAAGATAAACTGTAGGTATGGCTAGCTTAACTGCATGTCTATTGTAGGCATTGAGCATCTTGGGAAGCTACGTAAAGAGGTTTTCTGGAGGAGTAGATTGTGTAGAAAAAAAAACCCAAACAGGTTTTGAAGTTTGCAGGGGGAATCATCTTGATTAATAATGACTGTCAGAATAAACCAAGGATGTATCACTTTACCACGATGATATAAATGGCATTTTCCCACCCCATTCAGTAGCAATATGTTAACCTCCTCGTCATCCTTACGGGTCTTGGGGAAGGGGGGGGGGGGAAAGGAAGGAATCGTGTAGACCACGTCATCCGAAGAAGCCAATTAGCCTCCGTTGACTTTAGGCAGACCGATGCTGACACAACAGCGAGGCCACAAGTTCTCTCCAGGCTCGTGTTTGAGTTCCTGGCTCCTCGGAACTCGGGAGTCCTTCTTCCTTGGGAGTTACCTTCTCTCTCTCTCTCTCTCTCTCTCTCTCTCTCTCTCTCTCTCTCTCTCTCTCTCTCTCTCTCTCTCTCTCGCAATTCTGGTTGAGAATTCTTATTTATGAATTTCTTTCGGGTTTCCTTATTCAGCAAAAAAAAAAACCCCTCTATTTCCATCCCCATATATGTATAATTGAGCAATTATTGAGCCATAATTATAGCGTATTTGATACAATATTTATCTGCTATAGAAGTTAATGCAGCTCCATGGCCGTCGGGTTAAAATCTCTGAAGCATTCGCCAAATCAACACAGTTTAGAAGTTGAGATAAATATTCTTAAGAATATAATCGACTTTAGTTGTTCGCTTGTCAATAGAACTCTGTGAGGAGCTTGTTAGATTGAGGTTCCAGCAACCGCGCACACACACACACACACAAAACACACACACACACACACACACACACACACACACACATGTATAGCGTATAGCACACACTACAATCATGCTATGTCTAGCATGCAACACACGATGACATTCACTCGCCACACGACACACATCAACACACAGGCCATAAAGAAACTAAGCGTCCTCAGAACATTTCACTCGTAACAGGTTAGGACAAGCAAGAAAAAGAAAGTATTCCTTTACCGTCTTCCAAAAACAATTCTCTGTTCTGTCCTACACTGCTATCATCACTAGCCTGGTCACCTGCTCTGTCAAATGCCAATATAACCACAAGAAAGAGAGCATTCGGAACAATCACCGACTGCTTAGCAACCACAAAAATTCAGTACTTTCATAGAGACAGATATTCTTCCAACACAGTCTCGTCTCAATATAAGTGACACTCGCTTCCTCCTCATCCTCTCCCCAGTAGTCATGGATAGCTGTTCCCTGTCTCACTCTTCGACAAACTGTGCTCAATAGAAACCCCAACTCCACTTCCTCAGTAAGTCTGTGATAAAACATGACGCGATATACACTAAACCTCCTTAAGCACCACCACTCGACCATACATACCACCCCAGTGAAACTATGTTCCCCAAACATGTACGAGTCACAGTTTCTCGTTTGCGCCCTGAACACCACCCACTTCTCTAACTTTACCAACACAGTTGCAACACATCACTCGACCCGTCATGCACGAGATGTGATCTCCATACTGAAGGCAGTGAACATTTACCCTCAAGCTGCCTTGTGCTCACCCAACTCACGACTGAGAAAGGCGCACAGCAGCACCTCATTCTATGACCTGCGAATCCCATCCGGTGGACGTGGCTGGCTTCTTGAGTGCTGCAAGAGCCCCCAATGAACTCGTGGGTTAGGAAAGTAAGGTACGGTAGAGAGAGAGAGAGAGAGAGAGAGAGAGAGAGAGAGAGAGAGAGAGAGAGAGAGAGAGAGAGAGATTACGTCCAAGAAAAGAATATATACGAAATATAGTAAGGAAAAAGAAATACCAAAAAGATAAACACGATTGTGGCTGCATGGGCGGAAATATATTGTTAGCGCCTGCCTGGAGAGAATCGAACCCGAGTCCTGATTACCTGTTTACTCAGCAGTACGTGAGCCTTAACCCTTGCCCACCACAGCCTTGTAAACATGTTTTCTCGACGATATTTCATTAAAAAGAATTTAAGAGTACAAGAATAGTCTGGTCCTCAGAGTCTTGCCCATGTCTAATTGATGAAATGAATCCCTTGCTCACTGGAATTCATGAGCGACTGAATTGAGAGGAAAGTCTATTTGGCCTTTGGTGTGTAGGCCCTCTGGTTATGTCCATATGGAGGATACCTGTTATTTAACGGTCTAACAAGACTAATTCATCTACGAACGTTCTGCTTCTTCATAAGAAGCTGTTTACACGCTAGGTATGTATCCCATCCAAGGCATAGTATTGACACAGCAGACGGAGTATGGATATCCTTCACGGAACTCAAACAAAGGATATGATTGCTTAGCAATGATGATACTAGGACCTTGTTTGAAATATAGGAAACATTCTATTTACGGCTGATGGTAACATTCCCAACTCTTAGTCATCAATGATTATAGTGCACAAGTTCTTTGCCAAGGCTTGCTTGTAGCAAACTACAGGGAAAAAAAAAAAAGCATTTTGTAAAAAATTATTTATACCTACCCGTTTTCTATGCATATTCAATGGATTCGATTTTAGATAAAAAGATAAAAAATATAATCTAGTCTTGTATAAGAATTTGCCGATATGTCTTGAGGGATAAGAGACTAAAAACACAATATGCTGGGTACCGCTCCTTTGGGATTACATCTCCTTAGAAAAACAAGTTTGTGCTGCTTTCTCGAAGGGACGAAATATTTATCTTGTTGCTGGAAGCCATTTGATATGATGTATACCTGGATAGTAGTCCTCCTTGTGAGGGGAAGTCACTGTTTGCTCTGTATAACATCATCTGGGTAAAGGGAGCAAGATATGAATTCTTGGCTGATTCCATTACGTTTCAAATTAGGAGATAGATAATCTGTCTTAACACGTAAAAGCAAAAATAGAGCTTAAACGTAATAGTGTAAATTACTGCTTCGTAGATAATCATTCATAAGACGCAGAAAATCGCTCTTGTCTTTAACACTAATTGACACAGACGTTAGATAATACTTGGTGTCGAATTTCCAGGTTAGATTGAGTGATTCTAGTTGATATCATGGACAAGTAACCAACTATTTCTTATCTTCAAGGTATTTCCTCTCTGAAACACATGGTAGCCATCTTCATTGTCCAACACCACGAAAGAAATGAAAAAAGATAAAACAGAGCCCTTCCATAAACGTAGCAGATCCCACAGTTAACAACAAGATCATCATCATATTTCCAACATCCTTGAACTCCTTTCTTATTAACATCTGGTATATGTATACACCAACCCATCATTAATGGATTAAGGAAACACCTTCCTCACTTTCCCATTTACATGCAAATTAAACAAGGCCAGGGAGAGAATATCCTCCGGTGTCAGATCTCTCCTCCCCCACCCCCTGACCTACCTCCTTCCCTCGCACTTTCAGCCATTTGCTGAATTCTCTCTCTCTGTACTAGGCTATCTCACCGTCTGCCTGATGCCAACCCTTCCCCAGCCTGAGGGTAACCTTATACTCCTTGCCTCTCCATACATACGTGATGCCTTTGATCACCCTCCTCTCTGTTCACTCTTCCATGATCCCTCCTAGACCGACCGAAGATTTCATTGGCACATTTACCTTTGAGCTGGAGTTTCCCCATCAGTACTCGCACTGACCCCATCAGTACTCGCACTGAATACGAGGACCTTCTTGTGTCCACGGTACTCCATAAATGCATTTTATTTTGCTGTCGGCACTTGAACCACATTAGTATTTCAAAATTCTCTTTTCCTCTTTTATCTGCTATCTATACCTTCCTTTTTCATGTGGTGTGAGAAGGTTTGATCGAGGAAGAAATGATAGGATAAAAGGTATGGTGGTAATATGAAGAGTATGGTCGAGAAAGCTGAAGAGGGCGAACTGAAATGGTTTGGAAATAGGGAGAGAATGAGTGAGGAGAGATTGACCAAGAAGATATGTGTCAGAAGGGAAAGGATAAAGGCGAGAGGATAAACAGCACTGGAGATGGGACGAAGGAGTGAATAACATTTCGAGTGCAAGAGGGTGAAAGGCATGCACTTAATGACTCATGTTCCACGTGTATGTAAGGATTTTTGGCTTATTGTCCACCAAATTCTCAGGCCAACAGACATTTAATTGAACTCCATATATACTTAAGCTGAACTGTGTGATCAGAGTATTCCGCAACAATTTGTATCATCTGATTATTCTCTGCACATCAGTAGATTACTGGACTCTGAATTAGTTTACACTGATATTAGATGAAGCTATTGCTTTCATGTGTATGAGGAAATCTGATACATTTACGAATATGTATATATAGTTACGCACATACATACGAGAGACATCACTCGTCAGTGTAGAATGTCTTCATCTCGTCTAACACTTTCTAGTAACAGTCGTAGAGACGTCTCTTTCCCTGGTACTAATCTACGCTCGTCACAACGATGACCATGATAATTTGATTAAGATGAGGACTTCCCTCAGAGACTACCAACAAATGTCATCCATAATTGTATCGCGAAGTTCGGGAGCATTTCGGATAGTCCTCAGTGTTGGTTTAGGAAGTCGTTTCGATAATCGGAACATTGTTTGATCAGGTCAGGTAAACTCTGCAGAGATAACTGGGGCATGTTGTTATTAATCGACACCATAACTTTAGAGGTGACAACCGTTACATGGTCACTGTCACATGATGTATCATTATGACACGAAGCGTAACAATGTTAGGTACTGCTTTCTTGTGTGTGTGTGTGTGTTCTTATTAGCATTTCGCTTTGTCATTTTCTCGCAAAACTCTCTCGTAATAATACATGAAGTCTGTGTATGCATGATGGATTAACTTACCTCCTTCAGTTCATCATTACTGGCAGATGACTGCCGGACAGGGAACAGCGCTAATGTGTATTAAACACCTTGAAAATAAGTATGTATCCACGGGGGCCTGCCCGCGTATCAGCAGCGGGCTATGTATTCGGCGAGGGCAGCGTGTGTGTATCTATTGTTGGTGGCGGGCCATTGTGAACTTCACTGTGAAAACCCCGTTGCTGGGTTGCCGGTCAGTGCTCCCTTCTCTCGCTGGTTATCAGGGCAGACCAGGCGTGGGGGAGGGGAGGAGGAGGAGGAGGAGGAGGAGGAAGAGGAAGGCCAGAGGTGCTGGTGGTGGAGGTCATGTGTGTGTGTGTGTGCGTGTGAGTGAGGAGAAGAGCTGTGTGGGTTATGAGGAGGGGGAGGGAAGGGGACACCGCAAGCTCCCACCAGCCCTGATTGATTTCCTCATCGAACTCTATTGTGGGATTCACCTCATTGTTTCATGAATCCATCCCAATATCGGGTGAATTGCCGGGTTAGGACAACCACTTGTGAAACTTCCCCTGGAGGAGGAGGAGGACGGGGGGGCAAAATGGTATTTGAGAATGAGTCTTGAACTCGGAGGAACGCTACTCCTGCACCTTCATGATGGTATAGAGTGAGAATAAGAGGGATTTTCAAGCGTGAAAGTACAGATGAAGGGGAATCAATAAATGTAACACACACACACACACACACACACACACACACACACACACACACACACACACACACACAGAGTCGTAATCGAACTTAGAATCTACGTCAGGCAAGACATACGTTGCCATTTCTATGGGGGAAAACTACGCTACGAGTTGATTATTGGCTTCATCGTATAGTATCGGATACGGTTAAGACCTGCATGGAAACAGAATTGGATAAGCTGAAATGTCCTGACTATGATGGCCGATTCTCTATCCTCCATATGTATGAACTTACAAGGGTATATGATCAGGGGATACCAGAATCTATAGAACTGTGTCCGACGGTTTGCTAGACATGTCTGGTGCAACTATAGTTGTGTCGTGGCAGCAGCAGCAGCAATAGTAATCGTGGTGGTGTTTGGTTGGAGCCAATAGTCGTGGTAGTTGTTATAGGAGTGGTAGAAAACATCACTGATAAGCTCAGGTGGTAGCGTATGGTCCGTGCCACTGGGAAGAGAGAGAGAGAGAGAGAGAGAGAGAGAGAGAGAGAGAGAGAGAGAGAGAGAGAGAGAGAGAGAGAGAGAGTAATGAAGCCGCCGGCCATCTTCCTACACTCTGGCCTAGGCCTGAGTTCATGCCTCCCACATTCGTTCCCAGGTAATTAGCATGAGGAATATTTTTTTTGGGGGGGGTCAGGCATCGCATGAAAAGTCAGCTCGCATTTCAGTTTTCTGATATCGAAAAATCCCTCGAAATTCATTCTTTTTTTTTTTCCCCAAAAGAATTGGGGAACCTAATGAGAACGAGAAAGGGTGATTATATTTATCATTTCATAAACTTGGCTATATTCTGTCGAACTCTCATATCCTGCTGAAAAGATTCAAAATGTTTATAGATATCGTACTACAGAGGTATGGAAACAACAGCAGAGTATATACTTAGGTCTTTAAGAGCTGTGTATGACCTCGGAAGGGATCAGAAACACAGGAGATGAATGGTATGACCTCGGAAGGGATCAGAAACACACGAGATGAATGGTATGACCTCGGAAGGGATCAGAAACACACGAGATGAATGGTATGACCTCGGAAGGGATCAGAAACACAGCAGGAGATGAATGGTATGACCTCGGAAGGGATCAGAAACACAGGAGATGAATGTGGTAAGAGCCAAAAAAAAAAGTATACTGATGGCTTCAGGAGAAATACCTTCAAACTTTTTTTTCTTTTACGTTGGGGGCGCAAGTGAATACCAGTTGTGGAGATGAAGCGAAGAAATTGTCAATTCTACTCAAGTTTAAACGTATATTTATGGCGTTACTTTGAGCTACTTTTATTGATGAATCTTTTCATGTGTTAATAATCCAGTTGAAGAAAAAGTACTTTGCCTTCTCCAGACTAAAACCGTCTTAACACAAGGTCAGTTATACTTTAACGTACTGTCATGAAATTACACACAGTTCCCGAACATAGATTTTCTATCCTCAACCAATTAAGTCGCAGTCTTCATCTTTTTCTTTTCTTTCTTTTTGCGTCATTCGCCACACACTGGTAGAACTACAAACTCGTAATTTAATACTAACTACCATCTCCATCTGTCGGTATAAATTGCACTGAAGGTGGACAGACAGTCATATTATTCCATAGTCTTATGCTCTCATTATCTATGAGTATGAAGAGAGGGGGGAGCTATAGATTTTCTCGCCTAGCTCTCTCTCTCTCTCTCTCTCTCTCTCTCTCTCTCTCTCTCTCTCTCTCTCTCTCTCGACACAGATACAGACGCACAGGCACACACACACACACACACGAGGGATCCTCAGGCATGCATACGATTATCCCACGGGGGGACGAGGCCATTCCGTCGTTCCTCTCTCTCTCTCTCTCTCTCTCTCTCTCTCTCTCTCTCCCTCCCTCTCTCTCTCCCTCAGCAAAATACCGACAAAGAGGGACACTGCTAATCCACGGAGGGTTCCGCTAAGCGCCTGCGCTATGGAGACCTCCTCGGGGAACCTCCTGTATTTAATCTCTTGCCAAAAATTCCGCGACTTTGGGGCTTGAATGGCCTTCGTTTATTTGATATTCGTATCGAATATCTTTATTCCGCACGCGGATGTCGGTCATATCTCGAGGTATGGGGATTTATTGTATATACAACACGTATATAGATAACTTGTACATCTGCGTTGTATATACAACACGTATATAGATAACTTGTACATCTGCGTTGTATATACAACACGTATATAGATAACTTGTACATTTGCGTTGTATAACAATGTACAACTTGGAGTCCCGTTTTGTTCTCGGTGGAAATATTGGGAATTGATTAATCTTAAACTGTCGTTTTCTATTGTCGTGTTTCCTTCAACAGACTGGAGTGCTTTTGAATTTTCTAATCTCTGGGTCTCTGTGTGTGTGCCCAGCATCTGCATTCTGTTGATGAATACCAACGGAACAAAGCTAACTGTATAACGCATTCGCTTGCATCCATTTCCTGGTATACACTGACACCATAGCTCCTCTCCATAGTTTAACCCGGCCACTTCACATGCCCTGGTTCATTCAGTCCATTGACAACATGTTGACCCCCTAAATGCCACATAACCGATTTGTCTGCTTCTTTAAGTATTCCTCGCACTCATTCTTTGAAGCGAACACCTGATCCACGCATCCTCCATCACTTCTGAAATCACACTGCTCCTCCCGAGGTTGATGCTATGTACATTCTTTCACCTTCCCTCTCAATCCCTCCTCCCCTATACAGTTTACCGGGTACAGTCAACAAACTTAGACTTCTGTAGTTTGAGGTTACACCGCAAGAGAAAAAGTCACTTTGGCTGGGCTATATCAGCCCTGCCTGACAATAGACGCTGAAATCATGATGTAAGTACCGTGTTTTAGGTCCTATTTGGCTTACAATCTTGTCTTTACCGACGACAGAATCAAGCCTTGGTGTACTCCACTTCCTTAATCGTAATATACATACAAGCTCTTGTCTTGTGTTGTAACGTAGTATACGGCAATTTGAAGCGTGACTGAATTCTTCATTTTCTTTGATAACTTATGAGAGAGAGAGAGAGAGAGAGAGAGAGAGAGAGAGAGAGAGAGAGAGAGAGAGAGAGAGAGAGAGAGAGAGAGAGAGAGAGGTTTGCTTGTGCTGAGATGGTGAGGTGAGCGTGGCTGGGGAGATTCTACATGAGCTACCTTACACAGGTTAACAAAAGTTGAGCAGTTTTTAGAGCTGGCAGGTTGGCTGACGTCCACAGCTGGCCAGGAGTACCTCACTGTTCTCGGTGTTCACATGACTAAAGCCACCTGGTACCCGCTTAAAATACCCTCTGAATCTTCCTGATGTCAATGTGTCCTCCATCTGTCTCCTTTTCTCCTCATGTCCGAGTAATAGACAACCCACTTGTCCTCTCCCTGACTTCTCTCTTGCTTCTTTCTGGCCTTCCCTAAACTGCCATTTTTTTTCCACACAGTTTCTCATGTGGTCTTCATGCCAAGTTCCTTCCTCTTCCATTCCCACTTGCCTTCTTCTGGTTATTCCCTAATATCCCTCTATCTTGTCTATGATTTCTGTTTTCGCCTTTCTCTTCTCTCTTCCTTCATCTGACTTCTCGCCTCTCATCCTATATGGCCTCTGCCTTGAGTTGTCTGCATTTGTTCTTTTGATATACCTGTCTTGACTAAGATCATTTCACCATAATTACGAAGTCGATTGTTCTGTAATCAAGGCTAGTCGTGAAATTCGTGTTCAAAACAATAGAACGATCGCTCTTGTTAATAGTTCTTCCCTGAAAACTTGTCAAGAGTAATTTTTTTGCCTAGTATACTTGCTGAAGATTTTCCAAAAGCTGTACAATTGAAGACGACGTCAAAATCGGTACAAGACTTCCATTACAGTTTTTTTTTTTACACGTTTGATAGCCACTAGTTGTCGTAGCACAGGTGGCAAAGACTCCTCGGATGACCATTTCTCTATACGTCTGTGTATGTGTGGACCATATCAGTACGTGTAGCCTCGGTTTGAGGATTAACCTAGAACTAAACTTAGAATGTCAACTGTTTGGGTCATTCGCCTCTCGAACATGCGTGAGCATCTAGAGCCAATAGATTCTGGTTCAAAGTAATACTCGAGTGTCAGATCATAACATTCACTGTGTATGAAGAGCCTTGCGGTAGCAACACAATGCTGCATTTCTCTTAACACAGATATCTTCTTATACAAATCAAAACTCTGTTTTCAAAGGTGATATATCGTATACGTAAATTTCTCGTGTATTGAATTAACGATGAGGCTTAAGATCAACACAGGCATATATCAGATCTTCGAAATTTTGTTTTTGTTTTCCCCTCTAAATACAGATAAATTAGTTTTTGCAATATGTCTACATATGATATGTAGTAATAGTCACCTAATTTTTCGTTTAAATCATATGATGGGGTGGGGGGACTAATGACTAGATGGATGAACATAGGTTTACGTAAAGAGAAATGAGTGAAATCACCCACTGAGATCATCAAGACACAGACAGAAGACAGACAGACAGTAGACAGATGGACAGACAGAGACACACACACACACACACACACACATTCCGTAAGCCAAACAGGAAACAGTCCGCAGTAGAAGGCTGGCTTGAGGAGGAACTATGTGGTAAATGCCGGAAATGGGAAGCATTGGTCAAGTAAGAGGGTGTGGTGGGTAGGCCTCAGGGGTGGGGAAGGGGGCGATGAAGGAGGGGGAGATAAGACCAATAGGAAATAGAGTCCCTGACAGCACACACACCACCACCACCTGCTGCCACTCCACCCAAAGTAGCACACCTTCACTCCTCCCAAACTACGACCACACACCACTGGCTGCCATTCCACCCATAGCAGCACCACGCAACCCTCCCATAGGACCACCACGCTCCTCCTGTTGCCATTTCACTCACAGTAGCAGCACACACCCCTCGCACAGTAGCAGCACCACACACCTCGCACAGTAGCACCACACACCCCTCGCACAGTGGTACCACACACACCTCGCACAGGAGCACCACACACCACCGGCTGCCACTCCTTCTGCAAGAGTACCACACACGACATTCTCCTGCTGATACCCCCTCCCACAAGAGCACCACACACACACCACCTACTGCCGCTACTCCCACAGGAGCAACACACACACACACACACACACACACACACACACACACACACACACCTCCTGCTTCCGTCCCCTCCCACAGGAGGAACACAAACCACATCTTCCTGCCCTGCCGCCTCCTCTCACAGGAGGAACACACACACACACACACACACACACACACACACACACCACATCTCTCTGTCGTCCTCTCCCATAAAGAGGGACGGCGCCACGACCAGCGTGAGGAAACCTGAGGAAAGAATCGTCTCCTGAGTATCTTCTCCTCGACTCTGATCCCTTGTAGCACGACTTACATGACTGTCTTTTGTTTTTAGATTCTATTTACGTTTGTACGAAAAAAACTATTTCTTCACGTTGTCGTTCGACTTTTATTGTTGTTTAGTATATATTCACGTGTTCATTACCATTCTTCTACGTCAGAAATATTTACTTATTGCCTGCAGAAATCAAGAAAAATTCACCTTCATTTTACATCCAACAGAGCTCTCTTCTTTCCCCATATTATTTCATATGACTTTTCTTCATGAATTTCATTGGTTCGTTTTTTTTTTTTTTTGATTTCTTGCTACTCCTCTCTTGTTTCTTTTCTTTCATTTCACCTTTATCTTCGAGAAGCGACTCTCCCCTCACAGCATGCAGTCCCGCATTGGAGAAAACTGACCTGGAACTAGTCATACATAAGTGCATTTCTGTTTCCTCTTTTCTGCATTGGTAAGGCTGTGGAGAAACTTCAGAACTTTTATTATGGTTCAGTTACAGCAGTTTGTGCCGAGTGAGCATTTATGTGACCGGCCGAGCGTAGTTTGCTAAACACAGTGATGCAAAAAAAAAGCGAAAAATCATTTCCATTACAAGCTACTGGAGTAAGTTGAGATCTTAAGTTCTTATCAGGTGGGCAGGGCTGTCCTATTGGAACAGGGAGGCGCAATGGCTGGGAGGCTGTTCCCCTAGCATCGCTGTTTTCTCTCTCTCTCTCTCTCTCTCTCTCTCTCTCTCTCTCTCGTTCGTCCGTTTCATTTCCTCGTACTTCCACACTCCCCCCCGCCCACCCTAAAGCCTTTACTAACCCATAGTTTCATCTCCTCTCGCCTTCCACATATCACCACCGTCCCTCCTCACTCTTCCATCACGCTCCCTCCCACCCTCACCCATCTCTCTTCATTCCCTCACCCCTGCCTTACGTCCCCATCACTCTCCCTCCCCTCTCACCTCTCTCTCTCTCTCTCTCTCTCTCTCTCTCTCTCTCTCTCTCTCTCTCTCTCTCTCTCTCTCTCTCTCTCTCTCTCTGTGTGCTCCCTCCTCCTCCTCCTCTCCCCTTCTAGCGTTGGCAGGTCATCTAAAACTTACAAAACACACACACACACACACACACACACACACACACACACACACACACACACACACACACACACACACACACACCCTCCTGTGGCATCATCACCGCCTATCGCTTCCTCCATACCACAGAGAAGTTCCTGTAATTACTTAGTGTGGAAATGTCTGCAGACTGTAATCTTTCTTCTTTCTGGCCTGGGGTGAAGTCCGAGTTTGGGTGAGTTTGTAAGGATTTAGTAAATGAAAATCTGAAACGGATTTAGATAACTGTAATGCGTGATATAAAAGGAGTTACGTAGATTCAAAGCTGTTCTTCGTCCAAATTGTTTCATTATCGAAAGGAAGTCAATGTTGTATGATGACCCGTTTTTTTTTCATGTAGATTAAAGTACATTGCCAACTTATCTTGGAGATTAGATAGATAGATACATGTCATTATAAAACCTAATAATTAAAGTAAAATGTAGAATGTAGGTTATTACTGAAGACATGGCATAGACTTACATGCTATATAAGGAAACTAGTACACAACCTGATATGACTCAAAACTGAGTAGCAAGGGAAAGTAAATGAGGAAAAAATGTAGGTTTGTGTCTACTCGGGAGTTGCAACGTCTCTGAACCGCGGGGCATAGAGGGTACAACACCTGGCGGAAGAAACTAAATCACTTGGAGATGATAATAACATATAGACAAAAACAAAGACATGTTTAATATATAGGATTTAATTTCCTTATAAAATCTGCCGCATTTCGTGGGGAAAACCTCTTTCATATATATATATATATATATATATATATATATATATATATATATATATATATATATATATATATATATATAAAGCGTCAAAAAAGACTTCATCTGCAGTGAGTATGGACGCCTGCAATGAACACATTGTCTCATTCGACTTCCACCATTTTGCTAATGAAACTGTTCATCACATCCTAATTGCTTTTGACACGTCGTAATTGCTTTTCCTTTTATTAGATTGTGAGATTACTTGGAATCTGTCCGTAAACCGTGAGGTTACTAAATCTGTTTGTAACTATACATACAATGTTAGATGTGCAAGTCAATAGGGATTATAGAATCTATATAGAGAATGGAATATAGCTCTATACTATCAATAAAAGTAGGTAGATAATAGATTCCTACAATATCTATCACTAGTGTAAATCAAACACTTTAGCTCCCATGTAGCTTCTTGAATTTCCATTAGTAAATTACCGTTGTCAATGGCCCATTTGTCCTGTATGGGGAGGGAGTTTTAAACTCATGCTCGTCCTCCAGCGTTTCTTGCAAGAGTTCGAGTGTTGTGGAGAGTCGCATGATGTTCCTATTGGACGTCTTCGAGTTGTTTTTGTCGGTTCGTTGTTGATAGGTCGTCCCTCGCCTCGAAGGAAGGAGATATCACGAGCATCTGGTCGTCTTGGGCGTCTGATGGATAAAGTCCCTCTTCACGCATAGCGGAGGTCGCTCCCTGCACTGAGGGCCAGATAATATGTACCTGAGGGAGGCGAGGCGAAGGTTCATCTCTTCATTTCTGATGTCAAACGCAGAGACGTGGCGGGGGAAAAGAAAAAGAAATAAAGGACAAATTCAATTCCTCCTTGCTTTCCTTAACTCTGGAAGTTGCTCACTCCATTTCTTTTTCTGCAACGGTCGAGACAAATCCTCATTAAGGAAGATATTTGTCCCTTTAAACTTTCTTGCATTTCTTGAGGCTGTCTTACGATTCCCTAAATGAGAAAACTTGGCGATAATGGTCCAGGGTCCGTCTCTCCCTTTGGTTCGGGCCGCGGAATGACTATTGTGGATGCAAAGTGACACAGAAAGTATCTTACTTGTCCTTATGTGGGGGGAATCCAGGATAGACACTCGTCACCTGTGGGTCTCCATGTCGCCACCACCTCTTCGACAACTTCCTCGCTAAGGGTTATCGTCTAGGTTGTTGTATTTAGGAAACTCTTAATATATATATATATATATATATATATATATATATATATATATATATATATATATATATATATATATATATATATATATATGTCCCATTCATTGTTACGTCGTCCAACCAGTCTTTCTGGGAATACTGGTTTTGTGCCAGATGGTACAACTGGTGTGTTATGAATCAATCATTAGATTTAGCTGTTTCATGTAAAGTTTGATTTACGTAAGTTTAAGTATTTATGGAGCTTTTGAACTTTTTGTATGTATATGAAATCTGGAGTGCGATTGTGAGGATTAGCTTTTATGAGTAACTACGTAGGCTTAAAACTCGAAAGTCTTACCAGTGACTCCCCAAATTTCTGTTCTCCTCTCATTTTCCTCGTGCTTCTGTGCACTTCTTACTAGCTGCAAATCAAAGCCATAGTAAGATTATTGAAGAAACCTAGACTTTAGAACATCCCAGTCCACACAGGGGACTGCTGAAATGCTGGAATGAGATAAAAAAATATTCATTCTCATCAAAATTAGTCTTCGTAAATGGCCTGAACTGTAAGGTTACAGACCTTAAACCTGATGACTGCTGACCAATTACCTCACCTTCAGGCGAGTGCTTACCGTGTTTCCTACAAGACGTGCCGAGTTCCCTCATATTTTTTCTCCTTTTTCCTGTCTCGATTCATATCACCTCTCAGCACGAAGATGTGAAAGGCAAATAACAGATACCGGAGAACACAAAAAACCTCCGCTTGAAAAGACATAAGGATGAAACACGGTAAATAACACGAGAGAGAAAAAAGATATCGAGTCTAATCTGGGTTCTCGAGGCGCAGGAACGAACAGCAGACTCGTTCATTATCTCGGAGGACTGACGCCGTAATGAGGCGAGGTGAGGGACTGATTGTGTTGTCCCATCAGAGAAAGCTGAAGCAGCAGCAGCAGAAGGAAGAGGATCTAACCCACATCAGCAACAAGACGCAGCAGCAGCAGGAGGATCTAACCCACATCAGCAACAAGATGCAGCAGCAGGAGGATCTAACCCACATCAGCAACAAGACTCTGCTGGGAAGAGGACGTGAATCTGTACCAACAAGCACTTGCTGTATTTCAGGATACCAATCCCTCTGGTCATAAATCTGGATGGCATAATTCCTGGACGGGTCGTCCATGACCCTACAGCGTTTATGACTGGCTGAAGTGGCACCGCCAAGGTAGGTAGGTGGGGTGCGAGTTGCAAGAGCCAACAGGATCCACACAACACGCCTGAGGGAGGGAAAAGACGACAGTAGCGGAACAGAGAGGACGAGACGGCGATACATTTTCGCACTAATCCCTCATAATGTATCGGGGATTATAACAGCACCATGGAACCACTGCTTGTACAGAGCCTCTAACCTCACCTACATACGTAACGCTTAATCCGAACAAGTAACATTAAATCCCACCTGTTAATTCTTGTTTTCCCTATTGAGCGTCTGGCCCTTGAGGAGAGAGAGAGAGAGAGAGAGAGAGAGAGAGAGAGAGAGAGAGAGAGAGAGAGAGAGAGAGAGGCTGGTTGGATGGCCAGTCTGTGTGGCACTCCCCGAGCAAGCACCAGACACAGGATGATACATAGATCTGCGAGCTCTCGGTGGCAGTCGTCAGCGATGCCTGCGGTCTGCTCTTAGGGGGGAGGGAGAGCTCCTCCTCCTCGTCCGACCTTATCATCAGAGGTTTTTGCTCTCATCAGCGTCGTGGTGGGCAGTGACGCGTGTGGTATTTGGCTCGTGACTCAAACTTGGTACAAAATTATGATGGCGAACGAGACGCTGGTGAAGTTGAAGATAAATGATCAGTCGTGGTAACTGATAAAGGGATATTCTTACCCCAATACAAGCTATGGTATATGATGTAGATGAGTGTGTTACATGTAGAACATTTCTAACGTGTGCTGCTAGAAGTTTAAGAGAGTTCTTGCCAGGACAAAAGAGGTAACTTTTGTTATAACTGACCCAGCCACATCATAGCACATTATTACGTTTGAGAGAAGTTGCAGTAAGGCACTCGCTAATTACAGTTACGTCTGATGATGATGAAGATGACATACGCTTCCTCACCTTCCTGACTGCCCGTTACTTTATTCCTTCCCACTCATAATCTGCAGAAGATATTCTGTACTTGAACACGGAGGAGTCATGGACGTCGGCGTCAATGAGATGGACGAGAAAGATAGTGCATACACGTCTCTAATAAACCTTTCTGTTGATCATGCTTATATCTACGATTGACATAGAGCCTCCTCCTCTGTCGGTGTTAGCGAGAGAGTCAAGCCTTTAGAAATGCGTGATTCGCTCCACGCTCTCATCTCCCCATCACGGCAAAGCGACTGACTGTGTTGACGAAGTCACAACCATACGAGACGTTGACAGACGTCAGAGACTGACCCAAACCCATACGGCTTCTTTCTCGCCCCACTGCGGGCGGGGCACGCTACCAAACAACATTGTGGAAGGCTGCCGGCACTGCTTTCACGACCACATCAGGACAAAGTGAATTATGGCCAGGAGATAAATGGATCAGCGGCGCGACCAGTGTATGGCCTGCCAGCATAGTCAGCTGCGCCGGATGAGTCGCTCGGCCTCGTTAGCTGCAGCTGTAAGGCCAGCTGTAGAACGGCTTGCTGCTCCCTCAACCAAGTTCTCCCTAATGATCACCGTCTGTTGCAAATATATGGGGCGATTGAGAGTGCCAAAACTCGCTAATACCAATGATAGGAGGGGATGATAGTGAGTCGTGAAGATAACGCAGCTCTAACCTAACACGTAAATAACATTGTGATATACGGATCGATAAAACTATATTAAGCTTCGAAGATCATGCTGTTATGGTATGACCTTATTACGTGTAGCTTTGAATACATGTGGCCTAGAATTCTTCGAGGTAAACATAAACATCATTGTCATATATATATATATATATATATATATATATATATATATATATATATATATATCCCTGGGGATAGGGGAGAAAGAATACTTCCCACGTATTCCCTGCGTGTCGTAGAAGGCGACTAAAAGGGAAGGGAGCGGGGGGCTGGAAATCCTCCCCTCTCGTTTTTTTTTTTTTTTTTTTTTTTTTTTTTTTTTTTTTTTTTTTTCCAAAAGAAGGAACAGAGAAGAGGTCCAGGTGAGGATATTCCCTCAAAGGCCCAGTCCTCTGTTCTTAACGCTACCTCGCTATCGCGGGAAATAGCGAATAGTATGAAAAAAAAAAAAAAAAAAAAAAAAAAAAAATATATATATATGCGACGTGCTGTCAATGGATTAAACCAGGTCATGTGAAAAGTCTGGGGTAAACCATGGAAAGTTTTGTGGGGCCTGGATGTGAAAAGGGAGCTGTGGTTTCGGTGCATTACACATGAGAAATAGAGACTGGCGCTACCTCGCGCGCGCGGGGGGGCAGGGGGGGGGGGGATGCCATTTTATGTGTTGCAGGGTGACGATGGCAATGGATGAAGGCAGCAGGTATGAATATGCACAGGTGTATATATATATATATATATATATATATATATATATATATATATATATATATATATATTTATATATATATATATATATATATATATATATATATATATATATATATATATATATATATATATATATATATATATATATAATATCAGACATGAGCCATGTGATGACTTTCTAGCAACTTTCATGGATTTTCTGCTTTCTCTGGAAGTGTTCAAAGATCCGCATGTGGCATTCATCATCCAGCTCGAAAGCATGAGAGCAAAAAGGATGATGTTTCGGGAGTTGCCTGGGGGGGGGGGTGAGGGGTGAGGGGTGGGGGTGTGGGTGTGGGGGGGTGGGGGTGTGAGGGGTGTGGGGTGGGGGAGAACTTTGTATAAACTCCTCCAGCGCCAGGTCTCTTGATGCCACGCTTAGATTAAAATTTTTTTGCCCGGCACCCGCGCGGTGTGTCATGCTCTGCAATTACATTCGCTGCTCCTACGGTGCTTGCTTGACACGCCTCACAACTCTATATATATATATATATATATATATATATATATATATATATATATATATATATATATATATATATATATATATAATGAAAGAACTTCTGAATCATACTCGTCAGATTTGCCGAGCCTTTTACATCCTTAATATATATATATATATATATATATATATATATATATATATATATATATATATATATATATATATATATATATATATATAAGAATCGTGTTTGCCCCGCAGAGCCTTCAAACATTCAAGCTGACCAAAGCTGATAGAACTCCTCCTACCTCCCTCTACAGTGGGACAAACGTATTTCATAATATCATACACGAAAGGATGAACCACTATATATAAACCTTCTCCCTCATCATCCCACCGTGGTCTTTGAGCGAGGTATTGGTCAAATCTGATCCTAAACGCATTATAAGTTGATTGACTCGACTGGAATTTATTGGGGGAAATCCTTTATGTTTCGTATCCTGTTTATTCCTTTTTTCCCCCTTTTTTTTCTTTTTTTTTTTTACCTGCAACACTTACCACCATGAGTTGAACTTTCGAGGTTCCTCCGTCATCTATTTACTCAGTGCCTCTTCGTCGTCGTCTTCCTCCTCCTCCTCCTCCTCCTTCCTCTTCCTCCCCCTCGAGAGCCGCCCCAACGATATTAATCTACCCTCCTGTGGTGGCATTACTTGCGTCTCGATGAACCACGACCACCGCCACGCCACACACTCCCCCCCTCATCAACCTGTACACTGAACCATTTCATTCACTCCGCCTCTCGGCCAGGCTTTTACGCTCCACATTCTCTTTAGAAGGTGGTCGTTTCCCCTTCCTCTCCATACACACTTGACAACCTGAATTGCCCAGATCTCTTCTCTTTTTTTTTTCCTCCTCCTCCATCTTTTCCTAGGACTTTTTTTTGGGGTTTTTGTGAATGAATTTTTTATACGTTTTTTTTTTTTCGTTTTTGTTTCATCCCTTCCGTTGAAACCCTCTTGGTAGACCTGTAAATCCTTTTTTAACATAATCGTATCATTTTTTTTTATCCTATTTGCAAAGTTTTGCCCACGGTATGGACGTATATCCAATTCTTTTCAGGTGACTTCCTTCACCTATGAATGCATTCAGTTCCCTACTGGCGCTTGGTCATGTCCATATCTCTTTCTTTGTGCATCACAAACCTCATTTAGAGTGTGTGTTAAAAGGATTTTATCATCGCAGTTATAAAAGTTATTTGGAATGATTTTGTAGGACCGACTACACAACAAAGACACTAAAAGGGAAATTCTAAAATTTTTGCATCACCTTTTTTTTTAGGACGAAAATAAGAAGAAAGAAATAAGGGTGGGGTGAGTAGGATTCTTAATGACTTCTACCTACACATATTAGAGTAGTTTTCCTACATATTCATTCAGCCGGTGACGCCACAGGTCACATAATTCTTCGAGGGTGGATAGGTCAATATGATACATTACTACCAGGCGTCGCACTTTGGCAAAATCATTAAAAGAAAAAGTCACAAAACGTGCTTTGACGATAGCTTTGGCAAAATCATTAAAAAAAGATGAAAAAAAAATAGAGAACCCGTGTTTTGATGAAAGATGTATAGCAGAACTATAGATAACCAATCTTACAACCTCGAAGTTCAGGGATTAAGGGATCATTTTCGAATCTCTTCACCAGCAAGGAATCCAAGCTGTCTGCTGTAGGGTTTCTTTCTAGCATGTTACTACCAGGGAAAGGGGCTTTCTTCTCGTGCAGTATATGCATGATCAGCTCGTACCTATAGACGTGCTCCTTGCTGTAATGAAAACCCTGTTGACTTTCTCTGTCTGTCTGTCTGTCTCCTCTCTCTCTCTCTCTCTCTCTCTCTCTCTCTCTCTCTCTCTCTCTCTCTCTCTCTCTCTCTCTCTCTCTCTCTTTTTCAAAAGAAGGTTGAATGATGTAGTAAAGTTATATTGACTTGTTCTGTAGGTTTTGAGGTATTATCCTACACACACACACACACACACACACACACACACACACACACACACACACACACACACACACACACACACACATATACAAACACACACACACACATGCATACCCACAGGCGTTACCGGACTCCACCTGATTGCAGATGAGTTGCGAGTGAAACGTCACCTTCAGCTAGGCTTTATCACAGTTTTTTTTTTTCTTTTTAAACGAACTGGAGCACAGTCTAGCCGAAAGACATCTCGCTCCAAACAAGGCCATCATTTCCCCTGCTACTGGAAGCGGCGCAACTTTGGAGCTGCAGGAACTCCTGGAAAAATGGGTCGTGGAGTAACACATATTTGGAGTGTTTCAAGAGAGGGATCGTGGGACGATTCCAAATGAATAAACGACTATATGTGTGCGTATATATGTGTGTGCGTATGTATCTACATAAACCTACAGATACGCTTGAGAACGAAACGCTCGTTAATATCACCCATGATAACAAATGACAACAACGTTAAACATATATTGACATGAAAACTGTATCTCTTTCTTTGAGTGAAATGGGAAATGACAATAAAAAGCCCCATAACCTTCCAGATCCTGGGATAAGACACAAGAAAGAAAATAAGGGGGAAAAAATATCGAAGTTGATACAAATGTGAGAAGTTGTAGAAACTAATGGAGCGAAAATCGGTTGTAATTTTGTGGGAACTGTCGATTCTTTCACCATAGGCTCGTAATGTAAGGTTATAGAACAGGTTCCAATTCTCGAGAGGTTTCAGAGTGTGTGTGTGTGTGTGTGTGTGTGTGTGTGTGTGTGTGTGTGTGTGTGTACGTGTGTGTGTGTGTGTGCGTGTGTGTGTACGTGTGTGTGTGTTTATATGTTTGTATGTTTGTGTGTATCTTTCCTCTGTGTGTGGATATAAGTGTGGGCTTATATGTACGTGTTTTTGTTACTACTTTTGTGATATATTTTCTTCTACTCGCAAATTCTTACAATTCTCGCCGGTACAAGAATAGCCGACTTTAATTCTGTAAAGTCCGCCAAAAAATAATGATATTCTGGTACATAAAAGTAGTGCGAGAAGGGAAAGCAATTCGAAGTAATGATTATTCGAAGCTTAAAAAAACTCGAAGTGACCACCACTTTTTACCTGCGTTCAGGGTACTAATGAGTCGTTCTCTTGTGTTTCTTCACCCCAGAGCGAGGCTTCAGCTGACCAAAAAATTGCATGGGGAGCTCCACTTCACCACGGAGCATGGTGGCTTCGGTTGGTTTGGGTTGAGACTCCTGGCTCCGCTTCACTACAGATTGTGATTTCGTAGGGTTTGCGTGATAACGAAGCTTCATTCATTGTTTTTCCTTAAAGAGTTAACTTCGTTTCGGCTCGGTTTCACTTCGTCATTCAACCAAAGCTGGCTCGGGGTGCGTCAGCTTCACTTCTTCATTCCTCCCCCCAGTTTCACTTCGTCATTCAACCAAAGCTTGGCTTTAGCTGGCTCGGGGTGCGTCAGCTTCACTTCTTCATTCCTCCCCCCAAAAGCTTGGGCTTCAGTTGGCTTGGGTGGGAGCAGCAGAACCTCTGGGCCTCCCCCCGCCGCCGCTCTTGGAACCCGGCGCACGTATCTCCTAACACTCATGACGCCCTTTGTTTCGCTCTTGTTTCTGAGATTATGAAGAGGAAGGCGGAGCGGGACGCGGACCTCATGAATGAGAAGACCTCCCCTCCCCCACACTGAAATCGAGCTTTTACTTCGTATTGTCTCCGCTGCTCCTCCAACTGTTGTTTAATAGCATGACGTGAGTTTGTCACTTATCACACACGAAATATAGGATGTAGAATATCATTTTCATCTCAGTTATATAAAGTGTTTATCTAGAATTAAAATTTTTTTTGATCATTATGTAAATGGATGGCCCGGTATTTGTCTCCGGCGGGAAAAAGTTTAGAGATGATAGGGTTGTTAACGAGTAAGTTTTAAGTTTTACCTGTGCCTCGGGATGATGTTACAATACCCGTTGCCACACCTTGCACCACAGGTTCCCCATACACACCCTCCACCAAATGTCATGCATGCCTCCTCACTACACCGTGTCATATGCCTCACAACACGTTGTCATATTTATAAATACCTGAACAAACATCGTCATGTGCCAGTATTGAGCCATTTTCTCCATTTTCTATCACACCCTCCGCATTGCGCACAGTAATAACGTACTAGAACACACATACACACACAGCCATCCCTTAAGCTAGGCACATCCCTGGTCGACACTTGCACACCATTCCCCAGCTATTAACAAAACCAGCTCCCATACCAGAGGAAGTCAATAGCACGACAATCACCAGCGGAGGGATTCCCCCTACGGCACAATGAACAAAATAATACTGACTGCTATGCGATCAAAGGATATTCGCGAGTTGGGGGTGGGAAAAAAAAAAAAAAGAGGATAAAAACAACTGACTGCGCCCGTTATGTTGGCTGTGCTGTAACCCAACACCTGACCCCTCGCTCTACCGTGGAGGTCAGAGGATGAAAAGCAAATAGATCGGTGGAGGTGGCCCATTGCAAGAAATTATTTTCGTGCCCTTTGATTATATATATATATATATATATATATATATATATCGTAGATGGGGAATGTAGGGGCTTTTGAGCATATTTTTCTAAAGTTTCGGTATTTTTAGATGCCTCATTCAGAGAGAATATTTTTTCTCTGCAGAAAATCTCTTCTGCCTGAGGCAAAAAGTTGAAGATCCAGAACTCGAGAGCGTTTCACCTGTGTTAACTCGCCGATGCAATACATGTAAGATGACTTATTATTATTACAATTCATCTGAGTTCACGCGACGTTTCTGTATGTTTAAGATCTTCAATGGTCGTTATCAAAGATACTTAGATTCAAATAAGTGTAGAGATACGTGAGTAAGAAATAAACACATACATGTACTTGCTATTGGAAGCAAAGTGAAGCTTTTACGCGTTATAAAATGGTTTAGGACATAATTTCCCCATTATCATCTCCGAAATAAAACCTTAAGATTCTATAAAGGAATAAATGCATTATTATAAAAGTATGAACATTATAGAATGTTTGAACAGAAAGCAGAGGGTCGATATACTTTGCCACATGATCTTATTGTTCCATATGAATAATAACACCAAAAATGATTTATACTAGAGGAAGACATTGAGAATCTATCACGCTAATGTAAACTCATTTAAGATTAGAAATTCAACGCTTTTGCAAGCCTGAATTAAGACGACACCAGGCTGAAACGTTGGTCAAGAGGCGAATGGTTTGATCTCTCACTGGATCGTATCGAGTAAAGAACACTAATACAAATTAGATTCATTTGTAGCGCTCTTATATTTCGCGTCGCATACGTGACGTTCAAATGCCCTTCCATGTAGTCGTATCTTAGATATACGTGTTAAGTATATATATCCCTCGCAGTAGTTTTCGTGTATAATGCTTCATATAATGAATACTCCCAACGGATTATCGTCATCATATATATTGTGTGGGTTCAATTCATCCAAATAGGATCTCACATATATTATTTTCTATTGTCAATGGCATATAGAGATACCGTAACTAATATAGACACGACACTCGATATCCCTTTTCAGTTAATATATTACCAACGCTAAACTTCATATAAATATCATCTATATTTTCATTTTTATTTTTTAGGTTCAGTTTCTCTATCGTTCTCGTTAATTGTGGAATATAAACGTATCGCCCAGTTTCAATGAATGGGATCCATTTAAGCATAATGATAGCGGGTCAGAAGCTAATGACTAGACGTTAATCCTCTATGTGCCTTAATATTAGACGGGAACACGTTTGACAGTAACACCTGACTGGCTTTTGTTAAAGGTGTCGATTTTTAATTTGTCATTCTCTCGCTTGGAGAGCAACGCGGACTTATGCATTCTTTTTTTTTCTATCTTATTTCCGTATATTGGTATTCTTTTATTCATATTTACTCGACTAATATATCACATGGAGTTTAAAACTTCTCCATTTCATGTCTCGTATACTCAAGGTATTTATGCTTGCTTAAAATATCCTAGTTTACTAACGTCATATCTTTAACCACCGTTGCTCAAACATAAGTCCTACGTTTTGCTTATATTTTGTACATAAAAGAAAAAGATTTCCATTTGAATTCTATTCACTTTACAGTGATTAGATAAGTCGCTGTTTTGATGGAAGTTTAGTACGTCACAAGAATGATCTTTTTCGTTCTTTGGCCTTTCAGTTCTATGCATCTTTCTGGCTCTTCCATAACAGTAATGTTTCATTACCATGTGAAGATCCTTTATATCACCTGTGTGTATATATATATATATATATATATATATATATATATATATATATATATATATATATATATATATATATGATAGTTTTTTCCCTCCTTCTCAAACGTCTGAACCATAAACAGCTTTTTTCCCCTGGCCCATTGTGGAGTCGGCTCGCCCCTCCAAGTCGACTGTCAGGCACGACTTACGGAAGATTTAAACCTATTTCCAGTGCATCGGAGATCTCAAAGAACTGTCCAACTTCCACGAATTTCCATTACTCGTCATTCGAGTTTGCTGCGGAAGAATTTGAGCTGAATTTTCTTCCTCAAGAAAGATCGATTTCTTTCCGTTGAATCTTTCTCAGGCATCTTGAACGCTGTTTAGATTTCTAGCAGGGAGGTGGGGGTTAGGAAGGAGGGATTTACTTAAGGTTATGTCTAGAAAATATTTCTAGATTCACGACCTAAAACATCATTACAGGCTGTACGGGATTCTGAAAATATAGACTTTTATTTTGCAAATTTTCTAAGGCTTATTTTTAGTGAAAAGACACACGCAGATTGTCTTCGTTACTATATTTACTTAATAGTCCAATATCAAGACTTCAAATACCAGAGAATTAGCGGAAGTATCATAGATTGAAAGACTATTAATGCATTTATGAAAAGAAGCCTTTTATCACGTAAGCCATATTGCTTGTTTAAGTAAATGGAGAAATCGTAATTTGATATAAGACCCCAAATTGTACCCTCACGGAGCATTTAGATATATTTAACTAGCTATTACCATATAGACTTTATATTACCATATAAACTTTCTATTACCAGATAAACCGGCCCAAATTATATTTCTGACAAAACTGAACTCCTTCATTATTCTTTCACTTCTTTCTTTCTTCTAACTCCAGGTTTCTCCCCCTTAATGATGTTCCCAAACCATCCTTCCCTCTTCCCCTGCAACTATGTTTCATTCAGCCCAAAACATTTTGGTTTCTCTCTTCAAATATTGCACCATCTGTCTCTCTCAATCCTTTGCACTCTGGTTACAAAACACGTACTGGCTTCACAGCCTGAGCTTTCGAAGACACACACACACACAGAGGCATATACATACATAGTATACATATACAACAATTGATGGTAATCATTGTAAAATACTGAAAATCCAAATGATAATTTCACTTTGACAGGTCGTCATTTATGGATTTTTTTTATGGAAAAACAAAACAAAACACCAGGGTTAGATTTCAGAAAACGTGTTGTGGGGACAAACTGTGCAAGTCGATGATGGGCTAGGAAAACTTAAATATCTCAATAATTTTCCCTGTATTGCATATACATATTTTCCATCGTTTAACACTTTTATTGACAGTATTGAATATTACTTATCCACTGCGGTAACTCAGGATAAGATATTTTCCTAAGGAAAAGGGGTAAAATGATTCAGAATAAGCACAGTAACTGAGATACATAAAATTTTTACAGTAATGAGAATAATGATGCCCAGGACACTGAGTAAGTCCAGTTTGTGGACGAGAGACATGACAAACGTTTTCTCTAATCCCATAACGAAATGTCATAAAACATTGGAATTCGTCTATGTACCGGCCTGGAAAATTAACCCTTGCTTACACCGCCATATAAACTCGGGCACCAAACATTTCCATCGCCAAGCTTTTGGGCTTTCCAATCGAGCGGCGAATTGCCGGGCTTCAGAATTCTGTCACTAGGATATTGCACGGTCTATCTACACGTTTGGTGTATTCTCGTGGAGTGGTGGAAGCCATTCCTTGCGTATGGCACTATTGGAGAGGCGATCAAAGGAGTCGCTGTCACTAATGGTTATTGCAACAGATCATTTGTCTCTCAGTCCCTTTCCTCGTTTTTCCTTCTCTATCTCTCTCTTTTTCCCTTTTTTTCCCCCCCCGGTCTCTCTCTCTCTCTCTCTCTCTCTCTCTCTCTTTATATCATATTGTATCTCCCGTTTTTTTTGTCTTTTTTTCTCTTTTTCCGTCTATTGCACTTCATTTTTCTCTTCTCTTTCTCTCTTCTTCTTTTGTCGCTCCCTCTTACTCTCTTTTTCTCTTTTTACTATCTCCTCCTCCTCTCCTTTTCCCTCCTCTTCGTCCTGTCTCTTCCTTCCCTCCACCCTTTCTCACCGCTGTCTCTGTTTCATCATCTTCCCTCCCTCTTTGTTTTCCCCTTTGTCTTCCTCTCTCCTTATCCTCTGGTCTTTGCCTTTCCTTCGCCTGTCTTCGCGTGTCTCTCTCCCAAGCCTTCTATGCCTACCTTCTCTGTTCATCTCTGTTTACCTCTTTGTTTCTACTTCTGTGCTTTCCTGATAACTGTCTACTGAACAGTTTTCAAAGTGGGGGGAAAAAAAAATCTCTCTCATGACTTTACTCTCGAAGAATAGAGCACAGAATTTCTTTTGGATCCCTGGATTTCAAATAATCTAAGTATATTGACTTATTTGAGTTTAATCTCTAGGCATTATATAATCTCGTCCATGTTCATATCCACAAAGATAATCCCATCATCTGTGGTATAGTGGTTAGCGTCGCTGACTAAGAATCAAGCGGGTGTGAGTTCGAATCCGGATCAAGGGCAGCCTAGAAAATTGATGGAAGGTCTTGTTCCCTACTATGGTCTTGGCTTTGTTGTAGGTAATGAGGTCTTTATTCTTATCATTTAATGGCTACGCCGTGTCATTTACATACTTCCTTTTTACCGAAGGAAATTTAATTGCCTCGGTAATTATTTTTTCCTGTTTGTGGAACCATTTGTGTTGGGGGGGGGGTTGGTGTCGAGAGGATGATGATATTAGCTGGAGGTAAGGAACGAGAGAGAGAGAGAGAGAGAGAGAGAGAGAGAGAGAGAGAGAGAGAGAGAGAGAGAGAGAGAGAGAGAGAGAGAGAGAGAGATCGACGAGGGTGCGATCGAAGACCATCTCTTACACCCTACCGTTAATCAGTCATGGTCAGCCTAACCAAGAAGGACTCTTAGAATGCTATAAACAGATAGATGTCCTCAGTGAGGATGGAGCATTCGATCCGAACCTCCATCAGAGAAGCCTTGGAGTGAATCGCTTTCCCTCCCCTTGCATTGTGAATGAAGTTTCCCCCCCTCTGAACTTTTCATAAAGTTCCTTAACCCTCTCCCTACCCCCCCATCCTCCCTCCGTCTCTCTCTCTCTCTCTCTCTCTCTCTCTCTCTCTCTCTCTCTCTCTCTCTCTCTCTCTCTCCTCTCCCTCCCTCCCTTCCTGACAGTGGTGTGAGTTACCCTCCCACCCTCGAGCCAAAAGTAAGGGCCAAAGTGCCACGTCTGCTTTTCACTCCAGGCACTCACTCCATTACCAGTCCCCATGATTTCATTTTCCTGTGAACTTCCACTTCTGTGCAGACTTCTAGTAGAACCCCACCCAAATAACTCCCCTCCACTCCCCCCCAACACAGCTTCTCCATGTAGATGTACTTCATCAGAGGGATAGATATTCTGATAAGAGATGGATGCTTTATCCATCTCTAAATCTGAGAGTATTTGCAGACGAAGAGATAGAATTCGAGAGAATATACGTGCTTATAAACGAAGCAGCAATGGCATAAACAATCTTCACCTAGAAGGGAAAAAAACAATGATAAAACAGTAGACCTTTAACTTAGTCTACCAAAATATATTTCAGTTAAATGGTCGACCAATCCTCTTCCTTTCACCTGCAGACAAAAGCATGCAAATTGGCTGGGAGATAGAGCAATATATAAACATTAAAATCCACTACGTTGTAATTACCATTACGGCATCCAGTGGAGATAAGGACTGGACTCATTCATAACAAACGTGCATCGGACTTTGTAATTTGTAGCGAATTCACTCCTCCTCAACAATTTTATGGAACGTGTTTATGTTCAGGTATCCGTATACCTGAAACTAGTATTTTCATACGTTTATATTTATACCAATTGTTATCTATTCTCCAGTCTATCTCGTGTTATTATCATCATTAATATTATCATTATCATTATTATTATTATCAACATCCTAAGACCCCTTTCTATGGGGATCCTGCAGCTTCGAGAATGCGCTACAATCAGAAGCTGGGAAAAGATGGACTTCTTTGGACAAAGAGTTCTTTAACGATAATCCATCCCCTTGTCGTTTCTCTTACACACTTATGTTATCCTTTCATGTACTCTTCCAATAGTACCTCAACCACCATTTAATCATCTGACGCTTAACCAGTCGCTAGACTGATCGATACATAGCCAATCTGTCCACCAAGATTAACCCTGGGGATGTGGAGTGGCCTTATTGATAGATGATGCCAGGTAATTACAGGTGATCAACACCTCATCACAGCTGAATGGCTAGCCCATTCAAGGTGACACGATGCTTCATTACAGGTGAGAGGACGAATCATTACAGGTGATGGGAGGTCCTCTCTATTAGAAGCGAGAAGAGATGCATCAGTGGAGTTGGAGAAAGGTCCATTAGCTGGGTAGAGCCGTAATGATTATGGGTGAGGAGGGTCGACACACACATTAGAGAGATGGAAAAGAGAAGAGTATTAGAAGTAGCAGGTGGCCAATAGAAATGAATTCAGTCATCTGTAGGTGAAGTGAGGGCCGTTTTCATTCATTGGACTGAATATGAATGACACCAAAGCAGAGAGCACCTCACAGCGATGCTTCTCATTTCGAAAACCACTCTGACCATTTATATCTCGCGTTCCACGAGATTGTGTCGTTGTGTCCGTCGCTGGAAATATCATTTCCCACTTGTTTCGTATTATTAGCCACCATGATTCCTCACCTCTATATATCATCGAGGCACATCACCTTACATATACCATGCCTGGTATTATAGACTATCATCCTACCATACACAGCCCCAATTATAAATTCTATGCTGCACTCATCCTCACACTTCCGAAACTCATTAAGACCACTTTCACCCCACCATAACCAGAAAATCTGTTATTCATCATTCTCTAACACTTATCATTGGCAGCAACTCGCCTTTGACTCTAATACCCACCCACATTTGCAGCTATCGCCTCCCACTCGACCCCGATCTAAAGGCTCATTCCTCATGACTCTTTAACAACCACCTTCATCACTCTTCCTCACCCCTACCGTCACTCGTTATCTTCCTCACCCCTACCATCACTCGTTATCTTCCTCACCCCTACCATCACTCGTCATCTTCCTCACCCTACCATCACTCGTCATCTTCCTCACCCTACCATCACTCTTCATCTTCCTCACCCCTACCATCACTCGTCATCTTCCTCACCCTACCATCACTCGTCATCTTCCTCCTCACCCTACTATCACTCGTCATCTTCCTCACCCTCCCATCACTCGTCATCTTCCTCACCCTACCATCACTCGTCATCTTCTACCCACCACCTGACATTAACACTCACCAGTTTCTCTAGCTTGAACACGAGTCGAATATTCATCTTATACTCTCATATATGATATTCATCTTACATAGGATATTCATCTTGCGAAAGATATTCATCTTTTGCGACACATTTGCCAGCCATTTCATTCCACCACACTCAGTGTCTTCCCACCACCGCCACCTGACCCAGGGTCTCTCAACCTTCCAAAACTGACAATGTCGACTCCAGCGTGGAGGTTCCTTCTGAGCAGGTTATGTGCGACTCCTCGCACGCCCGGGAGGGGAGAGCGCCCGCTCTTCATGCTCACCTGCCCAGGAAAGAAAAAAAAAGAAGGAAAATTAGGCTAATGTGCGAAGCGAACGGTCGGATAATGCTACGCCAGCGTGACCGTAAGTTCGACGTTTTTACGCCCACGTCTGAGGCGCTTCACCTCACTCAGTATACAAATGTGTGAGGGTGTGTCGCGGGAGTCGTGAGTAGCTGGTGGCTTGGGTTCCAGGAACACCTGGGTATATGATAGCTATGAAAACTCGCTTGAGATGCACTAAAGTATGAGAAGACACACACACACACACACACACACACACACACACACACACACACACACACAGCAGCAGCAGCAGCAGCAGCTCAGATGCGCTGGAAATTTACCGAAAAGAAAAAAAAATATGTTCATAAAATCGAAAGCTTTTCTTCATATTTGCTTCGTGATATAGAAAACGGTTATTGCCAGCAGGAAGATACACATGACATGAACCTGATATTATAAAAGGAGAGGAGGGACGGACGTCAGTGTTACCATGGAAGCGGCATGGCGAGCATGCATGGTTAATAACCTTCAGGGGCGCTGGTGCACACTGAGCCTCACATGCCTCATAAAGAAGACGTGTCGCGGCGCCCGCGCACGCACGCACGCACGCACGCACACACACACACACACACACACACACACACACACACACACACAGATAGATAGATAGATAGATAGATAGATAGATAGGTGTTACCCTACTTCTCTTGCGCGAAGTTACACCACGAGTGAAAAGTCGCCCACATTTCCCTGCTACTGAAGGAAGCCCGGAGGAAGCTTTCTACCCTTTTCTTCTCTTTTAGCAAATAATGATCGAGCTCGCAACTTTTATAAGAGTATAAGAATTTTTCAGTAAGGACCGACATACCTCTGGTAAGAACTGGTGATATATATATATATTGGTGCTGCTGGAACCTCTGTCTCTCATAATTCATAGCACAAAATTCTGAAGAGTTAAAGCCTTCCCGATCCTCTTTAGAGAAAGGAGAGCCAGGTAAAAGTATATAAAGTCCTAACCACTCGCTTGTCTCTTGTTTAATTGCTTATCATATAGAAGAATGTTCACCAGTAGATACCTGACGTGAAAGATAAGAATCATGTGAATTCACACATATCATCTCGAACCTTATGAACGTGCTTCATTCGTATGACTGGAACTAGTCCAGAGTGTGATGCGTGTCAGTAAGCTTCTAGTAACTGAATCATTGTAGCACCTCCAGAAGAATAACGCGGAGTCTAGCGGTAAGACTTGTATGTTGACCCATTTTGCAACAGTGTGAAAGATGTCATATACGGATTCGACTCGGTCTGAATCCATAGCAGTTGATGTATCATCCTGTTTCTCGTTCCTTATCGAGAACGCTGACTTTATGATCCGATCCTTCTCTCCAAGGATCTTCCTCCTTTTCTCTTCTTCAGAAAAAGACAAATGGACTCGTACACTAACGACTCGATCCTGCATTCCTCTACTTCTGCTCAACCCTTCTCATTCGCGGTCTCCTACTCATCTCGTCAGAAATTGACTCAACTCGACACAGCATTTTCCAAGTGGATTAGACGCAGCGTAGTTACCAAATGCCTCTAAAATCCAGTCACTTCTCATTTATCTTTCTAAATCCCATCACAACTCTGTCATCTCCATTAATGGCTCTATGTTTCCACCACTCGACTCTTGTTAGTATCACCTTGACATCTCATCTGTCTTGGAAACTCCTGTATTGCAAAAAATATCTAAATCTGTGATTCATGTTTAGATGCTGATAATTCTTCTCATCTCAAGAGTTCATCTGATCATGAATAGAATTGATACGTCCTTGTATAGAGTTCTAATCTCATCATGGGAGGTTCATGGTCTGCATGCTTACTTTACAGGGTTTATAACACTCCGTCTTATCAGCTCTACCCGTTTGGCCTTGTCCATTGTCACCCCTTTACGTCACAACGCTGATTCTGTTCCCTATTCTAGAGATGTCATCCCGGGTTTTTCTTCTTGTTACCATCACCTGTGCCTCGTAATACTCGACAGTCCACTGCATCATAGGATTACCTTGTCATCATTGTCTCATAAAGGGTGAACCGATGTGACACTTGTTTTTTCCCGTACACTGCTAGGCTTTGGAACTCTTTTACCATCATCTGACCTCCACAGAGATACGACCTGCAACATCTGGAAAAAATGAAAAGAACGCTTTCCATCTTCTTTGGAAAAAGTCGTCAAACCTATTTTCCTTCCTCTCTCCTTACTTCCCATTCTCTTTAGACCCTTTTTTTTCATGTCTTATTGAAGGCCTAGCTTTGATGAGGGCTTTTGTCCGTGATCCGGAGCTTTCAGAGGTAGAGAGAAAAGGAAAAAATGCATAATCCATAGTTGTTTCAGGATGAGATGAAAGACTGTGTCATAACACACGGTGCTTTTTAACAGAGCCTCTGACCTCTGAAAATAAATGTATATATATATATATATATATATATATATATATATATATATATATATATATATATATATATTCCTATGAGTCCACAGGGAAAATGAAACACGAAAAGTCCCCGTGGACTCATAGGAATATCTTGATCACGAGCAAAATTGTGATCCTTTCCAGTATATATATATATATATATATATATATATATATATATATATATATATATATATATATATATTACCAAACATAGCAGTTTTTTTTTTAACAGAATTCGATAATTACTCAAAATAGTACGTATATGCGTATATGCATTTTTTTTTCACATGTTGTTAAAACACTTTGCCGTCAACAGTTAATGACGAATTGGTTTTAAATGTCATTAGCATCTGGCAGTTGTGATGACGCCTAAGCTACGCACACCACAATAATTCGATTACCATTAGTGACGTGTGACGAAAATCGGACCTGTTGTGTGATTACGCTCCGGGGTAAAAGAAAATGACGCCGATTATTTGGAGTTAAAAAAGGATTTTTTCCCCCGCGTTGATTCCGTCATCATCGGCGTTGATGTATATCAGATAATGGAGGGATTGTACGAGCACTAGGAGAGAGGTTACTCTCATCTTTTGTCCGTAGGCACACGTGATGCTAAGTCTTTCTCAATGGAGAAATAATAACTGTTGGTAAGATAACAGGGGTTGTTATTTCCGAAAAGCCATTAATTTATAATCATGACTGGACACGGTAATCCAATCAAAATTTCATACTCCAAACGACAGATTAACATTGATTATTCCCTTTGAGAGCGACTCAGTTCATGTATTTGTAAACATTTGGTAAAACAACAGTGATCTGAAAGGTCTCATGTGCATTTGATATGATAGTATATATATATATATATATATATATATATATATATATATATATATATATATATATATATATATATATATATATATATATATGTGTATATATTTTTTTTTCAATTTTCTAAAAGAGGGAACAGAGAAGGGGCCAGATGAGGATATTCCCACAAAAGCCTAGTCCTCTGTTTTTAACGCTACCTCGCTAATGCGGGAAATGGCAAATAGTATGAAAGAAAAAAGAACATATATATATATATATATATATATATATATATATATATATATATATATATATATATATATATAGACTAATAAGCTTAAGTATTGTATTAAGCTTTCCAGATGCCACAGTATTATAGATACACATCCTATTTTTGGACGCAGTGGAAGACAGATGTATCAGGTGTCGCTACCGGCTGACATCTTCGAGTCTGTGGAAGTTTGATGCTTTGCTGAGTGTCCATCATGTCCACTCTAGCGTTATCTTGGTGCTCGGATGGAGCTTCCCTATAAATGTGGTGTTGCTTATGCTCACTTGATACTCTTTTGAGATGCTGTCACTCCGTTATTACTGTGGGGCCTCTCTGACCTTATAGTATGGTGAGGTGCTTTCTTTGACATTGTTGTACCGTTTCCATCTACAGTGGTTTAGATTCTGCGTCTAGAGGATCACTCTGTGATGCAGCTGTCACGATTTGGTAGCAAAGTGACACACTGTACGGCCAAAGTAGGATCTCTGGCGAACTACTACGTTGCAAGAAACCATCAGAAAAGAGACGCTGAATGCTTGAGCCTGTTAGCAAGGTGTTGTCCGACAAGGCTGAATGAGCACCTCCTTCAAAATCTTCGTTTTCATTGGTTAAATGATGACCCCCCCTCGCTCCTGTGCCAATTTCATTCTAACAACAGAAGACATGAAAATTTTTACAGTCGTGACCCATATTGTTGATCATCACTACCTTAAGTCGTCCTCTTCGTTAGATTCGTAATGTTGCAGCGAGTATGTCATAACATCATAGAGATGCTGTTAAATGCATGATGTCTTACTGTACTGTGTGTTCGACTGGTGGCATGGTGTTCATCTCAAGACGAGAGAGAGATGCTGCTCCTGTTGTCCATTGTCTCGTGATACAAGGAGACATCCGACCCTCCTTCCCTTTGCTTTTTGGTGAAGCCATCTCACCATGGCTGTCACCACGGAAGACGAATTGCTCTCTTTAATTTTTCTGTGTCAGAGGCAAGGAAACTCCGTCTCACCTTTCTACCTCACCTTTAAGAAGTCTTGGTACGATGATAACTGATGGAAATAAAAATGTTGACAGTCACGTATCGGTGATAGAATATTTCGTAAGCTCAGAGCATGAGGCGTTTGCTGTGTGTTTTGAGCTCACGGGAACAGATGGTTTGCTATGTTGTAACCTCTTAACAGCAAGTCCGAAGTCTGCTTTGTAAGGTTCGCACCGGATGTGGTTTTTTTTGGCTTCCCATGTCGAGATCTCGCAACTATAGGATGGCTGGTGCTGAAACACTTGGAAACAAATGGGACTCCAGTTGCTCCTTGTGTGACGATGACTGATAAACAATGAATGCTAATGTGGTTCATAAGGCTAAGGAGAGAGAGAGAGAGAGAGAGAGAGAGAGAGAGAGAGAGAGAGAGAGAGAGAGAGAGAGAGAGAGAGAGACGCGCGCTACGCGACTTGGCTTTCTGACGTGTGGTGCGTGTGTGTGTGTGGAACGCTGGCATCGCTGCTGCTGCTATATGCTGCATTGCTAATGAGAACGTCGTCAGTGTAGTTCAAACAGGGCTTGACGTGTTCATGCTACTGCTGTGCCGTACTTCATAGCTCCACCGGTGAGGGAAGGTACCATTCTCTCTGTGCAAGGACGGTGCCCTCAAGGGATTATAATGGTGGGGTTAACGTCATGTTAGAACAGTGCTGAACGACTATTTGGTTGAGGTATCGTCTTGTGATCTCACGCTGTAGGGAGACATGTAGTATCATAATTCCTAAGTAATGTATCTTAAATCAACATATTTGAAAATATGTGTTGCTGTACCATCACCTAAGCCATACGATTATTAGCTCGGTGAAGATATGTGTACATTCACATGCTTTAAGCCAGACATTTCGAGACGGAGAAGTGTTTCACGTGGACGTGAACAACTATATCGTTAAGTATAAGTGGATAGCAGGAATACCAGGGAGGTGTCGCAAAGTGATATCAAAAGAATGACGAAACTTAATCTAGAAACGTGTTCCGGATAGAAGGCTGTGCTAAGAGGATCAAAGTGGTCCTACTTGAGAAAGGAGGGAGTTGGATTGTGTAACATAACGGAAGAAACTGAAGATATATTCGGGAGGGTTGGTTGTTGGAGTCGATGATTCTGATGGATGAAATCCTGAGGGTAGTGAGGCGTTGCTCATATCCTGAAGGAAAACTGAAATTGATTACGATTTTTGACTATCGGTCCTTCAAGAAACTGTTTCATGTGTGTTGTCATTATCATACTCCAAACAAAGAGCGATGAGACTATGTGTGTGTTTGAGGATGATATAAGAGCAACCGTCTTCAGAAATACATGGGTAACGGAGATATAGTGCAGAGATCAGCGTATCCACTTCGGGAGACATATGATTGTGGTGGCTGCAATTATACAAATATGTCACACAAAAAAAAAGAAAAAAAAATGTCTAATGATGTTTTGAGTGGAGGAAAAAAAAAAAAGATACTCCAACGAAGGCCAGAGTTAAGTAAAAACTGCTTAACGAGCCCCCCCCCCTCCTCTCTCTTTAGGTCGTCGGAGTTAACAAGGATAAGAGGTTTAGAAAAGTATTTAACGAGCACACGAGAAAAGTATTTAATAAGGACTTTGAGATGTAGAAAAAAAAAAAAAACCGATTCAAAGAGCATATAACGTCCTTGTTACCGACGGATCTCTTAACTTCTGCCGAGCCAATTTCTTACACACGAGTCCAACACCACTCCTTGAACAGCGACAGTATCACGGAGCAAAGCCTCTCTCTCTCTCTCTCTCTCTCTCTCTCTCTCTCTCTCTCTCTCTCTCTCTCTCTCTCTCTCTCTCTCTCTCTCTCTCTCCTCCTCCCGAGAGCGGGACTACGTCAAAAGGAGGCTTTAAGGGGATACCCTTTATGACGTCTGAAACGCGGGGCATTATGTATTCATGACATGAATTTTTGGCGGCGCTAAGCACCCACCTGAGAGATGATAAAAGAGGCTTAATGTCTCGACTAGTACCGATGCGCACCTGAGCTCTGAATAACGTTAACCGGCATCAATTATGCTCCTCCTCCCTAAATTGAAAAAGTTAAGATAAAACTTGGCATTTAAGATTGCTCTCGAAGCCTGTATGGAGAAGACGCCGAGGTCCTACATCCATCAAGTAGATATATCTATCTATCTATCTATCTATCTATATATATATATATATATATATATATATATATATATATATATATATATATATATATATATTCCTATGAGTCCACGGGGAAAATGAAACACGAAAAGTTCCCAAGTGCACTTTCGTGTAATAATCACATCATCATGGGAGACACAAGAGAGAAATATAACAGTCAGTTGATATACATCGAAGAGACGAAGCTAGGACGCCTTATATATATATATATATATATATATATATATATATATATATATATATATATATATATATATATATATCGGGATGAATATAGATTTGCTGTCTGTCTGTATTTAATTTCTAGTTTGCTTATAGTACTGTGATGATGTACCTTATTCCAAATCCACTGTTTTCAAAGGGAATCGCCATGAACATCAGGTCCGGGCCTTTACACACACACACACACACACACACACACACACACACACACACACACACTTTCATTAATTTAGGAAGTAGAATTACTGTAAAAAACGAGTGTAAAACTTCTTCACTACACAGTAAATATAAGTAATCACACACCAGGTTGATTTAGACTTAACGCGAGAGTGCCTATATACAGAGGTACCATCCCTTCTGAGTAATACTGAAGTGAACCATTCCGCCTAACACATAGCTCTTCAAGAGAGAAAAAATACGCTAAAAGGCATATGAATATTCATACAAATACACGCCTACATAAGAGAAGGAAGACTTGCTTAAGAGTTTTTACAAGATTTTTTTTTTCTTTTGCGCGTAGCGCTCACTCATCACCGCAGGAAAATTCAGTGACAAAGAACGAGTCAATGTGAGTTATGCGTTCACAAGTGTTATGTGTACGAGATGGAGTGTGTATGCCTGTGGACTGAATGCCAGCAACCCACGTGTGTGTGGGTGAGGCAGAAAGAAAAAGAATAAAAAAACATCACCGTGGACCAAGAGAATTAAACTTGACAGCCACTGAAGTTCTAGCTCACTGTGCAGGCGGCACTAATCCTCCGAAAACCCAGAGAGAGAGAGAGAGAGAGAGAGAGAGAGAGAGAGAGAGAGAGAGAGAGAGAGAGAGAGAGAGAATAGGAAAACGAATGACTTCAAAGGTATAGCAAATGACAAGAAAAATGAAGAGGGACGAATGTGTAGATATTTTTTTTTTATATATGTCTATGCCTCTGATACAGATCTGGGATTTCCTTTCCTTAGGCTACCCTGACAGGCACACATCAACACGAAATGCTACACATCCACACTTTGGACACATACTAACTTGGCTGATCACCTTTTCTAACCTTCTTTCCACTCTTCGACTTCGGTAGGCCCCGTTCAGCTCGTCCGGAGGTAGACAACTGTGTCTACAGTGAGGCCCCTAACTTTAGCAGTATATAAGTTAACGTCTAGCAAGTGGATTGGACCTGTAGATTAAGTTTGTCTCTCCCAAGCGATGGAGGCGGAAGAACGGGAAGATGTGGAGGGAGAAGTTGTAACGAGCTGTTTAGGTGAATGGAGGGAGACGAGGCAGCGAGTGTGTGAGTGCTTATGAAGGAAGATGATGTGGGTCATGTTTATGGTAAAGTTCTGTAAGCTTCTTCTAACTATAGAGGTGTGGGGGTTACCGAGCTGTGGAAGATGATGAGACCTTAAGGATGGAATATATATATTTGTGAGGTGAGGAAGTGTTTAGTGGAGGGAAGTACGAGGTGTTTTGAGACGAGAGATTTTTCTTTTTCCTTTTTATTTTTTCTCTGGAGAGGGTGGGGTAGGCGTGGGGTTGGGTAGGGGGGACTGAGGTAGAATATCCTACTTTTGTAAGTACGAAGGATTTATGGAGGGGGAGAGGAGGGAAGGAAGGTTGAAAGTCATAGGGATGGGAGACTGTATGAATCGTGTATCTTGGGCTCGTAAACTTTCAAGAAAGGGAACTCAATTTTGCTCAGCTACTTTGGCATTACAGCTGCTAAATTCTGGAAAGAAAGTGAATATACAACGTTAAAGAAAAAGGACGACACGAGAGTGCAACACCCTGCCCGTGCACGCACAAAAAGTAATTACACACACACACACACACACACACACACACACACACACACACACATACACACACGCACACGCATAACATCATGAAAATTTCACTGCCACTCCCAGCATCTCTGAAGCAACGTAGCTCGGAGAGAATTAACCTCTAATATCATCACAGGTCTTCCCTTAAGGTTCGAAATGAATTTACACTCGGGTTCCTTGAAGTCGTTCTGTTTTCACCCCCTGGCAGCGACCCTCTCACATGGGCTGCTCGTATCTCGCCCCCTTCCCAGCACATTACTTAGTCCATCCGACTCCGTTGGGACTTTTATAACTACATCCACTCTCTCCTAATCCATTGCTGTCATAAAATCCACAATAACATGTTTAACGCGCCATTTGGAGCGGAATAGTGTTCTACACCCGCGTCTCTGACAGCCCTCTGAGACGATCTGTGCATCGGGATTTATCTCGTCTTCATTTATTTTTTTTTCTTCTTTACATCCCACGAGTTTTATCACTCGAGGATTCGTCTCCTAGACTCTCTGTGCCTCACGCGGCATATGGTATTAGCCAAAAGATTTCTCCCTCGCTCGGGATCCATTCCTCACTTTGAAAATTCTTTGCTCATTCCACCTTCACCAGGAATTATTCCTCACAGGGGACACCTCCTCATTTCGTAGTCTGGATCCCAGTAGACGGATCGGTCTTCCAGCAAGGGGTTTGACGTAGGGGGGGGGGGAGAGACAAGTGGTTAGCCACTTTAATCTTTGCCTCTGTTTCTCGATGTATACCACTAATTGTATTGGGGGTGAGGTCAGAATTCACTGCCTCCCTAGAGGTAAGTGCTGTAAGGATTCTCTGGTGGGTCTACAGGCGTGTAAACTTGACAGGTGGTCATCTCGCGTGGCCTGAGAGAGAGAGAGAGAGAGAGAGGGAGAGAGAGAGAGAGAGAGAGAGAGAGAGAGAGAGAGAGAAGAGAGAGAGAGTCATTAATCCATCCGCTCCCAAGTCGATAATCTTTGAATGCGTCCTTCAGGTGGTCAGTACAGTTCTAAATCATTATCACAGGCGAAAGAAGAAGAAGAAAAAAAGATTGACCCTAAACTAACGTAAATATGAAGTAGTTAGAGATAATCCGAACAACAACAACAAAAAAAAATGAATTAATCACGTGTATGGTTTTCATTTGAGATCAACGCGGGTATTCCTGAGGTGAAGGACGCGTCACACAGTCGGGTGGAAATTGTAGGCAGGTCATGCAGGAGGAGCCGCTGCTCTTGGCAGCGGTAAGATCATGGCTACTCCTCCCAGCGTCAAAGGAGAGAGTCGACTCATATTGGTGGCGTGTGGCAGAAACTGACCTCATCATCCATGAGTGTGCCAAACCCCATTTGATGAAGAATTTGTTCCGTTTTCCAATGGACGTTTAAACTAGCATTTTTTCTTTGATTCCCTATAAACCCTATGACATTTTGTCTCGGCATATTGGGAAAAACGTTGATATAGACTATAACAAGGTCTACTCAGGAGATATAACAAAGAAAAAAAACCCAGGAGAGCTTTTAATCCGTTTCATGAACCTCAAAGTACAATTGCTTTACGGAACAATGTTTCTTCTCCATCCCTAACTCTTCGTGATATTGTAGGCCATAGAGTTTTCAAGAGGGGGCGAGAGGAGCCACAACTGGGTTGGGAGTACCGTGCGCTCTATAGGGTTATGGCGCCCACTGGCGGGAAGGGGCGGTAACAAATTTCAGGGAACATGGCAAAGAGGCTCGTACATATGCTCGACAAGGTCGTAATGGACCCGAAATTGCCGATTAACCGCGAGGACGCGCCTAATAAGCTTCCAAGCTGTATGTTACGTTATTTATGACGCCAGGACGCGAGTCTCTCTCTCTCTCTCTCTCTCTCTCTCTCTCTCTCTCTCTCTCTCTCTCTCTCTCTCTCTCTCTCTCTCTTCTCTCTCTCTCTCTCTCTCTCTCTCTCTCTCTCTCTCTCTCTCACACACGATGCTCTCACAATGAGCTATTGTTCCACTTATGTACATCATATAATGGTCGGTCGAGTACACTGGCACTTGTTAGCCCAAAGATAATCTACCCCTCTCTCTTCCCCCTTGTTCGTCTAACCTAATAGCAATATTTTGGCGTAGGTATTTGTAAGTGGGAAGTAAGTACATACTCATAAGCATGTAGTCACGGATAAATACCCGTAGAGAAGTACTCACACGTAGGTATTCATTGGTAAGTACTCATGGGTAGGTACTCGTAGGCAGATACTCATGGGTAGGTACTCGTAGGTAGTTACTGATACGTACTCGTACGTAGATACTTTCAACATTTATCCCTTAAATTTGGTCAATCAATTACGAATCGGAGTGGATGAACCTATTCATTTCTGTTGTCTGCAGCAGATGTCATTGTGTACTTTCAGTGAAAGGATACTTAATACTTTCGAATATAGTTATTTGATAACTAACAATGAGTATTTCTTTTCTTTTCTGCGATATACTCATAGACTCGTGACGAAATAACTTACATAAACCACTTGAGGGTGAGATCACTAAAGTAAATCATCCAAGACGTAAATCTAGGGTTTATCTAACTCGTATATGCGATTCGAACCTTTCTTTGAGACACTTGTGCCTTATAATAATGTAGGTTTTAGGATACTGGAAGACGAATTCCAGGAAAACCCAAAATCAGATTTGAGGACGTAGTTCCAGGTATAAAGAAAAGAGACAACCATTCGCCTTGTGTGTGAAGTGATAATGAAAGTTTCTATTCATCTAATTAGAAAATAGACTAACCAAAGGAGTCTACGATGACTTCAAGCCTATTAGAAGAACACTCCAAAAGCAGGACAGAAAAACAAAAAAAATAGACAAAATCTATACCGCTCTCTATGTCGTCCATCCCTGGAGCTCGAGTGAATGGGGGAGAGAAAAATAGAAAGGAAAATAAGATGAAGAAAAAGAAAAAAAAGAAAGACTTCCAGGGACTGGTAAACGAATAGGCTGTCAGTCTCTTGCCTCCCAGTATTAAAAACTTCCCCCCAGTGTGAAACTTTCACGAGAGAATCGGACCATATCAGGCCGAGGGATCGGGTGGCTTGGTGGGGTGGGTGTGGAAGGGGATGAGGAGGAGGTGGAGACTGCCAGACCTGCGAGATTTGTGTGTGAACAGAGAGAGAGAGATAGATAGATAGAGAGAGAGAGAGAGAGAGAGAGAGAGAGAGAGAGAGAGAGAGAGAGAGAGGAGAGAGAGAGGAGAGAGAGAGAGAGAGAGAGAGAGAGAGAGAGAGAGAGAGAGAGAGAGAGAGAGAGAGAGAGAGAGGAGTTTTGATGGCAGTTTTTAGCAGCCTCCTATCCTTTCCTTTCGAGTGTATGCTGCAAGGTGATGTATACATCTCGCCCATAACACTTGGCGAAAAGTTCTTTTTTAATCACAATCAAGATACGTAAAATCAAGACGCCAATGAAGATGACGAACGAACCTTAAGATCTAACCGGGACATCTGAGATGCCCAAGTCATACTAATACACTCGTACACTAACCCAATCATAGGATCATTACTGACGCAACACACTTAAGACTCTTAGACGCGCTATCTAAGCACATCATCGATACCTGGTACACCAAAGTTAGCCGATGACAACTACATGTGAATGATGCTGGAGGAGCTGGCTTATCATAGATTCCAGGAGGGCTAACAAAAGATAGGATCACTCAAGATTGCTACTTGTATTTATGCACTTGCCAAGAGCTTCGAACTCACGAATGGGATATATTTGGAAATAGAACATATTCTTCGATTCAACTGTTCAGTGTTAATTTCTTATTGATGTCGGGATAAGATAATGATATGCTGATTTTGTTTAACTATTCATCAGACAGGCTAACAACGTGGTAAAGGTGAAACCCATTAGTCTTTAAACTTAAATATACATATCATTCAGATTCTAAAAATTAACCCAAAAAAGATCTTCAAAATCGAGGAACTTCTTAAGCTTGTAAATCTCTTCATGAATATAGTTCATGAGTTAACTTTACTCATGGTTCATATGCAAATGATCAGTGTTTAAATGTGTGCTATTAACATTGTTAAGTATGCGTATCAATAGGAAGAACTGGTAGGGTATCAAAGATAATGAAACGTGAGTGGCGTGTACCGTAGACTTATTTACAACTGTGCCATGGTTCAGTTCCGCGTCAAATGACAAACCATTGGCCACTCTTACAAAACGGATCATTATAATCATGAACGTAGTTTTCAGTTAACCTTTCCATATGTTATAGGTTCATGATAATCATTAACACAAAGAAATATGTTACACTCGTTAATGAATCCCTGCATTTGAAAAATAACGACCTAACACTAGAAATTTGTTAATTCTAGTCGTAATACATATTATTTTAGTATTGCATGTTAAACGTCACATCCACTATCAAAACACGATGTTTTGTATCCTCTGTTGTAATAGACTGCTCTGGAATTTCAAAAGTTGAAGTACTAACGACCAAAACATGGTTAAGGAAGGATTGTATTACCGTTTTATCAATGGGTATATAAATGTATTGCTTCGCAAATCATTGAGTGATAAAAATTTCGGATAGGGAAGACATGCCGGTAAATATATATTCTAGACACAGATATGCTAACCGGAGCTGACATTTGACCAGTCTCACACGTTTTCATCATTTATGCCGAGACAAAAGGTAAAAGTAAATACGGCTATGCAAATCTCCCCGTATGTCACCCAAATGATGCTGTATAAATTCTTTTAACACCGACTATTAGAATACTAAACACGAAAATTTGAAAAGGTTTTCCATTCACTTATCTTTTTTCCTTTCTTTTTATCTGCTGTAGGCCTAGTTTTCCGTTTGACGCAATTGGAACCAGAATACATTGAGTGTGAGAGCGTGTATAGGCTTAGAAGTATTTTCCAGCATTTGAAAATGATGTTCAAGATTTTCGAATACTGGATATCGCTTGATGGTGATATTCTTAGTATATATATATATATATATATATATATATATATATATATATATATATATATATATATATATATATATATATATATATATTCTAAAATATGTTCGATGCCCACGTTTATCTCCTCATATTTTCAGTTGAATGTTGTCCCTGTTCGACTCCATGGCCTTGTGTTAATGATTTATGGAGGCAAGACTCGTCAGGCCTGGTCCCTGGACCCTCCCATTCTATGTAACAGTTCCTGACTTCCAGGAATGTGGCCATTAAATGTCTTGGGCGGTTGTCGTGTGCTGCTGCGTCCGGATATGCTACGTAACACCCTGCAGAGCGTGTCTCCTTTCTGTCAGGGGCACTGAAAGTGGAGCGTATGCAGATCTTCTGATGTTTAACTATGGAGGAACACGCCGCTGGCACCGTGGACACACAGTAGAGTTAGAGAGAGGGGGACACTAGGCGTTAAGGTGGAGACTTGGATAACAGCTCTCGGCGCATGGGGAGAGAGACGCCCATTAATGAAGATATTCTAAGCCTTTTTTCCGGTAAGGGTTTTTGGGAAGCTGTGGATGGATTTCTGGAACGAAGGCGTCGAGGGAAATTTGAAAGTTACGTCTGGTATTATCATAAATTAACATATAAGGTACTCGGTTTATTGCGATGGTGTGAATGACTTCGTTAGAATACATATCTTGGATACATTGCTCTTCAGCTTATGTGTGACGCGGGGATGTGCTGTACTAGTCATAGAGGCAAAAGGCTGTTCATATTATGTGGAGAACATCATCAGCACCTCATAATCCTGAGAAAGTTTAGTTTAACTTTAGTGTAAGTACAGCATCTATAAACTTTAAGTACATCATGAAGTGAGCTTTGTCAAGGTGTCGTTCTGTTATACATGGCACAGAATTCTCATCCTAGCAAGCTTATGATGATTCGAAAACTTGTATGGTAAATGCTAAAGTTTTGATGGAGAAGACGAATTAGTTTGAATGACTTAGTTTGTTTACGTTTTCCTCAGGGGTGACTCGAGTCTACGTCTTTGGTTCGTAGCGTGTCATGCCACCACTGAGGCACAGCTTGCATGAAAGTCTTCGCTTATACTGAATGTAAAACTAGATGATTGTGTCTGACCCCTTAGAATATTCGTGCTACATATTTTCGTTATTTTCTTCCAATACATGAGGACGATATGAAAGCTTTGCTTACGAATGAATTATATACCTAATGAATTAGGGAAGACATAGATAGTAAACTCTGACACTTCAGAGTACACGTCTCATCTTTAACCTATATTCTTCTTGGTAGATATTGCTTTCGACATTCAGGTAGACGTGAGTACAAAAACTTGATGGCAGTCTACCAGCACAGAACGCTCAGGGTAAAAGCCACACGATGCCCTCTTCTGTGGACACTGTTGATCTTTGTAATATAGTCATTCATGAGAGCAGAACACGGTAAACGAGAGTATGCTAATGACCAAAGATGTCCTTCCGCGAATACGCGGCGAAAGTTCCTGCGTCGGGTGTTGTGTTAGTGTGGGGGAAAACCTAAGGTTATGATTGTTACGACAGCTGTGTGAAGTGGCTGTGTTACACACGGTCGGATGCCTATAGCTACAAGTCCTCACAGACTACCACAAGGTATATTCCTCATCTTCCATCTTGAAAAAAAACCACTATCTCTAAATGCTCTTCTCCCGCCTGTGTTGCCTTTGTGTTATCGAAAAGGAATATACAACTGTGAGAAAAAGTAGGATTGACGATGTGTACCAAGAGCTTTCAGAATTCCATATTTCGTTTTAATGTACACTTTAGATACACGTTATGTTCTCTTCTTGCCCGCAAAAGAGGAGGAGAGGTCCACTGCGTCTTGGTGTTGACTCTCTCGGTCCCAAGGGTTTATAGTCATAACACAGTTTTATAATCCATTATGATATACAGTGAAAATACACACAATAAGGACATTTGCGGTATAACAAGGTAAGGTGGGGGTTGAACTGGCAGTCTTTGCACAGACATCCGGATGGCAGTAATTGATTACGGATGATGACGATGATGATGATGTGTGTGTCTGTGTGTGTCTGTGTGTGTGTGTGTGTGTGTGTGTGTATGTGTGTGTGTGTGTGTGTGTGTGTGTGTGTGTGTGTGTGTGTTTCGGGAAAGTGGAATTACATCTAAGAAAATATCGTATACGTTCAAAATGTTTTTTTTTTTTCATTTCCATCATTTTAATTATTTTTCACAGATGTGTCAACAGCATAGATTATATATATATGTATATATATATATATATATATATATATATATATATATATATATATATATATATATATATATATATATATATATCGTTATTTACTCAGAAAATGATATGGATGCTTTAATTTCGTGTAGGAGATTGCAAATCAACGCACATAAGTGTCTCTTTTTTTACTTTATTCTAAAAGTTCATAACAATGAACAGATTAAACCGTTCTGTGGTATATGGGGAGCAATTGGTCAAATTTCAGGCCAATAGATATTGACCTCTGATTATCAACAATATCTACCGCCGTTAACTTCATCACAATGAGTTAGATGATGAGTGAAATAAGGTATGATGAGTGTGATGAATGGGATATACTCTATAGATTGTCGAGTCGATGGGTCTGTATTTGGATGCGTAACAAATATCAGAGAAACGGAAAGGGTTTAGATAGAGTGAAGTACGAGGAAGATATTGTTTTGTACCTTACACCCTGAAATTTATAAGACGTGTGAGTGTCTCTCTCCATTTTCTTTATTCTATCATATTTTTTTGTTTTGTTTTTCCCGTGTGTAAACAAAAGAGAGATACTGTGTCTTTTCCCTCCAATCCCACGAGCACGAAACAGACTCGAAAGAATTGAAAATCGGCCAAAAATCCCAAGGAACAAAGAATATATAGAAAAACAAGTATTTCACCCACAATGCTTTTGAGTTTACCTTATCGTAACTCTATACCCACATCTGTCCAGGCACTAGACTTCCTATATCCTAATTCATTGGAAGTCGAAATAAAAAAAAAAGAATCACTTCAGATAGCACTCATGCTTTCCAGCAAAAATGCAAATTACATCCATTGTGTGGAATTTAATTCGATGATGCAGAATCCGCCTTGGACAAGAGGATTGCTGTCTGTTGCTGTGTATAAAATATTCATGAGTTTCTCTACAGTGAGGGTGTACTGAACGCTTGTGTGTGTGTGTGTCTTTGTGTTTTCTACATTTTGCTTGCTGCTTGTTAGGATAATACATAGTATATATATCCCAGTACAAAATGACTGTGACAATGGACGTACTCTTCATCAATCTCGTTTGTGTTTTTAATTATAATTTGCTTATTCTCAAGTATATGATCTTCTGTGTTAGAGCGGGAAATTCACTAAACAAGAAAGGAAAAAAAAGACTTTGATTAAAAATGCGATCGTAATTGTAACTATTTTATGACGACTTTGCATTTTACGGTACACACAGTACAGTTTTTTTTTTCTCATAAACACACAATGAAATATGAGCAGTAATATATTTTCATAAATTTAAACATCAATCAGAGAAGTATAGTGCTATGTTAGCTTTATATACCATGATAGCCAGAAGTAACCGTTACTCCTCTTCAGTAATGTTCAGGTAATATAACAGAACACAGATCGCTCCTTCTGTGACACTAGTTCGAGTCTTGCAAGGCAGAGAAACCTTGGATATATGAAAGTTGAATATCTTCGATATTTGGTGCGAGTAAGTTATAAAGACTAACTCGAAGTCAGAAAGTAGTAACCCTTGTTACATAAGAATATAATTTACGGTTTCAAGAGCAATAACAGATATATAAATCTTGGTCTTCGACATAATATAAATTTGATGGTGGATATGTGGAAATTCCTGGTGATATGGGTGATGTATATTGTGTTCCTTGAATTCAGTCGATGAGATTATTATAACCATCTTTAAACTAAATAACACAGCGTAGGATAACGTCATGTAACCATTATACATAATCAACGAAGCTGTGTGTGTGTGTGTGTGTGTGTGTGTGTGTGTGTGTGTGTGTAATTGCCTTAAGGCCCCGTTACACCAGGACCTTTTCCAGCAGCCCCTGCAACTCCATATCTGCGCGACCTCCTATATCAGGGGAAACCTGGACTCCTTTTGCAGTGAGAAGTTCTTCAACGAGATTGTCCTCCCTACCCTCACGAGATGAGGATGTAGCCTCGCTGAAGCTGAGGAATTATTATCACATCCGCTAAAGCGTAGAAACACTTGTGTTGTATCGCTGAGACGTATCCCTGTACAGTGCATCATACTGTTCATCATTTATACGCGGAGATTGGAAGAGATGGCAGGGGATGACATAGAGAAATGCTCTTTCTAGATTTTCCTGAAAGACTTTAATTGAATTAGTCTTCGGGGATCTGGAGGTTTTCTGTACGTAAGTTTATTGTGTAACGCTCTTTGTTTATCTCTACAGAGGATGTTAAAGGTGAGAGAGGGAAGGAAGGAAGAAGGGACACATGAGGAATAACTATTCTCGGAGAATAAGCGAAATATCATCAAGTATGATGGAAGTCTTAGGGGAATCCAGACCCATATTTACGTGTACCTGTTCATCTTGCGTGAGTGATTAATCACAGATGAGCATTACAATGGTTTTCTATGTCAACTGAGATGCCACGGGTAGCTGAAGCCTTCATATAGGCCGGTTGATTACCGCTATACATATATATGTACCCAAGTCTGAGCCAAGTTTACATTTGGTCGAGGAACCCCTTTGGGGCTGATCTCTTTCCTTCCTTATTGATATCGAGACAAGAGTTAGGTTAATCATGATATCGCTAATAGATCCTCATTTTTTTCTCTTTGAAATTGATGTTGTCTAGAAAACTTTCATCATATGGAGGACTAAGATAGATTATCCTGTGAGCTTATTGAATTAAGATATTAAATCCAAAAATTGATAGTAATAATCATTTAAGCCCGCACAGTATATTCTGGCTAGAATTCATAGTCGTATTTTCACACAAAGAAAACTATAGTTCAAGAGAATTTGTCTATACCTTGTGTTACGTACAGGAATGATGCCAGGGTGACAACTGAGGGAAATAAAGAAAAGGTTTGAATAGACGATTGTAAAAAAAACAATATGTGTTAAGTTTACACCGTCATGGGTTATCAATACTGTGCATCAAGTACTGATTCTCACGGCCATTACAAGCAACTGTGATTGTTGCAGTAAATCCTCCACTCACGCCTTAACCAATACAAGTGTATCCAGTGATTACGACGCTCCGTGTTAAGTATATCTTCGGGATTTGATTAAACCCACTCACTCTGTTCTCTTACCACTTTCCACAATACTGTGGCGATCAGCAGTAATCGCGGAAGACAACAATTTAGTCTTGTTATGGGCTGTTATTCTCCTACCTTTGTCTCTACTTTCCTTCCTCTCATTTCCATAATGTTGTGGATGAAGTACGTGCAAAACCTACCAATAAAGCAGAGATTACCCAAAATGACATAGGATTCGATTACCCTACTTGTGTGTCGCTATATATTTGAATGCCTCATGGATGAAATTACATTCGTGACGAGTCTATTTTCTGTAATGCGCCGTAAACACGTACGTTCATCTTACCGCCAAAGAAAATCTATAGACGCTGGAGACGTGTAGGTCGCAATTTGAGCTTGAAACACTTCTATACGATATCGTAAACACAGAACACTTTATAGAGAGTTAGGCATACGTTTGATATGAATTCTTGAAAACATACAGATGATGATCGTTTCATCATGAGCATGTTGGGGTGTTAGATCAAACGTTCATATGATCACATAAGGTTTTTGATCACCGTCTTGCGTGCCGTGCTGACATATATTTCCACTAATCACTACGCGATGTCTCGTCTAGATACACTCCATAACTAACCGTACTAACCACGTAAAGTTTTTAACGACCTTCACTTTTAGTACCACCACGATTATTCTCTCACAGTAATGTCTTAAACTTCCCCCCAGTCTTGGACTTAACATACACAACTAGAATTTGACTATGCTCGTAAATCTAAGTAGTTAGTTTAACAGTTTCACATAAAGTGTAAGCGAGAGAGAGAGGATGTAATCAAGGTACATCGAGTTAAGGTCATTCGCAGTAGCACAATAAACTAAGTGTTTATATGCTAATCTCACACATAATGGCCAATTTTCCTCAACGCTGCCATTCCCAGAAATCCTCCCCATAGTCCACCTTAAACCCTCTCGAATAAGAACAGAGAATAACCTCACAGCTGTGGAGGTCTTTCACCTCCCCTCTGGAGCTCTTTTCAACTTGCCTAATCTGCTTCTCGCTTCTCTATCTAACCCGTGTCCTCGGTGCCAGCGGTGTGGTGTTCCTCCTACACATCTGGAATATCGGAAGATCTGCATATGCGACCTTCTAAAAAAAAAAAAAAAAAAAAACCCCCCCCCCCCCCCCCCCCCCCCCCCCCCCCCCCCGTGACAGAAAGGAGAAGCGCTCTGTAGCGCGTTCTGTAGCATATCCGGACGCAGCAGCACACGACAACCGCCCAAGACAATTAATGGCCACATTCCGGGAAGTCAGGAACTGTTACATAGAATGGGAGGGTCCAGGGACCAGGCCTGACGAGTCTTGCCTCCATAAATCATTAACACAAGGCCATGGAGTCGAACAGGGACAACATTCACTGAAAATGTATAATATGTGTGTGTGTGTGTGTGTGTGTGTGTGTGTGTGTGTGTGTGTGTGGGTGTGTGTGTATGAAATGAATAAGGAGGAAAGGGTAAGGTTGGGAGAGGGGAGGGAGTGGCGAGAGGTAGCTGTGTAATTAATGATTTATCATCGACTCATTTTGTTGAATACATAAAAAGATAGATACTTTTAGCATATTTATCTTGTTTCGCAATGCAAATAATTCTTATAGAATCAATCTCCATTTTTCATCTACATAGAGCTGGCACATGGTATACAGGATATTCTCACTAATAGGACGAGTTTTTTCGAAAACCATTTAAAAATATTGTAGTCCAAAACAGAATTTGTATCAAATAACGAAATCCCTATGCTAGACCATCACCAGGATATTATGGACCCAGTTCAAACAACCACAAATAACGCTGAGCAATTTCCTGTACATGAAATAATATCTACTTAAACTGCCGTGTGAATTATGAGGTGGTCTACCACTAAAATGTTAAGTGGAACACTTTGTTTTACAGTGGTGTACAAGTACATGTTGACGTCAGAGTTCTCAAAGAATTGACTCTCTCGTTCTTCAACATCTCGATAAGTTAGTTACAGTTAACTTCCTTTGAGGATATGCGATTATGATCATTCATTTCAAACCCTGAACGCATTTATGATGTGATTAGATTCGACGAGGAGGATGTGATTTGCATTTATCATAAGAGTGTATACATGTTTACCTAACAAAACTTACGCCTAAAAATGCAAAAAAGAATGTAGAATGGTTAAACCTGGGCTACACTGGCATTCATGACGTGACTGATTTTGAATAAACACGAAAAAACACATACACATAACACAAACACACAGAGGTATGAATGCACCATATATATTTGTACAGGCATAAACACACAAACAAACATCATAGCATAAGGACAAACGGGAATTAAAAAATAAAAGGAACTCGGAGACACATGGGCACACACAGACACACGGCTACACACACACACACACACACACACACACACACACACACACACACACACATACACACACACACACATACACACACGCACACAGACAAACAGACACTTATACTTATATCTGATGTAGTTTCCCCACGTAGGTGTGTATGTTTACCATAAGCAAGAGATTCTGTCATGGCGACTGGCAGTGAAAATGTCATTGTCTTGATGGGTGATGTCAAGTATCTTTTGTGTGAGGATGTGTCGTGGGTAAAGCGTCGAATCCTTTGTTGATGTCTATTGCAACTCGTATTGTGCGGGAAGGGGGTGGTGGTCTCTGGTTGCTTCCAGCCTTTTGGAATATGTCACTGTGAGACGTGACGTCTAATGCACTCAGTACCGGGAGGGGGGGTCACAGTTAGTGAACACCTGAAACTCCAGTGATTTGTGCGTATTTCACCATCGCCCAGCAAGTCAAAAGTGCTACCTCTTACCACGCCTTCTGTAAAGGGTGGAAGAGCTCTCCTGTACGCCTTTTGGATTCAGGATCCGACCTGTCCTCTTATATTTATCTTTGAGGCGTGGAAGGTTTTGTAGAGAAGAAGAAAAAAAAATAGATACGAGGAAAAGAAAAATACAATCCCTGGTTACTACCTTCGTGTGTTTGCTCGAAATTATCGGTAAAATCTACACAAAACACAGCTGCGTCCCACGATATTTCTATAGAGGTAAACAGGGCATTTTCCTGTCACACGCCACATATGGTGAAAGTAGCGTTTCAATATATATTTTTTTTCCTGTTTTCATATACGGCGGAAAAAGGAATCTTGCTTTATTTTACGGTTCTGTAAAGACAGTCAGTTTTGATAAGTGACACTGAATTGAATTGCCGTGTTCAAATGTTTATAGATTCTCGTTATCTGATGAACTTTCATTTCTAACTAGAAGGGAACACTCATCCACGGAAGATGGTGATGAATATAGTAATCTTCCACACAATCTATTTTCTTGGTCATCACCTTTCAGCCCTCTTGTGTATATGTATTGATCCTTTGTTATACATGACCTTCGAGTGAATTTACGACTTTCGACTCCGAATCACAAGGACTAAAATCATTCCATCCAAGAAGCAATCGTAATTTTTCTTTCATTTCGTATTGGTAACTTTTGAAGATTAATTCATCATGTCTACCACTATGCCATACTTATAGTATGTAGACAAATTGTTCCTTTTGCTCTTGAAGTTACAAACAAAGTGGTCATACTCCTCAAGATGCCCTTCCCATCTTCCTTTCTATATCCTCTTTGTCCCTACATTTTCTTAGCTGTTAGTACGTATACGTGAATATACGAATGTGTGTGTGTGTGTGTGTGTGTGTGTGTGTGTGTGTGTGTGTGTGTGTGTGTGTAATCAAGTCTAAAAAATGCACTTTCAAATCAAGCGTATTATACATACATTACATTTTCGTATTCATTTTGTTTTTCTTTCATCATCAGAACTTTAATATTTGCTACGAGTCTTTGGCTACATCTTACGTACAGTACTGAGAAGCAAACGTTTATGAATTCTTTCTCATCATCTTCATTCCTTTCTCATCATCTTCATTCCTTTCTCATCATCTTCATTCCGTTCTCATCATCTTCATTCCTTTCTCATCATCTTCATTCCGTTCTTATCTGCTTCATTCATCATTTCGTACATGAGGGTTCCATTCCATAAATATCCTTTTGTTTTCCTTAGCCGGGATGTGTGTATCAAAAACATGGACTAATCCTGTAACTTTCGCCCACAGCGAACGGTGAGTCACTACATAATGGAATATGAACAAGTCTCATGTTTTATGCATGTTTTGGAAACACCAGATATGAATAGATCTTTGATATTTCCGTCATAATTCCGTGTCTCCCGGGGGAAATTTCTCTCACTGGAAATACAGATACCAATTTTTATTTCTATGAGCTTTCTTACCCCCACCTCCAACCCACCACCACGCCACACTGGGTTCCTTGCTTTCAGCGCTCGCAACCTCAACTCACCTGAGGATTATCGTGCCATAAAGTATCTATCGACAGTAGAATGATTAGAAGGCATCATTACTTTATTCAACCTTAGGGGCATTACCTGCCTTATGATCCAGTGAGCCAACACCAAATTCGAAATGAGAGGATTTTCCGATCATTCAGCAGCATAGATTAATTGTGCTGATGTATCTGTGTTTTTATCTTTATAACAGATTAACCCAAAGAATACTTGTCTGTCTTAGTTTTGATATGAATTACTTTGTAAAATAGATGGTCTAGGATACCAATATTTGATGACGATCAAACCGAGCGGAACAGAGGGAGGGTAAACACACACACACACACACACACACACACACACACACACACACACACACACACACACACACACACATATATATATATATATATATATATATATATATATATATATATATATATATATATATATATATATATACGGACAAAGTATCTAATTATGCATCATCTACATCTACTACTCTCTAAAAGCTCTCTTCCTCCTTCCTATGATCAGAAAATCCCAGATGAAGCTTCGTTCCTTTGCTCATATTCACAACACATCTCATCCCAGGTAGACATAGAGACTTACCAACACCACCACCTCTTCACGTCCCTGGGGCCTTCCTCCCACTCGACATAACAGATCCTGATCTTAGCAAGATGTTGTTGCTCTCCTCTAGGCTGCGTCTCAAAGGTGTTGCTGTACACGTTACAAAGAGCCTCATGTTTGTATCTATGGCCGCCAGACCTTCAACGATACGAAGATGTGTCCACTTGTTTCATCTCGGAAAGGGCAATATTACTGACCCATCGAACTACAGAGTCTTTGTTGTATGACACGGTGCGTAAAGACGGAATCTCTGCGTTCTTGAACCGAAAAAAAAAGAAAAGACGACGCCCGGTAGAATGTGTGGTTGGTTTTCTCGTGGGGCGTTTTGGGTTATGGGCGTTTTGGGGCGCTGGCGTTTTGGGGCGCTGGCGTTTTGGGGCGCTGGCGTTTTGGGGCGCTGGCGTTTTAGGGCGCTGCAGCAGCAGGGTATGTGGAATGGTTGCGTTGCGGAAAATTGGCAATCGGAAGCGACGTAATCCTAGATCAACAGATGAGACTTGCAATTCTCTATGGGTTGTGATGAATTAAACTTGAACTGGATAAATCAGAGCATTAATACATAATACATATGAATACATAACATTATTAACTGAGTACGTCACATTATTGCATGAATAAATCACAGCTTTAACTGAATACATCACTTTGAATAAATACATCACAATGATAAACTAATTAAACCACAACATTAACAGAATATATCACAATATTGAATGAATGTATCTCAACATTAACTGAATACATTTCAACGTTTTAATCTGTTCCATTGATGTTAAGTGAATATATCACAATAGTTATTGAATACATCTCGAGACAGCCAGAATATACTACACATTCTTATGCTGAACGTATCATTCTGTATCTTATGATATGTAACTTTCGACTGTTCATGATTACTTAGCTTTCTGTTAAAATCCAATGGTAAAATAAAGTGTCTATTCTTGGGACCATCTTACATCCATTCATGAGAGCGTTGCTGGCATTACATTGCCTTGTTAGAAACTACTGTGCTTGTCTTAACAACATTTTCACCCCCACATGCAACGTGCACCTGTCCTACTCATTTTTGCTCATCTTCCCACTTTTCTACCCGCCACCTCCCTCTTTTTATAAGTCATATGTCTCTCCTGGTGGCTGAGACTTGTCCTCGTTTTAAAAAGCAGGTTCTTACACGTCCCCAATATCTCTTGGATAATCTTTCTTCTCCTTTTTTTTTTTCTCTTTGCCTCAAAGATTCTAAGGGCCTGGCTCGATAGGGACTTTTGCCTGTGACCCTAAGCTTTCAACATGAAAAATATGGTATAATGGATTGGGCATCCTAAATCTCATGTTACAGGGGACTGTTGTAAATCTGCCATATTGCAAAAAAAGCATTTTCAGTTTCACATTAGCTACTTCAAGATATGGAAAGTAACACAAGCTAATATATGCAGGGTCGCTACATCATCATCATCAAATATGCTACAATTTCGAATTTTTGGTCGTATAATGAAATGCTTCTTGCTGTACCCATGTATCCCTTTTAGAATATGGCAACATTGTGGAAAGAACATAGTATCATTGTGTGAAAAGATTAAGACTGAGTTTAATCGTCAGGGATAGTCTGTTCATCATGGGTAGCCTGGGGTTATTCTGGTCGCCTTGTTGACAACGCCCCGGTACAATACAGTAAGCTCTGATGACAAAACCAGAGGGTGATAATGTTTGGTCTAATTTAGGACTATGTATTGATAGACACAGAAGTCTTAGAACGTAAGACGTGAGATATGTGTAGAGCTAATATATAGGGGGGTATGTTTCGTCACTTCGAAGGTCTTCGTAATTTGATTTCTGTGGATTTCTTTTCTATGTAAGCGGAATTTTACGGTTCAAGAACGAGTCGCTTATTTGAATAAGGGTTGATGAAGGGAAGGAGACTTTGAACACAATCAGTTATGCAAATTTTGCTTTTACAATGTCCTTTCTTTTCTATGAAAATCCAAAAGCGGGAAATACACCAAGAGGAAGATAAAAAAAAGTCTTACGAGTACCTTTACGTGAAAATGAAATTGAGTGCTGGAAAACAGTGGCAACCGAAGTAGAATATTTTCTTTTACTATTTTAGCTGAGACGGCACGGGCAGCTGAGGGGCCCTAATCAAGGCTTACCCTGAGCCAGGTACCCATTTTATCGACCAACCCCTAGGGGGTGGATGAACAGCTGGGTTGACTGTGGACCGACTACCAAAACCAGAATTCGAACGTATGTGCTCGTCCCTGGGAGGTCCGTGAATGTGTCACGGTAATGCCATAAATATGGCACGAGAGCTTATATCATTGACCAAGTATCATAAACAATAGAGTTTTATGAATAGATGATGTTCTGATTTTGGCTATATTGTTGGTGTGTGTGTGTGTATGTGTGTGTGTGTGTGTGTGTGTGTTTGTGGAGAGAGAGAGATTTGGCGTTGTAATTGTCATTATTGCTATATGTAGCGGTCGTTGTAATATGTATATGCTGTGTCGATCAGCATTGACAATGTGGTTCGAGATACTATTTTTTTCCTGCTTACATTAGCATTTTCAATGAATTTCCGCAACACCCAGAATGTGCTGGAAATGTAATAATGTGGGTAATTCCATAAATTTTGCAAGTTTCACTGCCATTATTTTGTACTATTAAAACTCGGAGAAAATATTCAGTCTGTATGCATATGAAACAAGTTAAAACGAAAGTTTGAATTATGTACTGGTAATAACCATCATTACTGAGAGAACTGACTTGATATTAGTATATAAACAGATCGATGGTCTGTTTACTGTTAAATGGAAAGTTTCGAACCATTCATGAGCTTTTTGATGGAGTATTTGATTTTCCCTCTGGCCCTCACAGGCTGGATTCTGTACATGCGAATTTTGGTATATTTAAAAAAAAGAGTCAAGAATAAGTAATAGGGATCATACGAAAAAGAAATCCGACCCACTGACAACCATTTCTACTTTATGTACAAAAGAGATCTGGGTAAGATTTTGAGTCAAACGAGGTGATCTGAAGTACAGGACAGTCTTCCTGACGGACGTCGTCAACTGAAGTGATGGGAAAAAGATCATCAGAAAGCAAAAGGAAGACTTCTTTCAGAAGGGCAAGTAATGAAGTGAGAGACGACACGAATTCAAGAAAACGAAGGGCATTTGTTAGGAACCACTTTGATTTCCACGAGAGAGTGAGCTCCATTTTAGACAAAAGATAAGACTAGTTGGATTGCTTATATTTGGAACACCATAAAGAATTTGACACTGTTCCTTATAGAAGGATTATTAAGATACTCCATTGATGGATAGAAAATGTTTATTGGTTGAAGGAATGCGAGTCCACGTTCCTCACTGCACAAATACGAGATTAGACAAGTATTCCCAATACCCTGCATCGATGCCACCGAGAGAAAAAGAGAAAGATAATCTTAGGCGCTAATTACATCAGCAAGGGAGTCAATATAGACTGAAACGAGGTGACCTGTGGGTTAACAGCTCAACTAGAGAGTTCACAACATGGTCCATGACCTGAGGGTTGTGGCCTCATTAGCCACGGCATTTCTCCAAGGACAGGGGCTGGTGCGAGGTCATGTAGCGATTATGCTTTCTGCATCTTTTAACTGATTCTGCGCTCATTTTTCGACCAAGGATATTCGAATACACAGGCACACACACATACACACATACACCCACAAAACACACACACGCACACACACACACACACGCGCACACACTGTGTATAGACCAAAAAGAAATATTAATCACACACGTTGTGTGAGGGAAGTTATCTCTTTAAAAGTTGGATTTGGATCAGCGAATCGCCAAGAATGGCCAAGACGCGGGTCTGGGTTTTAACCCTCCCTCGTACAAGCGATAAGATTTTCTCCCGGGGGCACAAGAAGGCTCGGACTAATTCATAATACTGCTAGGGAGGGCGCTGATAAGTTTTTGGGTCGGGGGAAACTTTGTAAATGTTGTAGTGTGAGGTGTGTCGTGCCAGCCAGCCCGCCAGCTTGATAAGAGACGAGCGACGGTGGCATTACCCGCAGCCACCACCGCCAGCCAGCCAGCAGCATCCTCCTCCTCCTCCTGCCACCACGAAAAACGTAATTTATTTGGACAAAATACGTAGCACGTTGTCGCTTGTCAAATAGCATGCAGAGGTGAGAAAAACGGAATTTATCTCCACGAGCGTGTCAGCTTGGCTGACACAAAACAGATACCACCCCCCCCTGAACAGGAGTGACTTGTTATATGATGATGCAGGGAACATGGGTGAAGGTGTGGGGGATTTCCTTAACAAGGAAGTGCCTTTATGGTGACGTATAGGGAAGGATCAAGTCGGTGTATTATGTTGACGTATAAGAAGCACCGAAGGAATATAATGTGGTGACATGTATACAGGATCATGATGTGCTTTAGGGTGACATATATGAGGGATCATGAAGTGTTTTAGGGTGACATATATGAGGGATCATGAAGTGTTTTAGGGTGACATATATGAGGGATCATGAAGTGTTTTAGGGTGACATATATGAGGGATCATGAAGTGTTTTAGGGTGACATATATGAGGGATCATGAAGTGTTTTAGTGTGACATATATGAGGGATCATGAAGTGTTTTAGGGTGACATATATGAGGGATCATGAAGTGTTTTAGGGTACCATATATGAAGGATCATGAAGTGTTTTAGGGTACCATATATGAAGGATCATGAAGTGTTTTAGGGTGACATCATCCTGTGCCTGATTTCATATTTGAGTACCCAGTCACACACGTCCTCTCCCAACCAAGTCCACACCGGTCATCCACGTCGCCTTGCCAACGACGATCACTCGCTGTTCAGTTAGTTCCACTTGCTTATCCTTCCCATCTTCCCTCAATCAGGTGGTCATTCATGTCCTGCTATCACCCCCATTTGAATTTAGTCAGTCATTTCTCCCCACCCTGAATCCCCATCCAGTCAAGTTTAAGTCAAACAGTTACTCCTCCTCCTACCTATGTCCTTTACCACTCAGTCCCTCAGTTCTACCCACATTCACTCAATTTAACTCCTCTCCTACTGTCGTGGTTCCTTTTCCTTTCCCACCGTTCCTCCTCCTCCTGCTTCACCTCCTCTCCCATGACGGTTAACGTGGAGACCTCCCTCCCCTCACACTGACCCCTTCCATCCCCACTCTACCGCATACCCATCTACTGTAAGTGCTTATCTCAGGGCGCCTCGCGACATCCTCTTGATTATAAAACTTACCTCAGGGAGTTTGCAAAGTTTATGAGGGATATGCATGTGTCTGAAGCAAAGAGCACGTAAAGCAACGTGGGACAGAGAGAAGCACCGACTCGTACCCTCGTCGTAAAGTCATCTCTTGAAGCTTCTTTACCATCGAGCCACTTTTTCTTCCTTTTTCTTTTTCAAACCTCTCAATCCGGTCCCCATTCAAAGTTTCATTACCCTATTTCGGATCAGCCACGTACTCCTGTACCATTAAAGGAATGTTTCATATCTTGTCTAACAATTCTCATACTGGATTTCATGTTGTAACCTGGCTGTTCTGTTATTCCATATTTCGAAGAACTGTTCACTGTTGACCTCATAAGTCTGTTTGTTGTCAAGTCAACTTTATCTTTTCTCTCAACCACGAAGGAGAAAATTAAGCCTTCAACTTCTCACCGTTACTAGGCCCTCTTACTTTTGGTGACATCTGTGTGTGTGTGTGTGTGTGTATGTGTGTGTCTGTGTCTGTGTGCTTCTGCATATACATGCATGTGTGTGTGGATATGTATGTATATGTAGTGTGCGTACACATGTGGGTATATGTATGTGATGATACGTATACACTGTCATATTTTCACATATAATTGGTAGGATATAAAGGTTTCTGAGGAGGTGCGTTTCTATGATCTCCTTAATTGCGCAGAGGCTAATACAGGATCAGATATTCCTTTCAAAGGTAATGGCGTGCTATGTTCCTGGTAAAGTCTGGGTATCAACAGAGGTAATCGAGAGCAATGAATATCATTTTCATGAAATCTAAGTATATCCTTCGGGTGAAAGAATAAAGAACAGCACTGAAAACAGAACTGAGACAGTAAACCTAATGACGAGTAATAAATGAAACGACGAATCATATCAAAACTATTCTTAAAGTAGCGAACTTCACTTGGCGATGACCAGTGATGTCATTACAATCTTACAGTCATTCTACCGCATATGGATATCGTATCGAAAACTCCGCATTTGCCTGGATTAATTGAACACCAGGAATCAATTAGACTCGAGGTAAATCTTAGGAGATCTGCCACTGCGAGAACAATCTTAAACATCCCCCATGGCAATACCTCGGGGAACCTCTTGAGGGAGGGGGGCCGCGAACCCATCAAGCAACTATTGAAACACCATTCGTCTATCCCTCCCATGGTAATACCTACACAAATTAGTTCTCTTCTCTTCCTCGCTACCGTCGTGAGCGTTTCTATCAGGGCTACGTAATGAGAAATACAACTTCGCCTTTATCTGGGAAGTGTATGTGACATTGCACAAGGCCGTCCAACTCCTTCTCCTTCCCGCTGTTTACACTGACGCCAAATGAGATTTAGGAGGATTGTGCTTCGAAACTTTTGCAGTTTAAAGTTTGCTCGTGCTGTTTGCTCTCCTTGTGCAGTGGGTATTTGCATATAGATAAAAGTTCATGGATTAGTTTCATCGTAAGTTTAACCTTGTCTTCCCCCCTCAAAAAAAAAAAGACACAAGAACTATCGTTCGGACCTTGATATACGTGGGAATATACGTGGTGATTAACATCTCCATATTAACGATACGACACGTGGGTATGGAGGGAAGATAACATGACTTTAAGGGTTAGGTCAAAGGCCAGGCTATTACACAACAAGGGTCATAAAGTCGTGCCCAAGGGTCGTAAAGTCGTGCGCAAAGGGTCGTATAGTCGTGTGCTCGTTGCAGAGAGACGTATTCAAAACACGACTGTGGTTCATATGAAAAAAATCATATTGTATTCATTATATATAATTGAAAATAAGACTTGATCATGAATGTTGATGTTGAAGAATAATGATAATCATTAACCATCCATGACAAAAAAAAATATCGAATAGAGTAACTCGTGTCATCGACGTAGACCTGAGACAGACGATCGATTTTATACGTGAAATCTCTCCATAGTTCCCACACTGAAAATCCTTTAGAACCTGCCATCGAAATATGTCCGCGGGAAAAGCTAATATTCACCCGGTTTGTTGATGCAACGCTGGGGCTGACAACACGCTCAGAGCTGAGGAAGACTGAAGCTGAGGCAATCGATGTGTTGGGTAACGAACAACACCACAGAAGCCAGACGATCACACTCCAGGATGTCGACCTCTTTCATATCGAGCTGAAGTTTTATCAGAGAGCGATTTTAAACAAGCTCTTACATTGCGAGTGCCGTAGACTTATTACTCTAGAGTCACAAGATCTCCTTAGATCTCTGCTATGGAGATTATTAAGTGCCAGTGGCATTACTCTACAGCACGTAATCACACCACACCCTCCCCCAAGAACAAACACTGGTGAAGAAGTCCATATATATCCTTTACCTAAACCGCTCAGCCTTTGAGATCGTGTGGGGCTCCGTAGCCTCGGGGGATTAACCGTAGATGTGGGGGTGTCTCGGCAGGTGTTCTGGCCACCACAGGGGAGCCATGCTTACAAGGGCTCGTCAAATATTAATCTGGGGGTTGGCCCTTGTAAGCTGATGGCTTCCTTGGAGTGACTTGAATGGTTCACTTTACGTAATCTGTTTTGTGTGTGTGTGTGTGTGTGTGTGTGTGTGTGTGTGTGTGTGTGTGTGTGTGTGTGTTTGTCTATAAGTATATACATAAGTATATATATGTTCATTTATTCAAAGTTTCTAAGAATTATGCGTGTACTTATGTGTATATATATATATATATATATATATATATATATATATATATATATATATATATATATATATATATATTAGGATGTTTCTTCTGTATGTGTTTTGCATTATTTGTGTGTGTGTCTTTGCATGTTACATGTGTCTGTCGTTTCAACTGATGAAATTTAATATTCATATGTTTGAGCGGCGCGTGCGCCCCCCAAAAAATTTGACAATATAGAAAATATCATGGGAATTACTTTCGTAAAAACCGTACATGTCAACCAGTTCAGGTGCATCTCGACCCTGATTTGATATTTTTTTTCCCTTTCCGTAAAAACATGGCTGCTATTCATAAGAAGATCTCCTTCATCGCATTAAATTTGGGCAAATTAATAGAAGGAGGGGACATTTGTCCACTTTTCTCGTGGATTCATCAAAACACGTTTGTATACGAGTAGGAAGATGCGAGATGGCAGAAATTGCTTTTATTTTTATGGAATGAACTGTTCTGAAATTATAATGTATTCTAAGCACTGCCATTCCGGGAACAGTTAAATGAAGAAATATATTCCTGGCTGATACGAAAATAAAAATCAAGTTGGGGAATATTACCCCGAGTGAAAGCATATATGTTCAGCAATCACAGAGTTATATCGTTTCTTTCATAGGTGATACGTTATATACGAATTTCCATCCTGGTGAAAGAATAGAATTGCTCGGGACATAAATTAATGAAGAGAAAAACTTCGAGGACCAGTATGTATGTACATTTATGCATAAGTGCATGTATAAATGCCCCCGTCTCCTTGTATATTTGTGCCATATTTTTATGTATTTGTGTAATACATACATATCCTACCCAGGCCTATACGAGGTACCCATTTATCAATCATCCCTGGTGGGAGGATGAACATTAGGTAATGACTGTGGATCAACTGCCGCTCCCAAGATTCGAACTCACTCGGGGCTTGACTTTTTTTTTCCCCAAAAAAGAAGGAACAGAGAAGGGGGCCAGGTGAGGATAATCCCTCAAAGATCCAGTCCTCTGTTCTTGGCGCTACCTCGCTAACACGGGAAATGGCGAATAGTATGAAAGAAAGAGAGTATATATATATATAAATAGATAGATAGATAGATAGGTAAATGGGTAGATAGATAGACGGATAGATAAAGCAAAAAATGCATAAGGAGCCACGAGCAAAAATTCTCTCCTCTGGTCTGAGACGAAGCAGTGAAGCTTCCTGGAAAATCTCAAGTTGGGCAGGTCCGGCCAGGCTCTAGCATTTGGTGGATTACACGTCATCAGGGACGTGGCGGGGAGGACGAGGATGCACGTCCGGTGAGCGTACCTGCATGGTCGACCGACTCACTCACTCGTAGTGAAACTGGTGGCTCTTAGAATTCAAGTTGAGGTTCCGTCGTCACTCTTTATATATCAAGGTTATCCTTATCTTGTGATTCTTTTTTTTTATGATAAAGGAGCTAAGCCAATCTCGTGGGATCCAATGCCAGCGAATTTTTAGCCTTTACGGAAGTGAAGTATATATATGTGCATGTTCCTCGGATGCCTAATGCAATAAGCGTTTTAATGATCCTTTGTCGTTTATGGCGTTAATTATGCCACTAAACAAACGCCTGATCAAGCCATTTGTTCGACGTAATTTCTTGATTAAACTTTTTTTTCTTTTTTGTCCCTTTTTTTTTATTTACATAGTCTTTTCATTCTAGCAAGGAAATACAATTAAGTAAAAAGGGGGTCATCTGATCGTATATTTGAATATAACAGTATATGTTTCGTGAGAAGAAAAAAGTATATATATATATATATATATATATATATATATATATATATATATATATATATATATATATATATATATATATTCATTCCTCAAACAGCCTTGATGGTAATAGATTATTCATGTTCCAGCATCATAAAACGGAAGATTTAGCATTTTCTTTTATCCCCCCTCATATAGATATCTGACGGGCAACATCTGCCAGTCTTTGCTTTGTAGAGCTAGGCCAGGCGAAGGCAAGGAAGGAGTCGCACGGTTAAAAAAGATCTTATGTTATTGGCAGCTGGAGGGATCTACAGTTACTCCCATCTTGTAGGAGTCTGGTTGGTTTCTTACCCTGAGGCTTCAATCAGCGATATTGTATCCGACGCTTTGGAAAAAGCAGTTTTGTCTGGAGTTATTCAATGGTAATTTTTCCATTTCTTTTTTCTCTTCGAGACTTTGAGAGATGGTGAGTTCATGATCTTTGTGACTAAAGTGAGTGGTCTTTAACGCTTCAAACAGAGGATTTGTCTATGATGCTTCAAATAATGGTGTTAATTCTTTATGATATGTTTCGCGGTCTTATCTCTGAGGCTTCGAATGCCCATCTTGTCTCTGACGTTTGAATCAGCTACCGAGTCACTGAACGTTTTTGAAGTGTTCGAACATGAATCTCTACCCGAGGGTCTCAGATAGCAAGCAGCCTTTTCTCTAAAACTACAAACACCATTTATTATATCTCGAAAGCTTCGATTCGTAATTTTGTTCCCCTTGAAAGAATAGGACATAATACTTAATAGATCAAAAGAAAAATCTTTGAGAATAAGAGACTTGAGATGGTTTATGAGATAAAAAGTAATGTGAACTGCAACCCGTACTATAGAGTATATATATATATATATATATATATATATATATATATATATATATATATATATATATATATGATATACAGGTCACTCACAAACTCGTAAAATGTGGAGGGACATCCGGAGCCGGACTCTTCCCCTTGAACTTCGAGGCCCACTACAATATACACTCCCTGTTCCAGTGCACAATTTTTTGAAAATATGATTTTTATAAACCTTTCCCGTTATTTCACACACGCGTTTATGTTCTCTTTTGTGTGTGTGTTTGTGTGTGTGTGTGTGTGTGTGTGTGTGTGTGTGTGTGTGGGTCCTTGAGCACTCCTTCTCTTTCAAGAAGATGCGACTCTCGAACCTAATTCCACTGGCTTCCCTCGAGGAAGAATTAGGGAAAAAAAAAAAAAAAATGAAGAAACCCGATCACCCTTAGGCCCCCCTAGACTTACCATCATAAGATCCTCGTTCAAAGAAAAAGAAGACAAAAAAAAAAGAGAATATCTTCTCTCAGACCATAAGGCAAAAATCTCTTTGGGCACCGACGACGCATCCTTCGCCTGGTAAACATCGATCCCTTGCAGTTTGTTGTTGCTGAGGGAGGAAGGGAAGGGAAGGAGGGAAGGGAGATGTAAATGTGCTCAAGTTCTGCTCGATGACTTAATGTACGACCCGATCCTTCGCCCAGAAAATGTTGATGGATTAGATTGCCTGTGTAAAGAGAGTTTTAGAGGTTTGGGGATCAGATCCTCGTAGATCCTGTTATTCTTAGTTTAATTTTGGATGTTTTTTAGTGCTTAATGACAGTAAATAGAATGACTCGTTGATCCTGATTGAATGAAAATGGCCATATCATTTTTTTTTTTTTACTTATATCCACGATTATTTATTTATACGCAGCAGTCCTTGTGTTTCGCAATAGAATTGTTTCTTCGTAATGATTTTAGAATAATATTTGACTTTATTCCAATATACATGTGTGGGTGAAAGGAGAAATGAGGTGAATTAGAGCGAAATGTGTGTTAACTTCAATGCAGTTTTTTTTCTCTGTAACCCCAAGTACTTTTGCGTTAAGTACAGATCCGACTTTGAGGATTAGCATGGGAGAAAAAGATGGAAGCATTATGGTGAGCAGCTCCTATGATACATAATGTACATATATGTGCCAGAACTATACTGTTATGAAATAGTATATCGCACCATTTACACCAGACAAAATCTTCACAAAATCTGATACACTGTCGGGGTAAAATCATTGTGAAAAACGCTATAGGACGTGGAAAAAAGAAGTGAGCTATACGAAAGGAATATTAAAAAAGAGAAAAACCCAGCTGCATGAGGGTGTGGAAACGAACGCTTGATAGAAAGAGCAGGGGACTTGCCCGTGGAAAATGCAGCAATGAGGAGTCAGTGAGCAAGTGAAGAGATGACGTGAATAGAGGCGGAAAAGCTTCAGCGGAGGTATTAGAGTGAAAGGCGACACGCCCTTTGAAAGGAAATGTCCACTGAAATGAAGATAGCTTTGTAGGAATCGATATATATATATATATATATATATATATATATATATATATATATATATATATATATATATATATATATATATATATATATATATGCAGACAAGTTTTACAAGAGAAATGATATTGTTGCGTCAAAATCTTTCGTTTATCACAGCAACAATCCATTTCTCCCGACGTTTTATATGCATCGGTTATACACAAGATTGTGTTTACGCTATATATATATATATATATATATATATATATATATATATATATATATATATATATATATATATCAGTTACCTTCAGGGAAAGTTTGGGAAAATGTGAGTTTGCTGAAGATCTGCAGTCGGGATGAGTCACTGCCTGCCGCTTAAGTTACAAAGGTGTAAGACTGGAGTTGAATGTGGGGAAGTGAAGGAGACTGCAAGAAAGGAGAGGAAAAAGCCATACAAAAAACGTAGAAATATCGGGTGTATCTTTGAAGGAGACCAGATACATCTCGGATGCTGCGGAGACCTAGTGATGCTGTATGGAGTTCTTTCATCTCCCGTGTGTCTGTGTCATTGCTATCTATGTGTATCACGATGGAAGAGTGTCCTCCACTCGTGTTGCCCCGTCTCGTAGCTTAGCATGCATGTATTATGTCTTTGCTCCTTTGTACACACACACACACACACACACACACACACACACACACCCTAGCCCAAGCCAGGTACCCATTTATCACTCAGCTCCGAGGGGAGGATGAACATCTGGGTATGGGTGTGGACAGACTACCACGCCCAGGATTCGTACCTACGAAGGTCCGACCCTGATGAGCTGGCCCGTGTTAACTCATGGACAATACCGGTGACCACTATACAACGGAATCCCGTGTACATGTGTGTGTTGATGGACAACATCATTGTATCAAAGAATCAAAACCTAACCACACTAAAGTTAAAAACATCTTCAATAGTACAAAAAAGATAGAGAGAAAAACACATCTTGATACAACTACAGGAAAGAGCCGACCACATGTGTATATAAACTGGAGAAAATGCTTACTTAGGAAGTAAGAAATATATTGTATATGACGTCCATAAACAGGAAACTTCTCGGGCTAAGTGAACTGGGAAACATTTATAGCTGTATATTTCACATGATGAGGTGGGGAGGAAAAAAAATAGAATGATGAGCGGGATGGGGAGAGGGAGGGTAAGATATAGGAACGCAGTGTGAGATTTACGCCAAAAATGGCGCAGGAGTTTGTAATTGGCCTTTGAATCATGGGAGATAGTAATTGACCTTTGAATCATGGGAGATAGTAATTGACCTTTGAATCATGGGAGATAGTAATTGACCTTTGAATTATGGGAATAAGTAATTGACCTTTGAATCATGGGAGATAGTAATTGACCTTTGAATCATGGGAGATAGTAATTGACCTTTGAATCATGTGAGATAGTAATTGACCTTTGAATCATGGGAGATAGTAATTGACCTTTGAATCATGGGAGTTAGGAGTCGGCCTTGGAATCATGGGAATAAGTATTTAACCTTAGAATCATGTGAGTAATTGATTGACGTTGGGATGATGGGAGTGAGTAACTGACCTTGGAATCATTGGAGTGAGTAACTGACCTTAGAATCACTGGAGTGAGTAATTGACCTTAGAATCATGGGACTAAGTATTTGACCTGGGAATCACTGGAGTGAGTAATTGACCTTAGAATCATTGGGACTAAGTATTTGACCTGGGAATCACTGGAGTGAGTAATTGACCTTAGAATCATGGGACTGAGTAACTGACCTTGGAATCATTAGAGTAAGTTGATCCCTATTGTAACCCTAATCATCCTAAAGCATGAAATGAGGAATGTGATGATGGAATGAATTGGAGAAAAGATGAGCGACTAAGACGAATACTATCACAGTGGAAATGAAGAGAGGTGGGTACGCGCTGGTGCCACCGTCGACAAATGAGACGAAGATTCTGACTCTATTGCTGGACGTGTGTGTGTGGAAGAGACCTGCCATGTTAGACGTTAAGGAGGGAAAGAAAAAAATATAGTGTGGCTTGCGATTAAGTGAAGAAATGGCAAGGGATACATGTTGAAATGTTCGCCTACTAAGATGAATGGCGACGATGGAATATCCCCGTGTATGAGAGAGAGAGAGAGAGAGAGAGAGAGAGAGAGAGAGAGAGAGAGAGAGAGAGAGAGAGAGAGAGAGAGAGAGAGAGAGAGAGAGAGAGAGAGAGAGTATATACACGTTCACAGGGAGAACGGTGACAAGCAGGGAAGCTCCTGGTGTGTTTATTATCTCTGCTGACGTAAAGTTAGAAATGAATGTATAATTAGAAAAAAAAGAACATGGTAGGGAAATGTAGAGCAGTGTTTCTCCAAGGTATACGAAACGAAATGGGAGAAAAGTACTTTAATAAGGTAAAAATGAAAGGCCTTATAGTGTATTTGAATGGCCTTATATTGTGAGAAACAATTAGGTCTATGACCAAGAGAATGGTCCATTGTTAGCAGGTGTAGGTACTTCTATGGTAGGGCGAAGATGACACGAAGGGAAGGGAGACTAGTGGGAGCGTAAGGGTTGAGCAGGGGCTCTTGTGTATGTACTTGTTACGTTCTAGTTTAGTTGACCATTTACTATTGGTTTCCAGTTTTAAGATGTAGAGAGGCACGCAGGTTATGTATATACACTTGATCGTCGTTTCCCGCGTGAGCGAGGTCGCATCTGCTCACATTCATCCTCAAGTTTTAATGTGTAATGCACTGAGACCACAGCTCCCTATCCACATCCAGGCCCCGAGACCTTTCCACGCTTTGCTCCACACGTTTCACACGCCCAAGTTCAGTCCCATTGACAGCACGTCGACCCCAGTACACCACATCGTTCCAATTTTCTCCACATCAATTTTTTGCAATACGATTTCATTATATTTCTCTGTAAACTGGAAATCATTGAGATTTCGTCACGAATCGGAAATCGCCTTTCGCACAGGCGACACACACCGAGAAAAATTAATAATAAGAACGAATCCTCAGTCAATATCCGAATTCTTGCTAAGATTGTTTAATATCTTATAACACATACAGTTTACGAAATATGACAACCATAAAGTTGAAACTTGTAAATGGCTCGAGCTGATAAAGTGGGTACAATATACGCAGGTGGGTCCATTGGTGGAATATGTTTACGAGCCAGTTCATCTCCAGGCTGAGAGAAAAATGAAATCATTTCTCTGGGCTTGGCTGAACTTGTGCATTCCATCAGTGATCGGCGGGGCAGGCAGGCATGGATGTAGGCAGGGACAATAGTTTGCTTGATCGGTCTGTAACGCACCCTTGGTATCGCTCGCTGCTCCTGTGGTTTGTGTGGATGTGGTAGTGTGGCTCAGGGGTCCTGTTCCGGGTGCGCATGTGTCGCTCCTTCTCCTGCTGGTTGATGGGGGTGTTAGTATTGCTGCTGCTCCTGCTGCTCCTGCTGTTTCTGCTGCTGTTGTCGTCTATAGTCTTCCTGCTATTTGTGCTGCTTCTGTTGTTGCTGCTATTCTCTCTCCCACTGCTACATGCTGCTGCTACTACAACTACTACTACTACTACTACTACTACTACTACGTCTACTATCTACTATTTTTACTACTATCAACAATCGTTATTACTAATACCACCACCACATCTTTTACTTTCCTCATTACTGCCAATTTTATTGGACAAATTCTGCTAAAACCACTTCAACATGAGTAACAGATACAGTTACACTATCCTGTCAGTACTACCTCACCCAAACGTCAGCGCTGATGATACTAGCTCACCCAACACTTATAGCGCAAATAGATCTATAAGAGCGTTCATTCGCATCTCTGGTTAGTTTCTATAGCAACAGTGCCTGGAGTTGAACCTAAAGGTGACAGATTATTCCAAGTAGCCTGCGACTCGCTGCAGGAAGCAAACTGCAATTTCCTGAAAAGGTATGTATACAATCTTTTTTTGCAACCAGCCCTTGTTCCAGGTACGTTATAAACACACCTTTGATTAACGGCTGCTCATGTGAGACTGATTGGTTATACATGGATGTGGAATGTATATGGAATATATATATATATATATATATATATATATATATATATATATATATATATATATATATATATATATATATATATATATAAATATATATATATTGATATTGTGCGAGTTTGTGTGTGAAGAAAAAAAGAGGGGGAGAGAGAGACAGCTGGCTTCGGCCAGGTTCTTTGCTTTCTCTCTGTCTTTCTCTTCCCCTCTTTTTTATTCTCACCATATTTCTCTTACTCTTTCTCTTTCATTTCTCTTTCTATTTCATATAACATACACACACACACACACACACACACACACACACACACACACACACACACACACACACAGTCACATACTAAATTCTCATGAGCAGAATTTTTTGTAAGTAGCCTCTCTCTCTCTCTCTCTCTCTCTCTCTCTCTCTCTCTCTCTCTCTCTCTCTCTCTCTCTCTCTCTCTCTCTCTCTCTCTCATTCAGTAGTCGGTGGTCGGCAGCAGCCGCCGAGCAGGGAGGTGGAAGCATCATTTTGCCGTCACGACCTTACCTGGGTATTGCGACGCTCAGTGATGGCTGCGCAATGAGCCAGCACTTCAGTGGCTGTCGAGTATCATTGTTTTCGACGGATATACCCGGCTTTTCTCACTGCTTCACCTGCGCGTGGGGGCACTGGCTTTCAGCACACAATCATACAAAAATATTCCATCTCACACATAACAGCTTAACAACACGTAACTCACGCAACTCGTTGTTCATATCTCTATATTTTTCCTCTGGTTATTGCTACGCACTAGCCCTGCCTCATGGCAGAGTCTCGTAAATACTTAGTTAAGTAAGTAAAATTCGTAAGTAAGTTAGTGCACTCTCTCATCTTCATAAACCGTGGCAAAAGCTAATGATATATATATATATATATATATATATATATATATATATATATATATATATATATATATATATATATATATACCGTCTAGCTGTCCTCATAAGTAAGTAAAACTTGTAAGTGAGAAAGTGCACACTCTTCTTAAAAAAGTGGAAAAAGCTATCGATATATATACATCTTCTAGCTGTTCTCGTTTCCTCCTTCTTTTCTCGTCTATACATACCCAATTCTCTTGTTCAACCTACGCGGTCATATATCGCATTCGAACCCACCTGTCACCTGGAAAATACGACCTCCTGATACAGGACGCAATCGTACCCTATACCACAGACCTAGACTGTTCCACCTTACTTATTGCCGTCCTGGTGTCACCATCGCTCGGTCAGAAAGAGAGGGAGGGAATATATTGATGTACAAGGTCCTTGTAGAACCCCCTTTTGCTACTAAATCTATTACTTTTGTCGTGAGAGAAGGAGACGGAACGGTTGGAGTGAAAGGGGCTTTGAATTACCGTGGCTCGGACCTTCGTCAGGATCAGGGGCGTGCGTGGAATAGAGAGACTTGAAGGGATGTGATATACAAAGGGTGACGTGCTGTCAGCGGGCTGATCTCGGGGGGGCATGTGAAGCGGTCAGGGGAAACCATCTTTCGGGCTCTGCTGATGACGGGTTGGGTACACTGTACGTGGCAGGTTGAAGGTAGATGTGGACAAAGGAGGCCGTTCTTCGTTTGTGGTTATGCGAAAGTATGTTCCCTTAGAGATATATGTCAAAATGTGATACGCTATTTTATGACAGACTAAAGTCAATGGGATAACGTACGCTGCCTTGATCATTAAAGGCAAAATTGATCTCTCTCTGCAAATTTGATGTGTATCAGCCACTCGATCATCGTCAACATCATCGTATGATGATATCAGGAAAGGCTAGTTCCAGGTATTCTGCCTTAATCACCTGATAATCCAATCCAATCTCCCTGCCACTATATGCAAAGGCAGCACAAAAGATGAAGGGAGGAGAGTGAGGACCCAGGTTGTGGCCTAGAAGGTTGGCTTCCTCTCCCCTCTCCTCTCCCCCCAGTTCCCGACCGCTACTAATGATAATCCCCACAAGAAAGACATCCTAGGGAAGCCATCTCTCAATCCACATCGGTGGGTTAACGAACGTCGCCGAATTAGTAAGTGCGACAGAAAATATGCTGACTGTCGCGAAAATTTTGATTCCTCCCGGAGAACGCGATCACTCCTCCCCGAGTGAGGCTCTACTGCCGCCCTTGGGAGGGAAGGGAGTGGGGTGTGTTTCCCACGGTGGGGTGGGGCATTAGAGGGCTGGGGGAGGTGGAGTGTAGGAGGAAAGGTCACAGAAAGTGCTCTTGAGAAATAGGGCGAGAAAAGACGTGTCGGATCGTGTCAAAATGCTCGAGAGATGTAAACGGCCACGATAAGTGTTGAAAAGATCCTTAAGCGGAGGAGGAACAGAATTGTGTCACAGAAAGAATAGTATTGGTGATCTGCAAGAAAGAGGATGAGATTCTAAACGTTTAAGCAAGTGACAGATACAATAGAGTTTGAAAGAAGAGGATGAGATTCTAAACGTTTAAGCAAGTGACAGATACAATAGAGTTTGAAAGAAGAGGATGAGATTCTAAACGTTTAAGCAAGTGACAGATACAATAGAGTTTGAAAGAAGAGGATGAGATTCTAAACGTTTAAGCAAGTGACAGATACAATAGAGTTTGAAAGAAGAGGATGAGATTCTAAACGTTTAAACAAGTGACAGATACAATAGAGTTTGAAAGAAGAGGATGAGATTCTAAACGTTTAAGCAAGTGACATATACAATAGAGTTTGAAAGAAGAGGATGAGATTCTAAACGTTTAAGCTAGTGAGGGATTCAGTAGAGTTGCGAAGACTCTGGATATAGCAGAAGTAAGAGCACTTGGGTGGATATGGCAGAAGCACTTGGGGTGCTAAAAATAAGGGTTAGAACGGTGTCGTATTCTTTCCCAGGTGTTGGGCTTGATCAAGATAAGAAGGAGGGAAGGTTATGGTTTTCAAAGACGAAATGGGCGAGCTAGGGCCGGAGATTGCTCAAAGGCAAGCTCCTTTAGGGTACAAGGAAGAATGTCATTTACTCCATACGCCTTGTTTAACTGTAGTTAAGGAGGAGCTCGGAAGATCTTCCACGAGGAAGGGGCCACAGGCTCCTTGGGAGGAGGTGGCGGAAGATAACTAAGACTTGGAATCACCCAATGTTGAGTTAGAGAAAAATTAAGGAAAAAAATAGAAAATAAAGAGCAACTTTGTCGTTCAGAGAATTAGTTAAAGGTTGAGCAGGTCAGAAAGGAAGAAGAAAGGTTAAGTACAGAAAGTTTTTGGAGATAGGAGTAAATGATTGAGAGCGCACTTTCCCCCTTATGAAACCTTGAGTGACTATCAACTTTAAATTGATTCAAGTGAAAAATGAAGGTGGATTAAAGAATAGTGTGAGTGAATTAGTCGCTGTCTGGTTTCATGTATGAGAGAGAGAGAGAGAGAGAGAGAGAGAGAGAGAGAGAGAGAGAGAGAGAGAGAGAGAGAGAGTTTGACGGGCAGACAGACAGACAGACAGACAGACCAGACAAAGACAGATATATGTAACCCTAGTAAAGGACAGATACACATATCACATGGTTATGAATATCAGAAAGTAGGACATACATGCAGTATGAGACTTGCATGAATCTGTGCTTCGGTTTTGCAGGAATCAGTGGGAAAGGAAAAAAGCGGCCTATATAAATTCTGCTCTGAGTGAATAGCGAATTCTCTTCACGCAAGGTACATATTTGCAGAGGTATGACGGAGAGAGAGAGAGAGAGAGAGAGAGAGAGAGAGAGAGAGAGAGAGAGAGAGAGAGAGAGAGAGAGATTCTTAAGTTTACCCACATCTCTCCAGTATATTCATTGTATTTGAGTGCGTCGAATTTCTAATTCATTGGGTTTAAAATGAACGACCTTTCATTTGTAAAGAGATTTATTTTCGTAAAAAGAAAAGCTATTCACTTTCGTCATCCGTAAACCGGTCTATTTATGATTTATTGCTGTATATATATATATATATATATATATATATATATATATATATATATATATATATATATATATATATATATTAATGAACAGCGATTGGAACATTTAAAGAAACCATTGTAATGGTATACTAATGGCACAAGAAAATAATCACCGAGGACAACTTGAATGCTCTTATCAACCAACCGTTAGGGAAGGATGAACGGCCGAATTGACTGTGGACCGAATACCTTAACCAAGATTCGAACCAGTGTGCCCGTGAATGCATCACGGTCAGCGACGCAAAACGCTACACCACGAAGGTCTAAAGGAAGACCATCTAACTCGTAGGTGACCTTCACCTTCACCGAACTGCCGAAACGCTCAACGAGCAAATGACAGTCAAAAGAATACGAGCATCTGGAGAGTAGTAGAAGAAATCGATTTCTTGCTCTGCTCAGGAGTAAACAAGGAATCCTGACCAATGGCACCATGGACCGACGACACCTCGAATGCTAACCTTACCTCAGCAATTATCAGGGAGCTCACTGGAGATAGGTATAACGGAATTCAATCAAGAGAGTTTTTCCTCTCACCTTCAGATGACCGTAGAGGCGATGAGACTCGTTAGGTCGGCGTGGTGTAGAGCAGAAGACTTGCAGAAGGACTCTGTTGGGTGGAGATGTCTCTTGGCGTTGTCCAAGAGTGCGGTGTAAGTAGCGATAAGAGGGTGAAGCACAGCCTAGATGTTGTGTTGTGGATGGGAGGCTGGAACACCTACCTCCTCGGCGCCAAAGAGTTGAGTGCTGAAGAGCTCCATCGCTGGCGTGGCTTGTAGGCGTATAACACTACTGGGATGATAGATGCTGGCGAGCAACATGTGGGCGCTAGCCAGCTAAGTCTTGAGGACCAGTGAGAGATGCAGGGCTGTGTCAAAGAGCAAGAGACAAGATGTTTGACGCTGAAGCTCCGGTTCATGTATATAGTCGGCCATTTCGTGACGCATAATCTTTATGGCTACCAGTGAGTTTAAAGGATTTCAAGGAACTTGTGCACTGGTTCCTGTTTGGTGCGAACGTTCGACCTGAAAAAAAAAGAATAGAATTTTAATCCCTAATGCAGCTAAATACTACCAGAAGTCGGAAAAGAACTGTACATAATAGTTCGATAACAAGTAATACACGCACGTATATTTAGGTATCGCTCGAGAAGTTGGTGACGTAAAGCGTAAAAAATGTCCATTTCTTCGTTAAGTAGCAATCCTGAGACAGGAAAACATCTCATTCGTTAAAAGGAGCGAGGATATGGACTGTGTAAAAGCGCCATATTTACGTTTGAGTGTCCTATGTTGTGTGTCCTACTCCTTTAAGGTACTTATCATAATGCAAGAGATGATGAATGGTAGTAAATACGTGACGAATTTCAGAGAGTCTGGAAGGCCTCCCTCCCGTCCGGTCTCACTTGATGGCGGGTTAGCAAGCGCTCCTGAACTTCCACTTCAGCACTTCGCATATTTCTACGTCTTCGTCAACAGTTCACTTCTCTGAATCCCTGAACCTGATCAACTGCCCTTTGAGCGACATTTTCCTCCTGACAAATTTTTGGAAAAGTTTTGGATTTTCTTTTGCCTTGTCCACAATATTCTCCTCGAGACGTCTCTGCCTCTCTCTCTCTCTCTCTCTCTCTCTCTCTCTCTCTCTCTCTCTCTCTCTCTCTCTCTCTCTCTCTCTCGTATTATTCCTTTCTTAGATATTCTGCTGGCCAAAGTTATGCCTACCTCTCCTCCTAAGCACTTATCAAAGCTCTTTTTGTGCTTGGACATCTTGTATTGAACCACCTCCCTCTTTTTTGTCGTGCTTTCGTCCCCATTAGAAGTTAATTGTATCAGTGCTATGACTTGGCAGATCTCGCAGAACCCTTAAAGTATCAGCATGCACTCTAAAGTACGGAATTCCAATTCCCAGTTAAAAGAAACTATCCAACTCTGTCTAGTTCCTGATCTCCTTCTTGTGTCCTCTTTTTCCACATGTTGAAAGCCTGACACATATTGATCACTGTCACTAGTTGGTTTATCATAGTCAGTATTTTCCAGCTCGTATTATGTACGGAGGTACATGCTCAGTGACGTGCTGATAGAGGAAAATTTCCAGTATACATCCGCAGACTTTTGTCCCGGTGATTTTTTTTTTTTCATAGCGGAGACAAGATATTTTTCCCAGTCTCGTTGGAGGAAATCTTCTATGATCCAGACTTTGCCATCGTTGAGTAGTGAGTACCTCGCTGCTTTCCTCGCTACCCTGATTAGTCGTTCGGTGTTTTCATTGTACATTTGTTCTGGATGAATGCAATGCAATTTCTGTTCTTGTTCTGGGTGAATACAGTACAAATGCTGTTCTTGTTCTGGATGAATGCGGTACAGTTTCTGTTCTTGTTCTGGATCAAAGCAATTTCCTGAAGTGTTGTAATCCATCAACAACAATTTCTTTATTAGTCAATTCTATAATCTATTACATACCACTTTCACGTTCTATCCAAAAGCTGTTTCCTGGAGTTCGATACCATCCCTTATCACACAGACCAATTTCTCTCCTTCTCTATCATCTACGTTCCTCCTTCCCGCTATGAACCCCTCTAGACTCTTGGTTCTATACTCGCTTACAACCAGCCCATCCACACACCTGGCGTACGCTGGGGTG
>NC_092260.1:20674698-20692198 GCF_036320965.1 Panulirus ornatus | reverse complement strand
CACTCATTCTCTCCATGTGCCCAAACCATTTCAAAACACCCTCTTCTGCTCTCTCAACCACGCTCTTTTTATTTCCACACATCTCTCTTACCCTTACGTTACTTACTCGATCAGACCACCTCACACCACACATTGTCCTCAAACATCTCATTTCCAGCACATCCATCCTCCTGCGCACATCTCTATCCATAGCCCACGCCTCGCAACCATACAACATTGTTGGAACCACTATTCCCTCAAACATACCCATTTTTGCTTTCCGAGATAGTGTTCTCGACTTCCACACATTTTTCAAGGCTCCCAAAATTTTCGCCCCCTCCCCCACCCTATGATCCACTTCCGCTTCCATGGTTCCATCCGCTGACAGATCCACTCCCAGATATCTAAAACACTTCACTTCCTCCAGTTTTTCTCCATTCAAACTCACCTCCCAATTGACTTGACCCTCACCCCTACTGTACCTAATAACCTTGCTCTTATTCACATTTACTCTCAACTTTCTTCTTCCACACACTTTACCAAACTCAGTCACCAGCTTCTGCAGTTTCTCACATGAATCAGCCACCAGCGCTGTATCATCAGCGAACAACAACTGACTCACTTCCCAAGCTCTCTCATCCCCAACAGACTTCATACTTGCCCCTCTTTCCAGGACTCTTGCATTTACCTCCCTTACAACCCCATCCATAAACAAATTAAACAACCATGGAGACATCACACACCCCTGCCGCAAACCTACATTCACTGAGAACCAATCACTTTCCTCTCTTCCTACACGTACACATGCCTTACATCCTCGATAAAAACTTTTCACTGCTTCTAACAACTTGCCTCCCACACCATATATTCTTAATACCTTCCACAGAGCATCTCTATCAACTCTATCATATGCCTTCTCCAGATCCATAAATGCTACATACAAATCCATTTGCTTTTCTAAGTATTTCTCACATACATTCTTCAAAGCAAACACCTGATCCACACATCCTCTACCACTTCTGAAACCGCACTGCTCTTCCCCAATCTGATGCTCTGTACATGCCTTCACCCTCTCAATCAATACCCTCCCATATAATTTACCAGGAATACTCAACAAACTTATACCTCTGTAATTTGAGCACTCGCTCTTATCCCCTTTGCCTTTGTACAATGGCACTATGCACGCATTCCGCCAATCCTCAGGCACCTCACCATGAGTCATACATACATTAAATAACCTTACCAACCAGTCAACAATACAGTCACCCCCTTTCTTAATAAATTCCACTGCAATACCATCCAAACCTGCTGCCTTGCCGGCTTTCATCTTCCGCAAAGCTTTTACTACCTCTTCTCTGTTTACCAAATCATTTTCCCTAACCCTCTCACTTTGCACACCACCTCGACCAAAACACCCTATATCTGCCACTCTGTCATCAGACACATTCAACAAACCTTCAAAATACTCATTCCATCTCCTTCTCACATCACCGCTACTTGTTATCACCTCCCCATTTACGCCCTTCACTGAAGTTCCCATTTGCTCCCTTGTCTTACGCACCCTATTTACCTCCTTCCAGAACATCTTTTTATTTTCCCTAAAATTTACCGATAGTCTCTCACCCCAACTCTCATTTGCCCTTATTTTCACCTCTTGCACCTTTCTCTTGACCTCCTGTCTCTTTCTTTTATACTTCTCCCACTCAATTGCATTTTTTCCCTGCAAAAATCGTCCAAATGCCTCTCTCTTCTCTTTCACTAATACTCTTACTTCTTCATCCCACCACTCACTACCCTTTCTAAACAGCCCACCTCCCACTCTTCTCATGCCACAAGCATCTTTTGCGCAATATATATATATATATATATATATATATATATATATATATATATATATATATATATATATATATATACTGCTTTCACTTAAAAATTATAATTTGCTATTGAGCGAAATTAATTAACTCAATGCGAAATATGATTTGAGAACATGTGCAACAGTTCTTGACATGATTTAATTAATCTGACAGACGGTCGTAAAACTTTAATACAGATTCAGTATATATCTTCCAAGTAATGTTCACTGTTATCTTTGCCGAGGGTAAGATAGACTGACGGAGGTAGTGCAGCTTAGTGGGTAATACAATGAAATGGCTTCGTCGTCGCCTTTGTGTCTCTTGATGTAAGACTTTAGATAAGTCAAACCAGCAGATGTGAATGAAAGTTTCGTACGATGCCGTGAACGAGATAGATGTTGGATAGATGAAAAGTAATCGAGTGAGTTTATATATATATATATATATATATATATATATATATATATATATATATATATATATATATATATATATATATATATATATATATATTCTGCAAATGGTCGCAGTGGTCCATGTGATATAGTATATGCAAAGGAAAAAAACACCCTGATGATGTCATCATTACACGAAAGTGCACTTGTGAACTTCTGTATATATATATATATATATATATATATATATATATATATATATATATATATATATATATATATATATATGTGTGTGTGTGTGTGTGTGTGTGTGTGTGTGTGTGTGTGTGTTTTGTCTGTTTGTGTGTACTGATATTTTTGCAAGACAGCTGACATAACCATAGTTGGGAGAAATTCAACATGGACAAGAAAAAACGGCAGCAACATAGTTTTGGTATTTGCCTGAAGGACAGCTGCAGAAAAGCAATGGATTTTTGGCTGAAATTTGTGGACAGGGTCTGTAGAATCAGAGTAGGCTTCCCACACAAGGCTAAGTCATGGAAGAGCATCTGAGGAAAACCACGAGATAGAGTTTAACTTACCATAAACCTGAGAGAACCCACGAGATAAAGAGTTAAACCATAAACCTGAGAAAATCCAGGAGATAAAGAGTTAAACCATAAACCGGAGAAAATCCACGAGATAAAGAGCTAAACCATTAACCTGAGAGAACCCACGAGATAGAGAGGTAAACCATGAACCTGAGAAAACCCACGAGAGATAGAGAGTTAAACCATGAACCTGAGAGAACCCACGAGATAAAGAGTTCAACCATACACACTTCTGGTTTAGGATTCTCCTGTGACTGATGCTTTTCCTTTATACTTTCGACCTGTGTCATGAATTTACTCTCGTTTGTCTATCACGTGAGACAAAGCTATCATAAGATGACTCAAAAATGCTGAGGAAGGTATCGTAAAATGAATCCATAATGCTGAAATGATATCACATTTTTTTGAGCAGTCTCTTTCGCTAACATTCTTTACTTATGTGGATACTATTTTCTCCTTCAATAGAGCTAAAACTCCTTCTTCCTTTGCGGATTCAGAGCCGGAGTCCTGTGTGTGTGTGTGTGTTGGGGGGAACGTATGCTTCCTCCCCTCTGATACTGTTGCCGAGGTACCAAGGGCGAGTGATAGCCCCTCCTGCAAGATGGTGCAAGCAAAGCAGCTATTAACTTCGCCGTAATGTTACATGCTGAACGCATCTCATTCCAAAAAGCAGGCATGCGGAACAGGAGGAGGTGTTACAATTACCCAAGATGTAGGTTGAGAGGAATGAATGTCAGCTCGGGGTATCATATTGGAGGGTCGTGTTCCCCCTGGTCTCGGATGCTGGTCGAGGTCTGGGGTGTTCCCTCGCTCCCCCTCCTCCTCCTTTCTCTTCCCCCTCCTTTCTCTTCCTCCTCCTCCCTCTCCCCTCCCTCGCCTCCCCATCCCTCTCCCTCTCTTGTGAGAAATCTATTCATCTGCGTCGTGTTAAGTGCTCCAGGCTGTGCATGTATTACTAAGGTACTTGTGCATTACACTCGGGATTCTCTCTCTCTCTCTCTCTCTCTTCCTTCCTTCCTCTCTTCTCTCCCCCTCTCTCTCTCTCTCTCTCTCTCTCTCTTCCTCTCTCTCTCTCTCTCTCTCTCTCTCTCTCTCTCTCTCTCTCTCCCTCTCCCCCCATCTATCTGTTTCTCTCTCTTCCTTCCTTCCTCTCTTTCTCCCCCCCCCCCTCTCTCTCTCTCTCTCTCTCTCTCTCTCTCTCTCTCTCTCTCTCTCTCTCTCTCTCTCTCTCTCCCTCCATTTATGTAAAATTACGTGTCTGACTTACTGAAAGCAATTATAGACCGTATATATATATTAATGTTTTAAATAAGGATATTCTAACGCCCCATTGGTCATTACTCAACAGTAAAAAATAGAATTATGTAGCTCCACTTTTTTGTACAATGAATATTAAATCTAATTAGTTTTAGTCAACTGATAAAATGCCTTCTATTTGCAGGCGTGTGTTTGTTGTCCTGTGGAGACGTGTGTGTGTGTCTGTGTGAGTGTGTGTGTTTGTGTGTGTGCGTGCGTGCGTCTGCGGGTTTGTGTGTGTGTGTGTGTGTGTGTGTGTGTGTGTGTGTGTGTGTGTGTGTGTGTATGTGTTTAAGATTTTCAATGTACTGATATGCACACGCTTGTTAATTTCGATTGCCATTGGCTTTTTTTTTCTTAAGATATGAAGATTTAAGATACGAATATCAAGATATGCTTGAATACTGAAATACTTGGACCAATGGTTTGTGAATTGAAATATACATAATCAACGTCAGGTGCTTTAATAAAAAAAAAACCTTTTATGCTAATAATCTTCCTTCCTTTGACGGGCACGCTGCAAATTAATGCTCTTCTTTCACATCGGCGATTAAATGAATACTAACAAAAGTCGGTCTGCTTCATTTTTTATTAAATGGCTTTCGTGCAAGTTACGCTAGAAGACGATTTTTTATTTCTTCAGTCTACACACTCAGCGTTTTTGTATGTAAATTTTTTTTTTTCCCAATATCTGACAGACTTGTTCGTATAAGCGTATCAAAAGCCATTATTTTTATTTATTTTTTTTTTTGGCGAGGGGTTTTCTTTTTCAGTTTTGGAATTCGGTGTAACTTGAGGGGGAAATGGAATGAATGGTTGATGATATATCAGTGATCAGAGATGTTCAATGTGAACTTCAGAAATGTCTGTTTGTCAACTTCAGGAGTGTTTATGAAGCGGATGCTTACGTAAAGTTAAAACCCAACAACTGCTTATCCTCTGAAAAAAAAACCCAGTCATTTGAATGGAATAGAAAACGACCCCAAAGTCCAAGTTGACACTAGAAAGGAAAAAGTGAGTGTGTCGTGTATTTGTAGAGAGAGAGATAATGCTGTGTGGTGATATATAATGCTGAGAGGCAACAGGGGAGCTGTTACGAGGGTTGGGCACGGTGTTGTGACGTTTCTGGTATAGAATAGGAATCAGGGAAGGGGAAAATAGGAGGGAGAGAGGCGAGGAGGAGGAGGAGGAGGAGGAGGAGGAGGAGAGGAAATGCCTGGATGATGAGAGAGAAGTGAACGAGAGACACGAGGAGATGGTGATGAGAGAGAAGGGACGAGAGACAGGAGGAGACACCTGGTTGAAGAGGAGGAATAGAGAAGGATGCAGATATGAAGAGAGACAGTGCAAGGCATGAGACTGGAAGATGGAAAAGAGGAGAAGAGTGGAAGATGGTTCGATGTGGAAATGGATGAAAGAGCATGAGATGAGGACTCCGAATGATGAGGGTGAGTCGAGGAACGAAGCAGACATTCATCACTGGTACAGTGACCCACCAGAAAAAAACATATGAGGAACGTCCTCTCAATTGCGTTCACAATCAAACGTCTAGTGAATGATTGCCTTAATTGCGAGTGTCTGATAATCAGCTGCTGATCCCTTCTCTTTCTTTATTCAATTATCTGTCTGTCTATCTATCTATCCATCTATCTATCTGTCTATCTATCCACCTATCTATCTATATATCTATCTATCTATATTGGGACTTCGAAGTCCCCTTTTACGCAGAGTCGAAATATGTAAAGTACACCTCCAAATAAACACAGGCATGGACACCCCTGCTTGATAGCAGGTGTAATACAGCCGGTGGCATGCCGTAGCCTTCGACATTTAACATTCGTAGATTTCCACCTTTTTGGCAGCCCAGCACTGATAACCCTAGTGTGTATGGGTCTTTTCCCCACTCCTTCCCTCACTCACTCACTCCCCTTGTCGACACCCTCATGAAGGAGTGGGGTGGCGTGTGGATGTTTTTCTCATACGGGATCTTGACTGGTAATTATCGGGCTTCAACACTGAGGAGGGGGGGAAAGTCCTTTTTGGGTTGGCCCTCCCTCTCAGTCATGACGTGTGGTTGAGGAGGCAGTTCCATTTTCTTGTTTATCTCCAGAATTCTCGTCTTTCGAGTCGAGAGGGGGATAGAGTTGATGGTTATCATTCCTAACAACAATGGAGAGCAAATAGATAAGAGACACAAAGTGCTGGATGAACTGGTAGCTATTCTATATATATACCGCCGTGGACGATATTCTCTATATATATCGCTGTAAACGATATTCTTTACCTTCGCCAAAACTAAAAAGATCACCGAGACGAATAACAGATATGAATATTTTTCTCTGACAGTCATGTGACTGGGTATGTCTTTAGATTTAGAGGCAACAATTTCCTGTCGCTGCTTTTTATGAGCACATGGGTATTCAATTCTTTTTACACGTTGATGAAGAAAAATGTTTCAATTTACACCCTCCATGCTCATTTATTTTATAGATTTGGAATTACTGAGAACAATGAATTAGCGACTTTTTCATTGCCTGTGGGAGCATGTGTAAAAATAAGATATACCCCTCAATAAGGGGGTACACAGAATATATATATATATATATATATATATATATATATATATATATATATATATATATATATATATATATATATATATATATTCTTGCGGTGATAAGAAAGACTTCAACTTTCTTTTTGAACTCAATCCTGAAGACGCCACTGTGACATTTTGTTTCCTAGGTGGTTGTTGTGGAATGTGGGAGGTGGGGTTCAACCTGAAAGCCTTCAAGATGTCTGCTCTCTCTTGTACTTGCCCAAACCCAACTTGTGTGAATTAGTCGGTACTAGAGTATCTTCACGCCTTGAATCTTGAGAACTGCTTAGTAATATTCAGAGAAAACTTAAAGAAGTTTAGAAGAACAACAAGAAAGAAGAATAAGAGAGGAATGAATGAAGAGAAAGAAGAGAAGAAAGAATGAAGAGAAAGAAGAAAGAATGAAGAGAAAGAGGAAGAAGAAGAGGAGGAGGAGGAAGAAGAAGACGACCCCATGTCCAAAATACCGAGCGTCTGAAAAAGTATATAACATATACTGAAAACTTTGAAATGAGTTCCTGGCTATGATGAAGCTGTATTTCCCAAGGCGTTTTCTCATCTGACGCAAGAAAACGCCGTCCTTCTGTGCAACCACGAATACTGTATTTCTCGGAATTCCGAGAAGATTTAAAGGTTCTGCCATCAGACTTTAAAATTAGTTTCAGTTCATTAAAGTCAGGCAGTGAATTAGCCGGGAAGGCAAACCAAGGATCCCTTTTTTTCATCCTTCATTACACCTCAATTCATCACTTGGCGAGTCGTGGTTAAAAACTCTTTTTCAAAGGAAGAGCTTTTCGTATTTCCAGCTCCCTGGACTGCTCAGGGTGAGGTAGGCGTGTGTTTTTTTCTTTTTTCCGCATTCCAGTGAGAAGAGGGTATGTTCCAGTGACTAGGTGGTCTGCTGCAGTCGATCCAGTTTGAGGGCTGTTTGTTCCAGCAGCAGTGGATAGGTGGTCTTCCATCATGACGATGGTTTGCAGAGGTTCCCTGGAGACGTCCCAGCAGCTCATGACGATGGTTTGCAGGTGGTTTGTTCCAGGGGAACAGATGTGAATCTAGAGGTTCCTGAAGACATTCCAGCAGCTTATGACGATGGTTTGCAGAGGTTCCTGGAGACGTTCCAGCAGCTCATGACGATGGTTTACAGGTGGTTTGTTCCAGCGGAACAGATGCGAGTTTAGAGGTTCCATGGAGATGTTCCAGGTTGCAGGTAGTTTGTTCCAGTAGAAGAGGAGACGCGTTCTTGGGGGCCGATGGAATATTCCAGGTTGAAAGATGACTTTGTTTCAGCAGAGGCAGAAGATAAGGTCGACAGCGAATCTGAATCGCGAACCACTATAAATAAATCATGTGCATGACTCAATCATCGTCAGGAATAATTCATCTGCTTCCCTCTTTGCCGTCTGGCATTATGCATTGAAAGCCCACACACACACACACACACACACACACACACACACACACACACACACACAAAACGCTCACCAGCCAAGAGAAAGACGCGCACAGAGTATATCCAACCCCCTTTGCCTTCAGGGGAGAAAATAAAAGGAACTAATATTGTGCTTCCGAGGAAGAGAGGATATTGTTTAGAGGGGCTTTTGGAGGAGGAAGATCCAACGGTGTAAAAGAGAATCCTAAAGGTCTAGAAAATAATCTCAAAAGATTATACAATAAAAAGCGATAATTCAAAATTCGATATTAGGCCAATGAAGTTCGAAAAGTGGTAACTTTTCCTGTGCCAGCATTTCATCCACCTCCATGTTGAAAGTTAGACAAATAAATGAACTTTTCGACAGAAATATTGAGCTTGTTTGTGTGGCTTTCAGTTCAGTCGGTGTATATACATACAAAAGATATTTAGATATACTTATAATGTACATATTTACAGCAGGGCTTGTACTGGCTCAAACAGTACAACGCGACATATAATACGCTTGGATCCTACGAGCCGATCAGAATAGATTGGTTGAAATACATACGTCATACGAAATACTAATCCTATTTGCTGATCCAGTGTGACGTCACCACTGTTAGATAACATGCTGCCTCTCCTATTGGTTGATTGATGATGTCATTACGCCTGGAAAACCCACGTTATTTATAATACCAAGTGTTTTTATTGGTTGATGCGCGTGACACGGACGCACCAGGCCGGCAGACCACGTTAGTCTCAAAAGCAATTTGCTCCTTACCGTTTGGCTGGTCAGTCCGTAGGCGTCAGAGAGAGAGAGAGAGAGAGAGAGAGAGAGAGAGAGAGAGAGAGAGAGAGAGAGAGAGGTGGATGACCCTCTTACGAAGACCCTGTTGGTCTTCTTCCCTCATTCAGGGAACATCCCGCGGCTGATGCCATCGTCCAGCAAAGGACACGTCAGGTGAGGAGGAGGAGGAGGTGGAGGAGAAGGGAGGGAGGGAGCATGCACGATAGAGAGAGAGATAGAGATAGAGAGAGAGAGAGAGAGAGAGAGAGAGAGAGAGAGAGAGAGAGAGAGAGAGAGAGAGAGAGAGCGTGGGGGAGGAGGGAGGGGAGGGGGGAACTGGGAGAAGCCATTGCTATTCAGCCATTGTGAAAAATGATGATTGTGTAGGAGGAAGAAGAGGAGGAGGAGGAGGAGGAGTAGGAGGAGGGATGGCTATCTAGTTCGATGAATGGCTTTCTTAAGGATGTGGGAACCATATCCCCTGGGGGCCAGGTAAGAAATCAACGGACAACACAAGGACCGTGAACTCTTCGGTTAAATATTCACGGCAGTGCGGTCAGGGATGGCAAGATTTTAAGTCTGGTCTATATACGGATAGATAGATTGGTCAGGTAGATCAATGGGTATAGCTGGATAGATGGATAGACATGACTATAGATAATGGATAGGTAGATTTGATAGATAAGTGTTCCCGGACCATGTCTGTAAAGGCTTAAATCCCGAGCTGAAATCTTCTTTAACCTGTTGCCAGTCCTACATTAGGAGAATCATAAGAGACAAACTGTGGTGAGTAAATATCATACTAGCCTTCAAACATATGGATAAGGAAATAGTCAGCCATCTGATCGCATCCTACATAAGGTCAAACCTAAAATACGCTTCTCAGGTTTGGTCATCTAACCTAAACGGCACAAAAAGTTGATAGAGAAGGTTTAGAGGAAGGCAGCAAATATGATACCAGAATTATGAGTCTTAAGAGTAGCAGGGAGAGGCTGCAAAGCTAAATTTATCCACCATGGAAGAGAGAAGAGTGAGGCGTGATCCGGAAGAAGTCAATGAATTAGTAAACCAATTTGATGCCCTAGACAGCGAACAGTTCTTCGCAAGATGCAGGGATAGAACAACCAGAACATATGAAACTAAGCAAGAAACTTGATTGAAAAAGGGATGTAAAGAAATACCCTCATTGTATATCAGCGGGAGATGAATGGATTAAACTGAACGAGGATGTGGTAAATGTGGACAACATAGCAGACACTTAGAAGGTTGTAGAAACTAAAAACCATTACAGCAGGAATAGCTGAAGACATACAGGTAATCGAATATGTCTCGCACATTCACATACAGATTAAAAAACCACATATAACCATTCGTGGCACAACGTAGGTTACTTTATGAGAAAAGTACTTCATTTTTTTTAACAGCAAATCCAAATGATAGTGAATGTAAGATCACATGCAAATATTGCATGAAAAGCTTGAGATATTCATTCTTCGTCATGCGAATGATTGCCTCGCTGTACATCATCTATTATCATGCATTCCGTCACACGTTGTAGCCAACATATTTATAATTCCTTGTTTCAGGCTGTGACTAACTGAAACCTTCTTGTTTCAGGCTGTGACTGACTGAAACCTTCTTGTTTCAGGCTGTGACTGACTGAAACCTTCTTGTTTCAGGCTGTGACTAACTGAAACCTTCTTGTTTCAGGCTGTGACTGACTGAAACCTTCTTGTTTCAGGCTGTGACTGACTGAAACCTTCTTGTTTCAGGCTGTGACTGACTGAAACCTTCTTGTTTCAGGCTGTGACTAACTGAAACCTTCTTGTTTCAGGCTGTGACTGACTGAAACATTCTTGTTTCAGGCTGTGACTGACTGAAACCTTCTTGTTTCAGCCACAGATTCACAACCTGAAGGGAAAGAATCCTCACCTCTGCATGGCTCGTATTTTCCGCTCTTGTTCTCATGGATTTCGCTGGAACACGCTCGCTGCAGGCAGGCCTTCACTACCGCTATTTGTACCCAGAGGAACTATTGCCTTTGGCACTTAAAGCAACATTTTTGAGGCCGTGGTTTTACCCCACGTCACTTATCACAGCAATAAGCCACTTTATATCTGCGGGACAAGTGCTCCGTCAAGGCCCGAATTCAGGTCTCCACGACATTTTGCCCTGTCGTTTCGCTGGCAAATGGAACCAAATAATGATTTTATGAAGGACTTTATCGCGACGCTTTTACGCCTACTTCGAAGGTGGAAATGATATATTAGTTTAACTTGGCGTCCATTGAATTCAGCAATGTCCAATATGTACCCCTTTTATAGTTAGTCTGGCAAACAGACACATTGACACACCCATCCGCACACACACACACACACACACACACCCACACACACACACACACACACACATACACACACACGAGCGAACACATGCATATATTCGCAAGCATAAACGCATACATAAAGGCACCAAGACTTGTACAAATACCTTACCACACGCTCAAGCACAAGCTCGTCCACATGCACAAACTCAAGACGTTTCACATGCACAGTGAGGAAATCCCCTCCCCCCTATGCACGAGCGCAAGCTCTTTCGCATGCACAAGCACAAACACTTTCCCCCTCTTGTGTGCGCTCGTCTCTTGAGTAAAGTAATAACTCTATCTTCCGCGACAGAGGAGTGTTACTACAAAGATATTGCTGGACCACTTCACAAAGATCCTCTCAGCATTTGTCTTCCTAATGTGGCTCGAGTTAAACATGAGATTCATAGATACATTTCCTTAAGATAACTCTCCTGAGGCTTTGAGTTGTGGTGTCTGGCAGGAAAAGGCGCGGGGGAGGAGGGGAGGAGAAGTTCAGAGAGAGGAGTGGGTGGAAAAGTAGGAGGAGAGAAGGATGAGAAGGGAGAGGAGGAGGAGGAGGAGGAGGAGTAGGAGGAGGAGAGGGAAATGAGGTAGTAGCAGTAGTAGTAGTAAGAATGTGTGTGTGTGTGCCGAGGCCTAGTTTCATTATGGCTAGCTGGGTGGAGAGGAGAGGTGTAACTGCTTGAGTAAGGTGTTTTAGCTAGTGTGGTTGAGGAGAGGTTATGTGGGAATGCTTGCTCAGACTTGCATTATCAACGGGTCACCTCCGACTTTGCTCTGCAATTAGCACAAACTGTGTCATTGAGATCTGTAGGTTGTAAGGTCTTTTGTGCGTGTTATAAATATGTAGTTATTAATTCCTCTGAGGTATAACTTTAGTGGAGATATGTGGGATTCTCGAGAAAAAATAGTCGCACTTAAGCCTCTCTAATCTTTTCTCTGATAAAATCAAGTCTCCAGTCTATCATCATTTTAATTTCTAGTCTCGGTACCGTCTGATATCTGTTACTTTTAGTCATATTTTTAGACAATTTATTGTCTAGTTTCTTGAGTCTTTAGGGTTTTTAGTCTTAAAGTCTTTTCATCCTTTAGTCTCTTCATCATCTCGTCTCTCCATCCTTTGATTTCTTCATCATTTAGTGTCTTAGTATCCTTAAAGCTGAGTCTTCTCAAACTTTTGTCTCTTCACTTTCAGTCATATCAACCTTTCGTCTCTTCAACATTTAGCCTCTTCAGCTTTTAATCCCTCTAGCTTTTAGTCTCTCAAATCGTTTAGTCTGTTGAGATTATAGTCTCTTTCACCTTGTGTCTTTTTCAGCTTGAGATTCTTTAATTGTTTTAGTCTATGCAACTTTAAGTCTCTTGATCTATTGTGTATTCTCTTCCACCGATCCTAGTTTCAAACTATAATTCCTCTCGACACATTTCGCCTCTTCATCCAACCTTCAAACTTTATCAGCCTTTTCGTCCCTTTTTTTTTAACCTTTGATTTTTCTAACCTTTGAATTTCTGCAGCCACAGAAGCCTTGATGCCCTTGCGTCCCTTTCCTTCCTGGTCTCGATCCCAATGCTCTTGCGTGCTTGGTCACTCGAAGGACAATTGGGGGGAAATTTGATAAGTTCTTCGCTGGACTGTACTGATTTATATTCCCTATAGGATCTCTCTTCTCATTTTCCCATGCGTCGTCTGGCTCCATAAATCATAAGATGAAGGACGATAAAGTTTACATGATTTCTGGATTGTTAAGACTAAATAGAGATGGTTTTCCCCGATGGATAGGTAGTCTCTGTGTTATTCTAAGCTACCAAAGTTGTACATTGCATGAGTCTTTTACAGGCTAAGTATATTCCTCGATTCCCTCCAGCTGTTATGGGGAAAAGTAATCTTCAGACTCGTAAACTTGTTCCTGTTTTTGATTTTAGTTTTGCAACTTTGTGTCTACCTAATAGATCCAGGAGGTGAGTTAGGATGGCTTGGGGAAAGTATGTATTTCACCTTGTGACAGTCAGAATTGTTTTCATAGAGTAGATGGTGACCAGAATTTGTTGTCTGCAAGTGGAGAGGAAAGGTAGATTACGAAGAGCTGGGGGAAATAGAAAAAAAAAGAAAGGACTCTGGTCAAAACTCAACAGGCAGGCAGGTTTAATCTGACTGGTAGAAGGGGAGGATGCATAAAAGCCATTTCAATGAAGCTTGGATGTAGAACTGACACTGAAGACTGGGATGTAAGCTTTCGAAATGAATTTTGCTGTGAGTCTTTGTGAAGACTACGCACAGCCGGGAGAGCTAGACGGACGAAAGATAGAAAAAAAATAAAGATTGACTATGAACGACATAAACTAATGACTAAAAGTAAATAGAATGATGACTGTTTGTAACAAGGGAGGAAAGTATGAGAAATTAGGCTCTGAAAGAGGAAACAGAACTAGAGTTTGCCCTCAAAACCACAACATCATGATTACTATACAACTTCACTACAACCATTTCCACGACAATTACCTCCCCCTGCTCTTGCCCTCACAACCACCACTACCACTGCTCAACCAATAAGACAGCAACCATCAAGGCAGGAAAGTATAATCACCATAACCATTATACGTACGACAACCATTTCTGTTGCCGCTACACCATCAAACCAGTCCCACTACCATCGTTACCAGCCACCATAGTGATCACCAGAGCTACAGAACAGAAGCAATTAACATCACCACTATTACCATTACCACCATCTTTACCACCACTACAACCACCGCCAACTCTGCTCCCCGCTACTAATCACTGAGGACCCAAGTCATCACCAACACGACAACTTCCAATTCCCAACAGTCTCCACTCGAGACGACGACATAGCCCTCTCTCTCCCTCATGTTCCGTAGGGCCTTCTCCTCCTCCACCTCCTCTTCCTCTTTCTCCTCCTCCTCCTCCGGCCTTTCCTCCCTCCTGCAGTAGCTCTTCCCTCGACCTACTGCCTAACGTTACCCACGATCCCTTGTTCTTCTCTATGCCGTTATGGTTGAGTGTGACCTGTTGCGGACGTGGTGACCTGTTGCTGATGTGGTGACCTGTTGCGGACGTGGTGACCTGTTGCGGACGTGGTGACCTGTTGCGGACGTGGTGACCTGTTGCGGACGTGGTGACCTGTTGCGGACGTGGTGACCTGTTGTCGACGTGGTGACCTGTTGCAGACATGGTGACCTGTTGTCGACGTGGTGACCTGTTGTCGACGTGGTGACCTGTTGTCGACGTGTTGACCTGTTGCTGAAGTGGTGACCTGTTGTCGACGTGTTGACCTGTTGCTGAAGTGGTGACCTGTTGTCGACGTGGTGACCTGTTGTTGACGTGGTGACCTGTTGCGAAGCTGTGGAACGAGATCTCTTACCTCCTGTAACCTTTCCACCTTTAATTAAAAGTCGGGTCTAGAAATATTGAGGAACGTTGATTAATTTCTTCATTCGTTTTCCTTACGTATTTCCCTTCGTTCGAGATAGCCATGACTGAGGCATCACATTGTTCATGTATAGAAAAAAAAGGAAGCTATATATATATATATATATATATATATATATATATATATATATATATATATATATATACACACACACACACACACATATAATATCTTTAGTTCATAGTACAAGCAATGAACAACGAATAAATACATATAAATCGCTGATCGAACTTTACCACAAATCTTCTTCAGCGTTCAGTCGTAACTCATGGATTATGATTAAAGTATTTAAGCGCATAATCTATCACGAATTAGTCCATCCATCAAAATTGCATTCTGGGTATAATACTGGTAGGCGGCGACCAGCCAGCTGATCTCGTTAAAAGTATTCGGTGTATATTTTTTCCCTGCTTACGTTCAAGGCCTGACGCAGGCTGGGTGTGTCGCGTCTCCCCCCTTTAATGATGTACTTAAATGTGATAAAAAGAAATAGAGAGAGAGAGAGAGAGAGAGAGAGAGAGAGAGAGAGAGAGAGAGAGAGAGAGAGAGAGAGAGAGAGAGGCTCATCAGCAGTGAGTAAACTGTTGCGTGAGTCTGACCTGTAAAGTGGTATACGGAACTTATGGACGTACTAATGCAAGCTTATCCCTTGACGTAACTGTGGTCAAGGATTGAAATAACCAACGTTCAGGATTTCCATAATTCATCGAATTACTTAAGAGTCGTGTTATATGTCGTCCTATGCTGGTGATGGTCTGTCTTCGCTCATCTTCCTCCCTCTGTCATCCATGATCCAATGCCTCAAATTTAAGGATCAAATCCGTATGATGATATTCATAGCTCATAAGCAAATGAAGCGGTCATTATGAGTGTATATGTCTTGGACAATGGCATGTTTACCAAATGGCGCCCTAGCTTCGTCTCTTCGATGTATATCAACTGACTTATATTTCTCTCTCTTGTGTCTCCCGTGATGATGTGATTCTTACACGAAAGTGCACTTGGTAACTTATCGTGTTTCATTTTCCCCGTGGACGCATAGAAATATATATATATATATATATTTTGCTTTGTCGCTGTCTCCCGCGTTTGCGAGGTATATATATATATATATATATATATATATATATATATATATATATATATATATATATATATATATATATATATATATACACACACAGGAAATAAAGCTGAATTGTGGAGTTCTGCACAATATCATCTTTCGATTTCCACACGATGGAAATCATTTTTTGTTTTTCACTTCTTCTTCTTCTTCCTCCTCCACACAAAAAAAGAATATCCATCATAATGGGTCTTGATCTGATTATGGGGGGGGGGGGGAAATGGTCTGATTCCCTGAAGTGATTAGTGATGCAGATTACATCCCTACCATCTAATTAGCCTTGTGGCCATCCCAGATCAGAATGGCATTTTAAATGCTTCATTGATATAGTGGCTTTGAGCAAAGGTTAATGTCCTTATTGTTACTGTTCATCAGCGCTAATATATATATATATATATATATATATATATATATATATATATATATATATATATATATATATATATATATATATACAGGGTGTCCCCAAAAAATGTTCTCTTTTTGACACCCTGTAACTCACTGAATTCTTGTTTTTTCAGATCAAGTTGACCCTGAAAAAAGAAAAGAAAATTGTTATAGGGTGTCAAAAATTAAAATTTTTTGGGACACCCTATATATATATATATATATATATATATTATATATATATATATATATATATATATATATATATATATATATATATATATATATATATATAATATTGAACTAATCAGTGAATAATGATAAGTTACGCTCACTGCGATTATACATAATCTTGTATATCCTAAGACACTGTCACACATATACATCATCGTTCAGATCAACACAATGAACACGAGTATCCTCCCGGGACCCAAGTCCAATCGTGCCACACCTTACCGCGGTCTGATGGCAGACAAACACAAGGCCCCGATCTGCTGACGAGCCAATATGACTATGGTCGGAATGCAAATGCGTGCTTTGAACAACGAGAGAGTGTTGCCTGCTTGTGCAACCACTGACTCGCGCTGATGCCTCCCCCACACTCTAAAATGGGAGACATTTCATTTTCCTTTATTTCTTGTTATCACGAGCGATCTGATCTATCAGTCTATCTAGCTATGGAAATTAACATGACTTCCAGATTGAACTTCGACTTCTTTTGTTTAGGAACCGATAGAAATACAAGATGACACACATCTCTCTCTCTTCGTGGTTTCTTATATATATATATATATATGTATATATATATATATATATATATATATATATATATATATATATATATATATATATATTTTTTTTTTTTTTCCAAAAGAAGGAACAGAGAAGGGGGCCAGGTGAGAATATTCCCTCAAAGGCCCAGTCCTCTGTTCTTAACGCTACCTCGCTATCGCGGGAAATGACGAATAGTAAAAAAAAAAAAAGAAAAAAAAAAAAAAAATATATATATATATATATATATATATATATATATATATATATATATATATGTATATATATATCTTTTTTCTTTTATTTTCAACGTTGAACAACTCGTTATGAAAAGTTGGGTAATGGGTTAACTCAAAACTCTGTAGCATAGACTAATTATAGTCGGTGGAGTATTCGTGGTTGCTGGGCAGCCAGTGATTGTTCTCAGTGGAGTATTATTGTGTGTAGTTTGCCGCTTCTGTCATGACAACTTTTGACGGGAGG
>NC_092260.1:20662198-20669698 GCF_036320965.1 Panulirus ornatus | reverse complement strand
TGGAAGATCCTGTGGCTATTTCGCTGGTGGACAAAACAGTCGTCAAAACTTAACCGAGGAGAGAGTTTTGGGTGGATTGTATTTATCTGGATCAAGTAAAAGCCCATGATACGGCCTTGCCTCATAGGGTGTCAGTAAAAACGAGGAAGTGGACCAATACCACTCAAGTGGAAGGGTGGTGGAGTAGAAGATCATCTAAGTGGATGAGCCATGAGTACATGGGGTCAGGGGATACTACTTATTATGGAATGAATTCGCTAATGGAATGCCACAAGGATCAGCCTTACAGACTCTTGCTATTCTTACCAGTGTCATCTATCAGAGAGGAAGTATGATCACATGTTACTCCCCTTGCAGATGATAGATAGATAGATAGATGGACACAAAACTAAATGGTAGAAAACTGTGGCATGAAACATTGGGAAATACTGCAAGTGGGATTTTAATGTTCTAAGCTGGCTGAGAGGATGGTGTTGCGTTAATAAAAATAAGTTTCTTATGCTAAAGATTGGTGGGGGTTGAGAGGATCACTGTGGGACTCATGTGTTAGCCTGGGTTAGTTTAGAAAAAATATTAGCGTGAGAAAAAAGGTTGAAAATATTGATGCAGAACACAATGGGTTTTGATACCGACATTGGCAAGCACGTCAGAGCAATATTATGTATTAGTAACAAATAGAAAAAAAATACTCAGGTTCTGGAGGTTCTTGTATGGAGAGACGCTTACAGAATATATATATCTCTCGTACATTGTACATACACACAGACGCTCGCGTGTGAGGTTCTTACGAGACTTCGTATAAAGGTGGTTGTGTGAGGTGAAGGTAACAAACTCTCATTATCTCGCTTAAGAGAAGGGTTGCTTAGATATTGATGCTGGATATAGATGAAGTTACTGTAGATTCATAATACTCGTGACTGTATAACTATATTAGATGATGCTATAGCACAGCAGGCGCGAAACTGACATATTCTCAGGATCGCGAAATAAGAGAAAGAGTCTAACTTTGTATGTGTATCAAACAACCGTCAGCCAGACCACAGATCATATGGTGAAGGGGGTGTGAGGAGATGGCGTCTTAGATTTCATCTTTCCTCAGCGTGAGTCAGTCCAGATTTCAGACACCATCAGTAACTAACTTCCTATAAACGCTAATTAAACACTGGTCGAACTTTGCACCATCGGCTCAACCTTACTTCAGAGCTAACTTGGCATACACGGAAAGAGCTTCCATTAGCAACTTGGAAAGCAACTTGGAGCTGGGCTCAGGCCGGGGCGAGCGAACAAAGCTTAGTAGATCGTCGAAGTCTTGAAGTGATGTTGATTATGATGGAATTATATTGATAGAAAATTAGGTAGTAGCATATGTATGTGTGTGTGTGTGTGTGTGTGTGTGTGTGTCTTAATGACATTCAGTGATGTGCCATTCAGTCGATATTGTTTGTATGACGAGGACGAAGAGTGTGTGATTTACGATCGACATGAGTCTACGACGTGGTTTCCGAAACTTCAGTTTTATGTTAATAATAACCTTTATAAGTGTCCTTCATCAATTCTTTACTTACACTATGATTTTAGGCTACGGAAGCGAATTTCAAGCCCCCTTTTCTTTTATGAATGGAATGGAATTCATATTTCAACCATAACCCTAACTCCCCCAAAAAAAGAAAATAAGGAGGACGAGAAGAGAAGGCTCGTCCATAACCCATCTCATTTGGTCGAGTGTGAGACCCACCCCACATGGACCACGGCTTGCGCGGCTGTGAGGTCCTGAAGGGAATTTCATTATAACTGGCTATGTTTATCCTGCCATTTGACCACTCGCCACACTGTCACAACTGTCAACGTACCTTTAACGAAATGGCTTCGCCCCACAGCCGCTGACGTTATCCCAGCTGAACTCTGCTTATCTGTTCATAAAGTCTGAATTTATCTATGCTGGATTTAAGTCTCGGGTTAATGTGAGGGAGGGTTTTTTTTTTACCTTTTTTTCTCCTTCCTCCTCCGGCAAGTCTTTGATTCTTTCTTCCCCTCTCCATTCGTAGATGTTAACTTCACTAACTCTCCAACGTGCCTCAGTAACTGTTTCCTTTCACTCAAGAAGTGGTAGATATTTTTTATCCTCTTATGTATTTCTAAACGTGGCCACATCAAAGATTCATCAAAGTTCCCACTTGTGACTTTTTCCCTTTTCTAAAGAAATAATGAAAAAAAATAAGAGAGATATACTCAGAAATCCTCTTTACGCTTTGGAGTCTTGCATCTCCTTCCCCCTATTCGCCCACTCGTCTGAGAAAACCAGAGGCAGAATCCGTTGGACCTAAGCTTCTCTCCTCTTGAGGCCTTTCCGTCCCAGTGGCTCCAAATGGGGAATTCGTGTTGATTGAGGGAAGCCATGGCACATGTGGGTGTGTCTCACTCCCTACCCCTCTCTCTCTCTCTCTCTCTCTCTCTCTCTCTCTCTCTCTATCATCAGCAGCCTCCTCCTGCACTTGTAACGTGTGGAGTTTTATCGTGTCGTCCTTCGATACGTACCACAGAAGCAGTTCTGATTCCATTTGTTTATGTGGGTTGGATACATAAGCATAATCCTGTAAGAATACAATCAAACTAGACGATTCTTTTTTTTTTTTTTTCTATCTGGGTTGAGGGGACTGGCTGGATTTGTTTGGGTTGTAGAAAGTAATCGGAAATGATCTTAGGCAGCAAACAATTTATCGCTTATGCTCGTGTTTGTCACCTCCCACTTATTGATAATCATTTTTGCTACCCTTGCAGGAGTGGACAAAGAGCACTGCTGGTTTCCTAAAGTGTCGAAGACATATCATTCTTTTTTATACCTTGTCTACTAAAGTATGTTAAGTAGATTCGATATTTCTTAACGTGGATTTAGAATCTTTTCTCACTAAGTTAATGGTAATAGTGGTTATTGGGAAATGTCTTGTGGCTTACCAAAGCAGATCGGAATAAGCAGCTATCATAACTCAGGCCATTATTACTACTTCGACATAGAGGTTATGATATTACGGGAAGTTTAGGATATAAACGAAGAGTTTAAGTTCATAAGGACAGAGACATTTCCTTTTCGTTGCCAAAGAAAAAAGAGCCACATACGGGAGCTTGTTAATGTCACACTTTCATTCTCATTATGAACAAGAAATGTACGTCGTCACAGAAGATCCCTTGAGTTGTTTTAGTCTCTTGAGGACGACCGAACAAGAAAAAAAAAACCTTTGGGTATGATGACCTGACCTTTGACCTGACCCTTGAAGGTTAGATTTAGAGACACCGTCATCGTATGCCTAACAGAGTCGTACAATCGTGCTCAAGGGTAAACTGGACAAAGGATTGCCAAGGGAGATCCTCCTGTACAAAATGCAGGGAAGAGTTTACGAAATTGTGCCTTTGTCAGCCTGACGAGTGAGATCAGCACTCAGGATCATGATCTTATGATCTCCAGTCAGCTCTAGGGGCTTGGTGATGTTAAGGTTAACAAGGGAATGTTTCCAAGTCAGAGAACCTGGGAAACAAACAAGGATTGCCTTATTTATCGTGTCTCGCAAGGAGAGTGAGTTGACCGTGACTGACTGAAGTCATCTGACCTGTTTGGTTCGCCTGGCTATACCGAACTGGAAAGGGAGTTGTGATGAGAGGTGTAGGAGCTTCTCTCGCTGCTGATAGAGACATGTATATGTGTAATGGCTGGAGGACACGGTGCCATTTTTCTACGAGCATCCTTCATCCTGTCTAATGAGCTCTTGAAGCACTTTCCTCTAATTCAAGGACTCGAAGTGATTCTCTTCAAGTGATTCAAATGCCTTCCATATCTGACGTTTCTATGCAGTGGGTAAAATAGAATAAATATTTGGGGCATTGGTCTGTCGCCATATCGCTCATTTCAGCGTCTTCCCTCTAATGATGAATGACCTTTGTTGCTAATCCACCGATCATTTATCCCACTTCACTCAAGTGAGACGAAGGAAAGTCTTGGGTTAAACTAGAGCGTAAGGACGTGGTGGTGAATACGTCCTTATCTTGGAGGTAGTGATATGAATAGTCGGTAACTGTATGATTCATTTTTGCCCCATGCAACCATGTTATCTGTCTCTGGACGCGTTGCTACCACTCAGCCTAGCAGCGAAAGACGTCCAGTAATTTCTGTATCCTAGTTAAGACAGTATAGCGTCTACATAGCTGGGAGAGGTTTGCTGAAGAGCATCATATATATGGAAACTCCAGACACGCTTTCAAAGACGCGCTCTCTATTTTTGACTGAAGTTGAGAAGACAATCCTGAAGAAATTTATAGCAATACTCAAAAATCTGTGCCAGGTGTGGCTGGGGCGTGGGGGGAACACAGAACCCAGCTGTGTCACAGTGGCACATCCCCCCCAACTTCCTCACTCGAACACACACACACGAAAAAAAGCCACATGCGAGCAAACCCTTTGCCGAAGCAATCCCAGACTACGGCTATAACTCCTGCTCTGAGCACATCAATAACTATAAATTTAATGGCTCGCCCAGAGTGTTGTACCTCAGGAGACCTGCTCTGTCCTGGGAATCTCGAGACTGATTCAGATATAAAGTAACTATTTCTAAACAAGTGAAATGGCACTATATATATATATATATATATATATATATATATATATATATATATATATATATATATATATATATATATATATATAGAACATCAATGTTGTTGTCAGATACGAAGAATGGGACTGACACCTACAGAGGATCATGGTATAATCTTTTGCTGTGAAAGTCACAAATGAACAAGATGTCGAATGATTCGTCGTTACCTTAATGTTTTCACAGAAGTTCAGAGAAGCCAACACATCCCATATGTGGAAATCCAAAAATATTCTTTGGAGAGGAGAGTGAAATCCCGTTTGAGCTCCTCAGAGTATGCCATGTTAGTTAGATTTTATTGACATTACTCATATAAGAGCCTCAGTTCTCGGAAAATTTGAATCCTTGGTAAATCACATCCTCATCAGTAATAACCAGTGTGATGGTCACAGTAGCAAGGATATTCATTCCTCACTGGAGAGTATCATTCGTCGATAGCAGGAAAGAAAAATGAATATCATCCAGTGGTAGAATCCAATTCGACTCCACACAAACAAGCCAGGGATATAGAATCCACATGTGAGTACTATTTATTTAGGTTGTAAAACACAAGTGCAAGGACACTAGGAACACAGGGACCTGAGTGTCTCACCCACTTTATCCACTTAAAAGTGGATGATCTCACAAGGCAAACTGATCCATCTGGAGACGAGAAACTCCTGAAGGCATCCACCATTGTAGCTGTTTTCGTTAGGTTTTACGGGCAGCGACCTATGAGGAAGGTCATTAGGCCTGCAACCCTATTGACTATGTGACTGAAAACCAACCCTAAATACCTATTCTAAATCCACCATGATATATAGATATTGTATGCCTTCAATGCAGGCGTCTATGATGAGCCTCATGAATCGTGTGATAAATCGGTACGTAATCCAGTAACTGAGAGAGAAGGATTTCCATCCATTTACAGAACGGTATTCCTAAAGACCATCATCATAACGAAACACAGATCATAAAAAAAAAACCTTTTACCAAATAAACAGATATTTAAAATTACATAGGAATTCCCATAATGATGAAGAAACGCCTTTTCTTAAAACCCCTTCAGATTGTAAGTCGCTTGCTTACGATGATGGATACATCTCGTAAATATGTACGACACAGGTCTGGAACGACCGTAGATACCATAAGCTGTAGCTCACCAACGAACGATCGCTTATTTTTTAACTAAGGTCTAGGTCGTGACCTCAGGTCAGCAGGTCAGGCGCGAGTCAGGTGATATAAATTTGGCTGGCGTCAGTCAAGCCACTCCCCTTTCTCTCCACAACGTGCCAATAGACGTCCAAGAAGATAAACGAGTCATGCCTGCAACTCTGCCGGGTCTCTGCTCAGTGTTAAATGTCCCCTCGGCCTTGGGGGGGATGCCTTAGGGAGGAGGAGGAGGAGCAGCAGCAGCAGGAGGAGGAGGAGGAGGAGGATGAGCAGGAGGAGGAGGAGGAGGAGCTGCCGCCGCCACCGTCGCTGCTGCTGTGTTGCGCAGGAAATCTAATTTGAACACCTTACGTTGTTTACTCGAACCACATCGGGGGGTGTGTGGGTTTAGAATGAATTCACCGTACGAAAAAATACATCGGCCAGGACGAATGAAAAAAAAAAAAATCAATCTCGGTGTTTATTTGTACAAAGAGAGAGAGAGAGAGAGAGAGAGAGAGAGAGAGAGAGAGAGAGAGAGAGAGAGAGAGAGTTAATCCTCAATTGGAAAATAGAATAAACCTTTATAACGTTCTACCTCAGTCGGGGGGGTGGTGTTCCGTGCAGTGAAATAGTGTAAAAGCGATTTTCTTTGTCTTTTTTTTTTCCATTCTCTGTTCATGGCGGAAGAGACTGTATTGTTTGATTCATCGACAGTCAAACCAAGAGAGATAATCACGTTATGGCCATTTGCTGCCTCTGTTCGGATTTGTAATTCGTGTGTGTTCACGTTGCTGCCGACCACCATCAGCAGAGTGTCCCACACGTATCGAAATGACTCGTTTCCTTTCGTTTCAATAATGCCTTGAGGGAGGTGATGCAAGCCTTCGGTTGGGAGAACGTTAGCTGCTTGCAGCACCTGACACGTTTTGACTCACTGTTGCTAAAGGGGAATGGATTCTTCTGCCTCTGTGAATACGTTGATGAGTTATAGAGTGTTTCTCTCTGTATCTGTGAGTCAAACGTTCTCATTTTCTTTGTCATAAGCTTATGATTCCATCACGAAATATATATCATTCTCGCTACGTCTTCTTGACTTCACAGGTTCTTTGTGCTCCTGCGTTGCAACTTGATAACTTAATCGTATGTATATTCATTTACCGGCATATACTTCACTCCCTCTTTCCGTACATTAACGCAAGCTTCTTCCAGCTTTAGGTTTGAGGAGTTATACCAGATTCAGAACAGAGAAGCTTACATTCAGGCGTGATTTTGGAAAAATGAAGTGACGATTGGTCAACGATCGGAAAGTCTTATTGGAGGAACCGATGTGAACCTCCATGATGGTCAGCCATTCATAACGAGAGAGAGAGAGAGAGAGAGAGAGAGAGAGAGAGAGAGAGAGAGAGAGAGAGAGAGAGAGAGAGAGAGAGGAAAAAGAAATAAGAATCATTTATAGAGAAAACTGAACCAGAAATGCTAACATACTCTAAACGGAGTTTTGCGTGTGCCAGGAAGCACATCCATTTCGTGGCTGTTTATCCTCTCGCTGTACATTACGTTGGCTTCATACTTGACCACCTATGTACATGTAGCTCGTCTGTAGTTAGGAAAATGTGAATTACATATGACCGTACACACACACACACACACACACACACACACACACAGCGGATGGCTGGTATTTGGGTTACGGCAACATCACCACCAGCTCTGGCTTCACTGTGGT
>NC_092260.1:20612198-20659698 GCF_036320965.1 Panulirus ornatus | reverse complement strand
TGTATAATGACAGCATGAGGAAGTTCGATCATAATGGTGTAGAAGTGTTGAGCAAGTACAGGAGATGAGGCCACACGAATGTGCAATTCCCTTACCGGACTGAACAAGAACAGTGAAGTGATTACACACACACACAAACACACACACACACACACACACACACATACACACACGTACACACGTGAGGAAACTCTGTGTTCTCGATTTTACCTCTCTCTCTCTCTCTCTCTCTCTCTCTCTCTCTCTCTCTCTCTCTCTCTCTCTCTCTCTCTCCTCCCTCTCTCTCTGTACGCGGATATGAAGTCTGAAACTAAACTGACATTTAAAAGTTTTAGAAGTTAACACGTCTTTTCCACATCGCTTGTGGAAAGTAATTGCCGCCGGTGTACCAAAAAAAAAAGTTTTAATGATCTGCTGATTCAAGAACTTTCTTGACCTTGGATTCTCAATGAACTTTGGCTTTTCTCGAGGCATAACTTAGACTTTTTTTTTCTATATGTATTAGGGCTCATCTGGAAGTCTATGGCGCCGATAACTGTATTACTGACTACTACAGAGGGATACAGAGCGTATAATCCCTATAATCAGAGCTGTTGTAGAGTCTCTCTGTCATTTAATCACTTTTGAGGACGTCCATCATTTACCTGCTATGTTTTGAGTGCATCATACACCTCTCGGAACTCATCCAAATGTTTCTTGAATTGGTTTTTTAATGCAGAAGATTCGAATCCTTTCATACTACTCCAGTGTCTTGTGATACTTCACTCTACACACTGACTTACGTATGAGGTGTGGCTTGCCTCTTCGTTCATACTTTCATCCACAAGAGCCTGGTACCTCCACAGTACACGATCAGTGACCATTCTTGTGGTGTCTGCCCCGGGAGTGCTCCTAGCTTGTGGCGTTCCCTTTTGAAGTACTTCTTTTGGCGTCCTGTGTTGAAGTACTCCTAGCTTGTGCCGTCCTTTGTTGAAGTACTCCTAGCTTGTGGCGTCCTTTGTTGAAGTACTCCTAGCTTGTGGCGTCCCCTTTTGAAGTTCTCCTTGTGGCGTCCTTTGTTGAAGTACATACTAGCTCGTTGGGACACATGGTGAAGTACTTTTAGCTTATGGTGTCCTCTTTTGAAGTCATCCTAGCATATGGCGTCCTGTGTTGAAGTGCTCCTAGCTTGTAGCGTCCTATGTTGAAGCACTCTTAGCTTATGATATCCTCTTCTGAAGTACACTTAGCTTGTCGCGTCCTCTATTGATGTACTCCTCTCTTGTGGGATTCACTTTGATGTCCTCCTAACTTTGAGATGTCCATCTCTTTCCTGGTGTTCACATCCAAACCTGCTGCATACAGCTATAGTACTAAGGACTTCCTTCAACAAACACTCGACTCCATATATGATTCACTGCAGCATTTCTTCCCCGCTTGTATACATTCATTCAACATGTATCAAATTTTCTTTCGTTGTATCGTTACACTTTACTCTCTTTACTGACTCCATTCCTCCTCCTCCTGCTCCTCCGCCACACAAGGCATCCAGTTATTCTTCTCTCATTTCTGTTTCACGTATCCTTTGCCGAGGAAAACTGGAAGTCTTGCATCCAAACATAAAAGTTGGAACAAGTGATCCATCATGTAGGCTTCTTGCACACTCAACGCTTAACATCTTTCCATTCACTAAGGCTCTCACAGAATCTCAAACTTTTCACTCTTGCATTAAAATGCTTTTCACTTCTGCATTCCCAGTGCCAGCCGAACCGACCAACTCTCTCAAATATGTAATGAACTCCTATAAAGCTAACAGTTCACAAAAATAACATACAGGTATACATTCATCCATCTTCTTTTCTTACTGAGGGAAAATCTAGTTCTTCACATCAATTTCGAATGCATTCTCTTTATCCAAAGAACGTTCCGTTAACCTTCCTTAGGTTACGAATGTGCTGTATATATACCTTGTCCTCTCTCTCCCCTTCTTTGGAGACGTAGTCCAATGGCCTTCATGTCTTGAGACGTAGTTCTCTGGCCTCCAAGTTTGGAGACGGAGTCCTTTGGCCTTCATGTCTGGAGACAGAGTCCACTGGCCTCCATTAACCTCCCCTGGGTTACAAATCTTCTGTATATACCTTGTCTTCTCTCTCTCTCCCCCTCCCATATCTATTACAATTCTAGTTAAATCCTTGTCTACAATCAGTCAGAGAGCTAACGTATATCTAGCGACATTCTCTTTTAGAATTTTTAACCTTCGAAAAGTGGGACAGAGACTTCCCTTGAGATATCATCCAACACACAACCACTTTTCCTTGCTGACATACGCACTTAAAGTATCAAGTCAACCATATTTCTCATTCATCCCCCTCCATTTCTATTCATTACCTTGATTACCATCTCATCCACATCTCTTGCCATACGTTTTCTCTTTTAGTCACAATACTGATCTTGCAACCTCTTCATCTATAATATCCTCATCCCACTCTTCCCTGTTTTACACCCTCCGAACCCCTGATCTTGTCAAGCCATTTCCGGCAATCCCTTTTATCCGCTATTGCTCTTCAGTTACCTGAAGCAGTGTTTTCATTTTTCATACATCTCGTTCTGCATCGCCAGCAGACTCCCATCCTTGTCTATATCTCCATAAAGTTGCTTTCTTATGAAATAACCTGTTGATGTTGATAATCTTTTTCTTCTAACAATCCACGTCCTATAACCTTTCTTCAGTCTTCTTTCATATGGATTATCTTTTCTTTCTATATTTCTAAGGATATCTCATCCTTCGATCAATATCTTCCAGCCATCACTGGATTATAAATGATCCGGTTTCATTATCTTACATTTCCGCCCCATCTTGCCCTGTTCCTTGCTCTCCATTACGTCTTCTTGGAGTCCAACATAACAAAGCAAGGGTCGTCCCTCAAGTGCCTCCATATTACTCGAGTATCATTTTATTAACCTTCATCTGTATCCTTCACCTTTATTGCCAGCATCTCATGTAAGTTCGATATAACACATTCTTTTCTCAGCGTTCCTAATCTTTACCTATCTTGCCTTCACATTTCTGTTACTAGTCCATAAAGAATCGAACCCTAACCTAAGTATTAGTATTCCTCTCATTTCAATAATCCCTCATCTTAATCCTCTTACGGCTCTCTCATCATGCATATTACCCATCAATCCTCACATTACAAAGAGACATGGAAAAAAAAAAAAATGTAATCTATCTTGTTCCACATCCATTGCTCTTGCAGCACGTAAAATATGGATATCTTTATGTTGAAAATATACCTTTGTATTGGTCACATCCACTAATGTATCTATTTCACATTAGCTTTCATCTCTCATATATCTATGGAACTCAATACTTATTTATCAATCCCTTTTCTAATCTGTCTCCTATACATCCATGTACTCACTCAACAGAATGATATTTTCCCCTAGGATCCATGATCTTGCTTACCATCGTAGGTCTTCTAATAAAGGTATGTCTATCCGTTTCTTCCTTGCTCTTTCATCGTCGCAAAGGCATCTATTTCAACTAGAAGCTCACGGTTTGCATTCGATCATCTCATAAACGAATTCTCTCGCAGAAGAAATTTCCTTTCCACGCTTGTCATATTTCCCCAACAAGTTTGAACTCCATTCGTTCATTACGCTATAGTCAGACGAGTTACGTTATAGGTATAACATATCTAATGTCCCTCTCATTTAGAATTACATATTCTAGGTGCTTATAATCTTCATTTCTCTTGCATTTCACTCGTCCATACGATTAATGCGATGTTGTGTCCTCTGCCTTGGTAGGAATCAGGCACGCCGCCTACATTCAAGGCCACACATGCATCTTTTGTGGGAATAATTGCGCTGTTAGGTCTCACTGAGATCCCCCAAGATCCAATCCTGCAGGCAGGCTGGCAGAGGCAAGGACATCCAATTTTCAGAGGGAGCTCACACTTGCTGCCTGCCGTCCTACCTGCAGTGTACCAACGGAGAAAACATCGTCTGAAGGTGGGAGGGTGGAGTGAGGAGGGAGGGGGGAGAACGACGTTAATGCGGTGGTGCTACTTTACCGACGTCTGGGAGAGCCTCCGTCTCGTGACAGTGCTTAGAGGGGACGGGGGGCGAGAGAGAGAGAGAGAGAGAGAGAGAGAGAGAGAGAGAGAGAGAGAGAGAGAGAGAGAGAGAGAGAGAGATGCACCCCTTTGAAATGGGTGCAACGAAGAGGAAGTTATCCTTCAAGATCGCAGCGCGCGGGGGAGGGTGGAAGACAGAGCCATTTTTCATGCATATGACGAATTACGTTCAGCGGCCACAGGACACATGTCCCCACCCGACGGGACAGCATCAGCTGCCGGCACCGACTTTGCACTGTAAATTATGGCATTATAAAACTGCCGAACCTTTCCAACTTTAACGCTAGTGGCGCTCGAGTTTAGATTGCCCCTTAAAATATACGCTGCTGTTCGTATTGCCGTCTGGTGTGGATGGGGGACTCGCACAACTTCTCCTGGGTCTTCTGCCTCAGGCACGGGGCAAGCTGAAGCTAAGCCTGCGTTTTTATAGTTGTGCATCATAATATTAGCTCACACGTGAAGCAACCTTGTCTCATGGATGCTAACCTTTTGACGCACATTTACTTTCCTACTGACGACGTGTGATAGACCAGAGCTTCAAAGGTGGAAAGATGCTTCGATAAAAGGGTAAATGTCCCTACTGACGTAGACATTCGTTTCTGGATCGATATTCTATAACGCGGTTGAGTAAAATTAACCTAATGATTCAGGTGAAGTTCCAAGGATGATATTTCTTGCTGAGTCTTGTGCTTAATGCTGTATGAACCAATACCTTCTCACCAGATGAAAAAGCTTAGATTTCGTAACCCAAAATGTGGATTAAGCAGTACATTCTAAGCTACGGAATTTTTTCTTGTCCATTTCATATCCATCGACTAATTCCTTGATAACTTTTGTTGCTCATATTCAAGTATTTTCAACACCCCGAAAAATCCGGCTTCAGGCTCTTCTCGCTTCAGCTGTATAGAATCGTCGTTCATGCCACCAACCCAAAACCTCTGGTCTTGATAGACGAAAAGGACTCTGATCATTTGCCAGTGTTACAAGATTTGCTTTTGCTCTCGATCGCTTCTACATTTCCCCTCTGGATGTGAGCGATCATTTCCAAGTAGAAACAAATCATTCACATTCTCTTTTATATGAGTTTTTCCTCTCGCCATTTACCTGCCTTCTGGCACACGAAGAAAATTCCTCTTCACCTCAACATTCATACGATGTAGTCGACACAAGAGTGGACCAGGACTCACTAATCTTCTTACAATACATTCTTGTCTACAAAACTTCAGGCAATGATGATATCTAGCAAACGATACATTAGCCAACCATTTGTCTTCATCAACAAAACGATCCCTTTACACTCAGTCAGTCTCCTGTCAGTTCTCCACTCCCTCGTCATTTGACCAGTATTCAGACGCTGTAGTTTGCAGTCTCCTAAAATCCTCGCAACACTGAATTGGTGGAATGAAATAAAGAGAGAGAAAAATGTAAGCAGATTACAACATTTCTGCGTCCGCTCCAACTTATATTCCTCTCAGCTGTACAAACTTTTATAATAAACATTCTCATACCTTTTTTTTATTCTTCTTTTGGCATAGCCTCGATGAAGTTTAATCTTTTATCCCAAGTTATTCAAACCTAGACTTTCCTTTCTGTACTTGACTATGACACGCGGGTATTCAAACTCGTCTCCTGCGAGAGAGAAAACATTTTCTTTCGGGCGGGTCAGCGTTCTGGTTACGGGATGCAGCGTTGCACGGTGTTAGTGAGCCGTGGTGCGATGACGAGGTCGTCTGCAATATGGGAGGGTTTCCACTCTGTGGTCCGCAAGAGGTGGTGGAAAGTCTTGTTGGAAGAGACCAAAGAGAACTGGAGAGAGACTACCCCACTGGGGTGACTCTTGCTCCCCAACAGCCTATGGAGTCTGCTGGCAATCCATTGCTTGTGATTGTTGTGAAAGGGTCGTGTCAAGTATCCCCTGTGTGAGGATGTGTCTGAAGACGGTGTCCAGTGTTTTGCTGGTGTCTGCTGCCACCAACACTGTGTGGGAGGGTTTGTGGTTGGTTGAATTCATCAGAGATATGTCGTCTGAGGATTATGTGTCGTGTGGTGAGGGAGTGCTTGGTTTTAACCCCTTGTTGTATATGTGACACTCGAGTCTTTACTCGATTCTGTGTGGATCGGCTTTTCAAAGAGATTTGATACTGGAAACAGGAGTTGGTACGGGGCGGTATGTAGAGGTGGAACTGGGTGGTTTAAGGAGAATTGGGTGGTTTAGAGGGATTATACAGCTGTAAACTGGAAAGTTTACCGATTTTTTTTAGCCAGGAGTGGTTGAAGATCTCTGCAAGGGATTGGACTGTACTTAGGCCAAAGTGTTTCAAGTGAAAATCTGATACGTATGGGAGGCCTTAATGTACGGGAGTGTGACACAAGCGTGTGTCACTGGGAGTAAAAGATGGATGAACAATATATATATATATATATATATATATATATGGAACAGTACACTCGTCTTGCCAAATCTCTTTGTGCGTGTGTTCAATTGGCCTCTTTAGTTACAACACAGGACCTTGGAAACCCAAGAATGGTATTTTTAACAAAAGTCTCTGAACAGAGTTTCGACAACCTTATCGACAAAAGAAAAACCTCCCGACCAAAAGGTCTACAACTGCGTCAGATGGCGCCATCTGTCGCTAACTAGGTTACACTGTGGGTCATTACGTAGCCTCATTAGTGGCTTTTCTTAGTGCTGCCCGCCATCACTATTCAGGAGAGGCTGCCACTAATAGCTCTAATCAACAGTCTTCACCTCGCTTAAAAGAAAAACGGGAGAGAGAGAGAGAGAGAGAGAGAGAGAGAGAGAGAGAGAGAGAGAGAGAGAGAGAGAGGAGAAGGGGGGAGAGGGTCTTCGTCGAACAACAAATCCCTTTTATTTAAGCTTAAAAAAAATGTTAGATAAGGTAGGTTGTTTAAGCTCGTTGACGATGCTGTTTAAATGTAAAACCTGATGAATTAAGATTTGGCGACATTGTCAAACATGATATATAGGAGGCAGTGGTGCATGTCCTGGAGAACGAGGGGTCATGGTCATAACTACACCATGAAAAGTGCGTCTGTTTGCATACTTTTTGGTTAATAACATTTGTCATGTTTACCTGTGGAAGGGGAAATGTTTAAAGAATCTTCCCTTCTTTTTTTTTACAAATGCTTCAGATAGTATGAAAGAACGGGTACGAGAGCAGTCCTTCTCTTCCCCTTTGCGATAAAATGCCTTCATCTTTCTCTTGTATATTTCTCGAAGCATCTTGAAACGATTACGAATTAGGATAGTCCTCTGTGAGAAAGAACGTCAGGTAATCCGTGAGGAATATTACTGTCATATTATCTTCGACATTAATCTCTTTTTTTTTTCCACGACTTCTAAAGATGGCCTAGGAGAAATCGCGATGGGGTCCTGGTCTTGAAAATTATTGCTATGATCCCGCTTTTATTTGCGAAACTGAAACGCCTTAGATAATCCAGAGAATTATATCCCCTATAATTCGTACAGGTTTTTGAGTTAGATATCCTTTGCTTGATGAATAAGATTCGTCTTATGTACTCTTTAAGTAAGTACTCACTCTCTCTCTCTCTCTCTCTCTCTCTCTCTCTCTCTCTCTCTCTCTCTCTCTCTCTCTGTCTCTCTCTCTCTCTCCATCCCTTTCACACACACGCATACACACACACCTTTCCACAGGACACGTCTGGCCAAACCACTGCTTTACTCTCCTCACACAAAAAAACCCACAGAGCTTTGTTTCAACTTGGGTGACGCCTGCATTTTCCATCGACACCTAAAAATACTTTCTGCTAACTTTACATACTTCTCGTACTTTCCCCACTCATACAAAAAAAAAAAAACTTTGAAATCTGATTGTTTTTTTTTCTTGGTTTTTTTTTTATTTTTCCCCCGAAGTCGTTCTTGTATACGTTGACAAAAGCGAGTCATTAAGGCGGGTTTGGGGAGAAAAGTTTTATTACACAAGTGGAAGTCCACCTGTGACCATTACTGGTAGCAATGGCTCGCAATGGTGTATACACAAGGGGCAGACAAACATGGCAGAGAATAGCGGAGACCCACACAACGTTGACGGTTCTCATGGGGCACATCCGAGCGAGAGAATTAGTCCGCGTTCATACGAGGAAGACAAGGTGAGTAACACGGCGGTGAGCTGTCAGGTGGCGGCGAGGGTGAGGTGGAGGAGAAGAAGGTGGTGCCTCTCTGAACAAGTGTTTGAAGACGTAAGGTCCATCTACTGCGAGGAGTATGAATTAACATGAGTATGTCATAAGATGCGTCAAAATGTCGATGGATTTCTGTGATATTCCCTCGAAAGGTGAGGGTGTAAAGTAGGATAAAATTGGCGTTTCTTTATTCAGACATATGCACGAAACATCATCGTAGTTGCTCTTAACTCGCTTTTCATTCTGGAAGTTCAGGATTGGCTCGATGGGTTCAGATTGTCGAAACCATAGAGTGGCGTGGGTGTCGGCGAGAGATCACTGTAGGTGGGAGGGACACCAAGAGAGAGAGAGTGAGAGAGGGAGGGAGGTCAGGAGGAGAGGAAAAACCCAGCCATCTGGTGGACATACTTAGACACACACACACATAATCTGCGGCAGATGGGACCCCTTCCTAAGGATGAGTGCGTTGTAAATCGACTCTTGCTAACAGTCCCTTCGACGGTCGAAGTCAGGTTAAGTTCCCCCCCAAGTCAGAACAGGCGGATTCGGGTACTGCAGGAGTCTCTTTGCTATGAAGTGAGATTCTTCTTCTTATTATTATTCGTCTTCTTCTTCTTCTTCTTCTTCTTCTTCTTCTTCTTCTACTTCTTCTTCATCTTCTTCTTCTTCTTCTTCTTCTTCTTCTTCTTCTTCTTCGAATGGAGCCTCCCACCGGGCAATGTCTCCTCGCTCGCCTAGATTTCCCTCTGAAGCAAATCTCACTAGATTGGCTTAATGCTCCCTCATTTCTCTGTCTTTCCCCAAGCTTTATTTTCACGGGTTGTGGACGACTGTTGAAAACGGTGTATTTACTGACTTGGAACCTATTTGTTTAGGAATTCAGTTTCAACTATGATTACAAGTCAACTTGGAACGCTTATGTTGGTAGTGTATAAGTGAAAACCTTATGAAATTCTCAGTGAATTTAGAGTTATATTTTGAAAAGTACTCCATACGAAGATAAACGTATTCGGATTTGAGATGGAATTCATTTTTCCAATGTTAATCGTCCTGTGCATTACTGTGAGGTGACAAGATAATCACAAAGATACCGATAAGAAACTCAGATTCTTAGATTTTAATTAGTGGTGAAAAATTATTCAGAATATATCGAGGTTAATGAACAGGCGTTTGCATATCCGGTCACTATTTATTGATAGGTTCTACTGTAATTAGCGTTTAACTTCAAAACATCCACATACTCATGAAGCGCATCAATTAAAATGTTTTTGAACTCGCTCACAGATTTATTTTTGACTCTAACTGCAATAACCAATTTCCCAAAATAACGCAATAATCTCTATTGTGATGCATGTTGGTTGTCCTGGTTATTCAAGAAAAAAAAGAGAGAGATCAATTCAGTTGATTAACAGTCTTTTCTGAGCAACAGATATATACAAGTATCGGGTGGAACCGAACCACAGAAAATGGTATGATGGCCCCTAGATCCTCCTTTTTACCAACAATCAACAGATTCTAGGCACACTGATCCTTCTGGCTCTGTCCAATCATCGCCTGAACCTCATCTAACAGTATGGGTAACAGTTCCTTGACCATCCCCGTCACCATCACCGCCATGTAACTATAGATCCCTCGTCCTCAAGTTGCAGTACGGCGCCGTACCGAACGTATACGAACGAACACGTACTAACCAGCGCATGAGCAGTCCTGTTCCTGCCACTGTGAACATCTTGAATTGTTTTTAACATTTGTGTAAACATTGTCTGATTAAGAGCCTCTCTCCCCTTCCTACATCCGAGAATATATTTTTTTCTTTATATTTCCAGCCTTTAGCTGTCCCTCTCAATAATCCGTTAGTTATTATTATTATTATTATTTGGATCCCTCGAACATCGTTTTTCATAGATATCTTGAAATATTTCGTGTTGGACTTTCCCTAAATTGTAGACCTGACCATTGGTTGTATACAGTGTCCAAATTTTCAAAATTAAGACAGCATAGATTTTTTTTTCATAAGGCTCGAGTAACATGATCACCGTAAGTGTTACCATCTCCTGAACACGTCCTCTCACCTCGTATACACAATGAGGTATTCAAGATCATGGGATACAAGCGTGTTTTTCCCCCCCTGGGGTATGTACAAGATGCGCTCCATCATTACGAACGTGGCGAGTAAGAGCTGGGATCATTTTAATCTTGAACTTGACCCACATTTCTGTCTGAATTCAGAGAAAAAAAAAGAAAGAAAAGACTCATTTTCGACATCGTCGTGACTTTACGTTTTCTTTCTAATACGATATTGGGCGAGAGTGGAAGGTTAAGACACCCCCACACTATTTGGCTCCGTCTTGAGTAGTGACTGAGGAGGAGCTAATGGCTCTTCTAGGGGTAGAGTCCCCCCTGTGACGTCACGGGGTAAACAATCTGCCCCTCCCTCTGTTGAATCTCGGAGGTAATAGATGTCGCTCCCTCCCTCCCTCTCCTCCTCCTCCTCCTCCTCCTCCTCCGCCTCCTAGACCTCTCCCTCCTCTCCCTCCCTCCCCCTTTCCCTCCCTCACTCTCCCCAGGCCCCGCTAACGCAGTGCAGTGCCCGGGTAAGTCTGTTGACCTTGTGAGGTGAGGTTCATTAATGCCCATGTTGCGTACTTTATTCGTATGTCTCTTGTTATGAGAAAGTCGCTTGATTATATGAGAGAATATCTGAAGGTTTGTGTGTGTGTGTGTGTGTGTGTGTGTGTGTGTGTGTGTGTGTGTGTGTGTATGTTATTACTATGTACTAATTCTGGTCGCTGTTTGCGTGTTGTAGGGAGAGAATACTACATTCGTGGCGTCTCTCATGTTATATAACCTTGAACCGTACATACAGGGGTGTCTCCCAGTATACGCCACGTAACCCATTCATCGACCAGCTACCCCCCACCCTCAAAAGGGGGAGGATGAACACCTGGATTGTGACCGGGTCGGCAACACTATCCGGAGTCGAACCCTTGCTGGTGGGACTAGTGGATGGCTTTTCTGATATTCCTGCGTCGCTTTCAGTTTCATTGTAGCATGAGATAGACGAGAAATACATCTATCAAATCATCCAATCATACAAGCATCAGTTTCGCTTCATCATACAGCACCAGTTTCGCTTCATCATACAGCACCAGTTTAGCTTTATCATACCATCCCCAAAACCCTTTTCATTTGGGACTTCTGCAGTATTGTACTTCACTGAGGAGCAGGGATATGATAGACTCCTTTGGAAAGGAAGGGTTTTCGCGACAGGATTAATACTCCATTCCATCCGATGATGATGAAACATCCTCACTACTGATTTGATTTCACACTCGTGCTGTAACCACTAGGCAGGTGGAGTACAATATAACCAGTATCATTTGATAATATGTGTTTAAGACACACACACACACTATTTCCTCTGTCCACCCATTCGAGGTGTTCGAGTTTATACCTTCATACCTAACAGTCTCTCTTATACCGTGTGCAATATTACCCTCAGGTAGAGCAGGGATCAGTGAGGAAACCTTCGTCCTAGGTTTGAGTGGGGCTAAGTAAGGAGACCTTCGCTCATGGTTTTAGCTGCTGTTGTTGCCAAAATTGACCTACAAGTAACGTGACACATCATTTGCTGGCTCGTGTGACTGAAAATCCTCTCTTTACGACTATCGGATCCCCTTGTCGTCACACTTTGTCTGAATAACCCTTTCAGACCCAGACCAAAGCTGTTTGTCGCAGATATTGGCACTTTGGAACCTCCCTCAGCGTGTTTGCCTTATAGCCGAACACCTGATTAGCCTCAGCCTAGCGTGGCACGGCTCAGCTCTCATCCCGCCAGAGTTCAAAGACTAATGAGTGTTTTCCTCCTTAGTGGTAATCCTGCTAACGTGGACGGATCACTTCTTTAAAAATCTTTCAAGTCTCCTCCTAATGAACTCTTTACACTCGGCTGTCGAACGTAATGCTCAAATACGCCACCAGCATATATATATATATATATATATATATATATATATATATATATATATATATATATATATAGAGAGAGAGAGAGAGAGAGAGAGAGAGAGAGAGAGAGAGAGAGTGAGTGTTATATCATGCTCGTATATTCAGCAGGAGGCTTACCTCGAAATTGGTAGCATTATTGTGGGGATTTGCAGTCTTATACACTCGATAGCAGTATATACTCCAGACTGTGTGCTTATCAAGGGGAGATATCAAGAGTGTGTTCTTGTAAGAACACTGGTAAAGGGAAGAAAGGAAAAGAGAAGAGGGGCCAGGTGAGGATATTCCCTCAAAGGCCTAGCCCTCTGTTCTTAACGCTACCTCGCTAACGCGGGAAATGGCGAATAGTATGAAATAAAAAATATATATATATATATATATATATATATATATATATATATATATATATATATATATATATATATATATATATATATATAATATCCTAGACAAGCAAAACCCAGGATCGGGTAAAGATAATGTTACGGAAGGGCGTTTATACCTATCACTGCTCACGCCCGAGCCAATGTTTGCTTTTCATCTTACTTCGGACAATGGTAAGGTTTCCCTTAGGTGGAAGCCTCGTTCGATTTCATCAATTCGTTTGCTCTTATGACCATTGAGAGACGTCTAAAGGTAGACGACGACCCCCTCATCCTTCCCGTCCCTGGCGGAGGACATGCTCTCAGCTGTAGATATTGACATCGAGCGAGCCTCTTGGGGTGTGGAAGAGGGTTGGTTGGTTGGTTGGTTGGCTGGTTGGTTGGTTGGTTGGTTGGTTGGCTGGTTGGTTGGCTGGTTGGTTGGCTGGTTGGTTGGTTGGTTGGCTGGTTGGTTGATTGGTTGGCTGGTTGGTTGGTTGGTTGGGTTGGTTGGTTGGTTGGCTGGTTGGTTGGTTGGTTGGTTGTAGCTCTGGGAATTCTTGAAAAGAAACGCAATATGACCGTATCGTTTGCAAGTGTAAAACCCCAGCTTACATCAACGTTTTCTTTTTCTCTAAATAACCTGACGGGCAAATCATTAGTCTCATTAAGCACAAGTTCTTGTCATTCTTGGAACGCATGATGAACGTTTGATCATTGCAGAAACGTTTTAGGGTCGCAGATCATCATCTGCTGAAGATGGTAGAGTATATACATACCACCCCAATATTCCATTCTATCGTACGCTGTAGTAACGTGATGCATCATAGATATCTCTCGCAATGACCAGTTTTGATTTTGTATAACTACCTACACTTGTCTCTTACTGTGGGGGAGGTTCTTATCACACCCTCCTTCTCCCCCCATCAGTTAGGTGTTGCTGTTAGTAACGCGTCTGTGGCAAGGATCGCGAACTATCATTCTCTGGGAATGTATAAAGGGTCGTTAGGTCACAGATGGTCATCAAGGCAGGAACACCTGACCTTCCTTGTTGAATAGTAATCACCATTTTTTGTACGAGCGTTTATAACTGGAATTAAAAAGAAAGGGGGGGGGGGGGAAGAAAGAAGATATCAGTGTGAAACGGCGATAACAGAGATGGAGGACTTGGAGCTGTGTGGAACGAACCGCTTCTGGCAGATAAAAGGAGAGAGAGAGAGAGAGAGAGAGAGAGAGAGAGAGAGAGAGAGAGAGAGAGAGAGAGAGAGAGAGAGAGACTCTAAGCCCTGCTGCACTCACCCATAAAACTAACAGACCCTCGTTTGCCCTGTTTTGGTGCATTGCAAGTTGGATTTCATGGCTGCGACTTGTGGTTGTTGATACGCCAGATCCGTGTAAGACCTTAATGACTTTGTGACTCCGTTATCTCGGCGAGTAAATAAACCCAGTGCCAGCTGTTTACCCGATCCATGTTTGGGGATACACGCCGCTGGTGGACCCGTTCTGGGAAACTTTGCCACAACGCTGGCCATGCGAGGCATTTTGGCAATAAGGCTTTGCATGATTACACCAGCAGGGGAGGAGGCGCTGTGTGGCTGGTTTTCTTCTCCAGTTGTGAGTTCCCATCGAGACCTGAGGGATGGGAGGGGAGAGGAGAGAGCCTGGAGGGTGGAAAAGGGGGGAGGAGGGAATGTGATAATGATGATCATGACGTAAGCTTGCCATATGACGGTGATTCTCTGTAGGTTCGTATACGAAAGATCTACGAAATGGTAGTTAGGCTCTTGGTGGAAATCTTTCGTGTGTATGAATATTTTCTAGTGAGGCTGCAGTCTTCTTCATAAGTTGTGTAATTAACAGAATACACACACACACACACACACACACACACACACACACACACACACACACACACACATACATACATGTATATATATCCAACAAATAGATAAATTCATCATAACTGAAGACCCAAGAGATAGATCACCAGCAATGAACAGTGTAATACTAGCGCGGGGAAAGTAGGAATATATCTGACGTGTTTCTGTGCTCCACTTGGACGTCAGCAGCTCTGAATAAGACGGCCCAGAAGAGAGAGAGAGAGAGAGAGAGAGAGAGAGAGAGAGAGAGAGAGAGAGAGAGAGAGAGAGAGAGAGAGAGAGAGACATTGCGTGATGAGCATTATGCACGCTGCGTAACCGGGTCAACACCTGCGTCACATGGCCTCTTGCGTATTCCTGTTCTGGTGAATAAGCCAAGATGACATTACCAGATCCTCCAGGCAGACCCCTTGGACTTATCAAGTAGGACGCCTCCCCTGCCATTCCATAATTAACTTCCCTCATCCATCATATGTGTCCCTCGTATCCTCTCCTCACACCCTTGAACTGTCTCATTTACATTCCCTTCTCATCGACCAATCTCCATCGCCTCTCTTTTACGCCCCTAACTGATCCACTATGTCTCATCTCCTTTTCCCCTACTTTCCTTTCATCCATAGAGCCATCTTCAACCTCTTTTCAGTCGTCGAGATATTTCTTGCTGCAAAGAAGTCCATCATCATCATGCTTTTGTGTGCAGTATAGCCTCGAAGCTATAAAAGAGGCAACTGGGGTTGTATGATGATAATAAGTATAGTAACCTGAGATTTGTATCTCTGTGATCCTTACGATGTGGATTTATTTCATAAAAGCATTCTCATACTAATGATAAGGTTCATGAGCTTATTCATCCTTATCTCGGAATCAGTTTCTTGTAAAACGAGTCTGAACTAGTTGATAAAGGTGATCTCGTCTTGTACCGTGTATGGATATTCAGATTTCGGTGTTTTCCGTATGAACATCATATACACGTGAGTTCAGACTCGTGACTTCTCTCCCTCCTTCGTGAGAGGCATTTGGTTAACATAACGGGTCTGATTACTTTAGGAGACTTGGGAGTTGCCAGTTGCATCCTTTGAGAAATTAGAGCTTGATGTAAGGATTGAAATATCTATTTCTAAACGGACAGTTTCTGTACGATCATTGATTTAGCCTCCTCTTTTTTCTTCTTCTTTCTTGAAAGTAGTTACTTAGAAGTAGCAGCAGCAGTGGCGGTGGCTGGAGCAGCCAAGCATCCCTAATACTGTGGTTGGTCGTGTATCTGAATCTCCCAACGACACAATCTCCGTGTTGACCCAACCGTGTTGTCCCTCTTCAGTGTCAACACCCTTCAGGCTCGACACGAGGACCTCTTGTCTCCTGAAGGAGACACCTTAGGAAGGTGCTCTGCTCTGTGATGGTACCCTTGTGGCTGCCAGCCTCCGGGAAATGTAATGGGATTCCTGGGCACCTTTGGTAATTACAGGCCGAGAAGATTTTTCTTTTTCTCTTTATCTTATTCTTATTCTCTTTGAAAGTTGGATGCCTTGAGAACATAATGAGCGGTTCTCTTCACCGTAGGTGCTGCTGAGGAGAAAGGTAAGCCACACTGACACTTGTTACTACCTTTGACTTGAGGGTCTTGACCTAACTTACAGAGGTGAACACCTGGTGTTAAATTGTCATTTACTGATGAGCGTCTGAAAGTGAGAAATTGACTCCCTCCAGCACTTTTACCCCAGGACTGGATCAAGCGACCACCAGAACTCCATATCTAATTCCCTCTAGCTCTATTACCCCAGCACTGGTTCAGTCGACCTCCAGAACTCCATAACTGACTCCCTCCAGCATTATAAGCCCCAGCACTGGTTCAATCGACCACCAGAACCTCATAACTGACCCACTCCAGCACTATAATCCCTACCACTGGTTCCTTTCACTACTTTAACCCCAACAATGGCTCCTTCCACCACTAAAACCCCCCAACTCTATCTCCCTCCACCAATGGGGCTCTGGCGTCACACACCACCCAGCTATCCATCACCAGTCGTAGTTTGACATATATAACAAAGACTTTTTCGCTATACCAATGTATCTGTCTGTGCGTCTACGTACGTGACTCATTTTTCCATTCCATTCTGTTTCTGTGTTTACATATTTCTCCGACTCTACCCCTTTTTTTTTCCCCTCTTTCACTCTCCCTTTCTCTCTCTCTTTTTCACGAAAAATTGGCCGAAGTTGTGGGAGTTTCCTAGATCATTTATTAGATGAAGGGGAATGAGAGAGAGAGAGAGAGAGAGAGAGAGAGAGAGAGAGAGAGAGAGAGAGAGAGAGAGAGAGAGAGAGAGAGAGAGAGAGAGAGAGTAAGAAATGAATGAGAAACAGAATAATCTATCAAAATAATAAACAAAGTGACGGAGGCATAACAGAGAACGACAAAACTCTTCTTTTTTTTTATAACTTTTTTTTTTTTTATCTTTTTCCTTCGTCCATTTTTGAGCCCCTAGTTCAAATATCTGCCTGGTGGGGATGCCAGAATATTTTTCTGCCAGTTCCCTGGGAGACCAACCCACCAACCAACCTACCCATCGGTAACAGTGAACTATATACATTCTCCTCGACAATGCTTGAAGGGCGGTCGAGCCATAGACTAAACGACCAAGTTGACTGGAAATGCCGTTTGTTGTGTAATGACGTATTTTCGGTTGTGATAACTTAAACAGTTTGACTCGGGCCTGTTTTCACTGTAGTATCTTTTAAGTATTGATCTTTTGTTGTTTGCCTGCCTGTTTTTAAGTATATTGACTTTAAGGTTTTAGTGGTAAATTGATAGGCCCCCCCACAAGGTCAAACTCAAGACGCAATCGTTAAAGTTGGGGGAAAAATCTCTCCTGAAGTCAACCTTGAAAGACTCTTTTTTTTTCATGTTAGCTGAGAGGGCGCGGATTGCTGAGGCCCTGTTCAAGGCTGTCCCATTAACGCTATCCATTATATCCCCTAGCCTGAGCCAGGTAACCCATTCAATCAACCAATCCTTAGGGGTTGGATGAACAGCTGGGTTGACTGTGGACCGACTGCCGCAAACCAGGATTCGAACCTATGCGCTCGACCCGGGTCAGGGACGCTAACCGCTATAGCACGGGTGTCCATTTATATATATATATATATATATATATATATATATATATATATATATATATATATATATATATATATGAAATTCAACTAGCAAAAGACACTAAAGAAAACATCACCCTCTGGTATGTCGGAGTAATATTTACATGAGTTTCGGAATGGGTAAATAAATTCTCGATCGTATTCTACTTTGGGAAGCAGATCCAATTAGCTTTGCCCATTGATGTCTAACTGTGAACTCGGTGTCGAAAAATCCTTGGATGGAATGAAGCGATTCTCCTCGGCGCAATGGTACTTGTTGCTCTATCAATCTCTTACGGGGTTCGAAAGAGTATGAAAACTTCACTAGCTATGAGGCTCTTTTGTTTTTTTTTTCTTTAAGGTCCAAAGTAAAATCAATTGTATTTCTTTCTCGTGGAAAATAATACGTTTAACAAAAGTGGGGTGATGTGCTGAACATTTCTTTATGCTTTTTTTTTTGGAGACATTGATCGGAATTTGGATTCTGCAAGTTTAGTTGAGAATGAGAGAGAGAAAAGAAATGATTCATGTCTTTGATCCTGCCAAGGTTAGTCATTTTTCTTTGGCCAGATACAGTAGTAGTGGTACAGTAATTTTTCTATTGACAGTATTACTGTAAGAGACTGAAGTGACTGAATGACTGATGAAGACTTTTCCTTCAGTGTTCCTCAGACTCATCTTACCCACGGAAACACACACACACACACACACACACACACACACAGACGCACACACACACACACACACACACACACATACACACATATACACAATCATACATGCACACATGCACAAACCATCACACGAATCTTGGCTAAAACGAGAGTACTACTTAATTTACAAATTGTTTTCAAAGATAATTTCTTTAATAAGCTGAACTCCCAGACTGTGGTATTTCTATATGACTAATATCACCTACAAAGTTATCGAAGTAAGTAGATGATACTGTTAATATCTTTGTCCGTCCGTCTATCCCACATTATCCTACTGATATTCTGTACTGATATAGATCAGTGAATAGGGCATGACAATAAACGAAATAACGAGATGATCATCTGTAGCGAAGAGAGATAATACTACGGAGTTATGATCACCAGGAAAGATGGGGATTTTCATCCTATAATACGATTAGTGAGGGTAATAGGATCAGCCTCTATAAGAAGACTTACACTGAGGTATTTTCCCCCATCATTTATGATGTAACTCGCTGGTCTTCGTTGATCATTAACCGGTAATTCACTGCCATGTGACCAAAGGCACTTGACTTGTAAGCCTTGTTTGCTCCAGTGCTTGGCTTATATAAGCCTAAATTGTATAATCTAATCTTATTCCATGTTACTCTGGACGCATCTAAAAGCAGACTGAACTCCATATAATTCCTTCATGAAATTGAAGAAGTTGACTTGGGATTGACTAGATTCAACGCTTTTGAAAGTACTCGCATAAATGTACTGAAGAATGTACTATATGAAACATATTTATTATGAGATTAATAATAGGAAATAAATGCTTTATGTGCAAGATGAGTTTGGAAAGGATTCTAGCTAGATAAGTAGTCACTCGAGGCTACTGAATTCCTCAACGCACAAGAATTACAGCGTTGATACTAATGTCATACTCACCACTTCACATCTCATATGTCAAAACGTCAGTTCTTCACAGCACTCGAGGTCGACGTCAGAGAATAGAAAACGTGAATCATAAACATTGCCAAATGTGACGTGAGTCTTGTATCATCCATACTCCTATATAGTCTGCGTCTCTCTTGGTAGCCAGTCGTGACATACAGTTGAAAGAGGATCATAAACTACTCATGCTCTACCTCCCTCTAGCTCCTAGGAAATGAGTGGGATGATACATCGCTTCCTTTACACATCATCTGTTATAAGCTCAGGGCAAATTGTGACTCTCTGTTTTATCATTGACAAAATCTTCGTTTTAGCAGCTTCGAGAAGAGTTTGGTGAGTTCTGTTTATTCAAGGGCCTTCAATACCTCAATGGAATGCGGGATAACTGAAGTGTTCCTTGAACTAGAATGATGACAAGTATCCTTGGAGGGAAGTAGCTCCATAATTACATGGATCTGCCTGCATCCACACACTGTACGTAAGAAAAATATTAAAAAAGACAAGAAAGTTCAATTGATCTAAATGACAGAAAAAAGCCAGGAGACATTGAACATCAAGTGCCAGGAGACATTGGACATCAAGTGCCAAAATATCTACCGAAAGTTCATGTTACGAAAAGGGAATAATTGTCCACGTGAAAGATGTGACTTTAGGCCGATTACCACGTGACAAGAACGTGTATCTGAGGATGAGAAACGGAAATAAGTAAATCTCCAAAGACAAGCGAGAGACACGGAGACACTCGCCTCCAGCATCTCCTTAAAACGCTTTTAATGGACGATCAACGGTAACCTTTTGCGCCGAGGAGAACCAAAATCCATTAATATAATTCCATTTGGGGAAATACAATTTAGATTTTTAGATCGGTCAAGGTAATCACGCGGGTGAAAGAAATTGGTGTAAAGTGGCGTTTCACAGGATTTTCCAAGCCATTTTAAGATTAGATTAGAAACGTTTCTATACATATCGAAAACCGTCTATAGAGGAAACAGAATATAGATCACTGTTACTCATAACCCAAATACTCACTCCTAAAACATTTTCTCTTTCTCTCTGGAGAGAAGAAAACTGGAATAAAACACTAGAAAATCAGTGAAAAAAAAGGATATCGAGAACGGTATGGCTATTGGTCTTAGTAGCATATACATCTTTCCCTCTCAGTTAGTACTCACGTTGTGAGTGAAATTCCTCCGCATAAAGAAGAACCAAGCCGCTTGGCCTTAACGGAAAAACACCAGAGCTTTGCCTAACACCCTGGCGAAATTAATCTCCTTAGGGAGAGGAATAACACGCTACTCGCTTCTATAATTTCCTGACTTATGGCAGCTATGTCGAGATGAGTTCTCCCACACACACACAGAGAGAGAGAGAGAGAGAGAGAGAGAGAGAGAGAGAGAGAGAGAGAGAGAGAGAGAGAGGCAGGGAGGCCCCAGTATGGCTTTCCTTTTCACCCGTCGTGGCTCCCCCAAAACCGGGCCGCCAATGAAATCTGGAACCCTATTTGCATCCCGACTTGGTTGGCCTGTCGTGCGAAATGTCGATTGTACCTCTGGGGTCACTCGCTGGCCAGGCGTCTGTTTGCTGGCGGGGGCGAGGCGGGGCGAGGTAGGTTTGGTGGGGGTTTGTGTACATAATTGGTGGTGCTCCCGTTTGCTTACCCGTCTAGTAAACCTGGGGTTTTGTTGACAGCGGTGTTTAGATGTTCGTTTGTTGTCTTTCGCTGTTCTTTTGTTTTGGGTCGTGAGACGTTGATGTACGTTTGTGTCTTTTTTTTTTTTTTCTCAGGAGCAGACTTATTGGACATGAGATCATTTAAGTGTATCCAAGAAATGTTTATGAAATTGATGAAATATTCTGTGCCATATATATATATATATATATATATATATATATATATATATATATATATATATGTATATATATATATTCATTTTTCGTATTTGCCCGTTTCGCACGATAATGAGACTCAACCAGAAACAAAGGAAGAAGGAACTCGTTCACTCACATCCACTCCTGACATATCATTAATACTGTGCTGACTCCGATCACTCCACGGATTCTTCACGTCATCTTTCCAACCTCCTCCTCCTCCTCCTTGGTTTCCCACTGTTCCTTGTTTCCTCCATGACCTCCTCCTCCTCCTTGGTTTCCCACTCTTCCTTGTTTCCTCCATGACCTCCTCCTCCTCCTTGGTTTCCCACTGTTCCTTGTTTCCTCCACGTCCGACCTCTACACCATCTTTGTCACACCAAGAAAAGAAAAAAAACATTCGGTACAAAACACAGTAAAAATAAAAACCCTTAAACCTAATGGTATCCCCCTCGTCTGATACGATGGGTAAGCGTCTTACTCATTCAGGTGAACGATAAGGTATTCATTCATCCTAAGAGTTAGTAGGGGCCATTAGTGCATCATATGCACCCGTGGGTCGTAACATGTGGGTGTGTTCCTCTGAAGAGTGAGATCGATTTGATCTGCGTCAGTAAAACACACACACACACACACACACACACACACACACACACACACACACACACACACACACACACACACACACCTGGTTCCTGTCTCCATGGCCTGCTCTATCTCTCGGTGCTGAGGCGCCAGCAGACCATGGCTCTATCAGATTAACGAAGGACAGTGAAGTAGCACTGGTTTTATGAACTCGACCCAAACAGAAGAAAACAAAGTAGATGATGCTAAGAAAACGAATGATAATGATGATATTAATAATAATGATGATAATAGTAATAATAATAATGATAATAATAATAAATCACTTAAAGGCTTTAGTCCTTTAAGAATAATAGAAACAGAAAAACCTCAAACCTCAGACTAGCACAACGAAGCGTTTCGAATCATGTTTCACGACCCAAAACCAAGCAAAATCCAGCTTCGATATCTCGCTCTCCACAACAAGAAACAGCCCCTGATGTTCGAGACGTCATTATAGAATTGGATTCCCCGTGTTATAAATGACAGTTTAATTGGTTCAACAAATGCTATTTACCGATCCAAGCTGCGTGAGAGCTGCGGCAGTCCCACGCCGGTGGATAGATAATATTGAGGAACTCTGCACAACACAAAGTCACAGTGTTGTTGATCTTCTCGTTTGTGTGTTTGGACAGCCAGCTGACGGAGAGGAGCTTCCTGTGTTACCATTGGATGGCGTGTCCAAATTCCTACTCGCTCTTTGCATTTAGCGTTTTGGTTTAATTCGAAATATTTCACACCTGCGTCATAAAAAGAGTACAAGAGAATGCTCATTTTCTTACAGCTGTATATTTGAGTGTGAATGATGAAGAACAAAATTATTACCTTATGAATTCGTTCAAAGATTCAAAACTTTGTCGTATCCTTTGGTAGGGTGAATACAATAGTAATGAATAGAGTAAATACGAGTTTACTGACGGTTGTGTGTCTAACTTGATGTCAGAAGGAGAAAGAGACTCAGTGCTTGGTCTAGACAGATTGGCGTTGGACGGTGGGGAATCAAGTGTGATATTGGGATTTGAATAACTTTAAATCCTGGCTCCTGATGAGGTGGATTGTCACCACGAAACATGTCGTGCCACATGTATAGAAAAATTACATGTTAAATGAAATGGTATGAACTCCTACTGAAGTGCTATATCACCTTCATATATATATCACCCCATGAGTCCATAATTAAATGCCAGCGTTGGTCTAAAAGTGATGTCATCCTTCCCTGTTGTTGTTGTTGTTGTTGTTGTTGTTGTGAGTAACATCCAGAGTTAATCCAACAGACTTACTGTTGACTTCGGGATATGTAATGTTAATGGAAGTTGGCCATAATCTGATCAGACTCTCTTACACACGACAGTCAGTCAGTCAGTCGCTATATATATATATATATATATATATATATATATATATATATATATATATATATATATATATATATATATATATATACACATACTCCTAAGGAACGACTGAGGTAAAGTAAAAGGAAGAACAAAACGAGTGGAATCGACGAGTATCCACTGAGACTTTAAGCTGCTGGATCATCCTGTGGGATAATCACATTATCTGACAATTCGCCGTGCCTCCCCGAAAAGAATTCTAAATCAGATTTTGCAAGTCCCCCTTCCTTTGCCAGGGTAATGGTTGTGGGTCGCTCTACGAAGAGGAGGAACCCTCGCAGCCCTGAAGTCTGCCAAGGGACCGATCAGACCGGGTTGGTTTAACAGGTGAAGTAAGATCCGGTTTGGGCGGGTATATCTATCGGCGCGAGGACCTTACTGGGAGTTGAGGTCTGGTTTAGATTTTACGAAGACGTGAGGAGGGGGAGGATGGAGGATTGTGATGGGCGTAACGGTGGGTTGGGTAGATCAGGGCTGAGAGGAGAGGGACCTGGTCAAGTGGAGTGGTGAGATGATGGTTTGGCACGACACAAGGGAGATGAAGGTTAGGAGGTTATCATCATTATCTATCCTCCACTTCAATGCTTCCTGTATTCACATTGCTGCCTGTATTCTCCATATTCTCATCATATATCGTCCGTTTACATGGGTTACTGATGTAAATGACGCGTAGATTCCTTCTACATTTACACACCACTCTTATGATTTCCTTTTTTCGTTTCCTTTCTTCTGTTTCCTATTCATGGCCTGCTCTACGTGAGGACGTCAATTCGCGACAGGTTCCTCTGACATGAAGAGACAGTCAAGTATACGAAGCTCCTCTCGGTGGGGATGAGATGACTTGGTGCAATAGCACTAGTGAGAAGACTTAGCAATGAAGGAAGGCTGTGTGCTTTTTTGGCAGTGGTTAAGGGGGAGAGTAATACTGAATGGCGAGTGGAAAGGAGACTTGGGGAGCAAACGCTTCTTCGTTGAGTGATGGAGTGTGGGTCACTATGGAAGACGGTGTGGGGAGGAGATCTTCTATGGAAGGTGGAGCGAAAGTAATGAAGAAAAATATATAAGGAAGAGCTTTGACTTCTTGCAGGAAATGAGTGAAATTGGTTGCTTGTCGTAGCTTGGAGTGGTTCTATGGTCAGTAGGTTTGTCTCTGGTCCCGTCCTCAGTTGTACCAAACAGACGTTCTGTCCAACCTGAAAGACACTAACGGGAGCGACATGACGAATTCTCATCGTGGAAACCAAGTCTTAAATAAGCGAGTGACGCTCCACTCTCATAAAGCAAAAATGAAAACAAAAATCTTGTGATGCTGTTACTTCAAACATCACCTTTGCCCGTTTGCAAGGAGAATAATAATAAGAGTTATGAGGAAGAGCAATTTCCATATCGATTCCTTGTGTTAGGGCGTAGAGGGAGAAACTGGCGAAGAGCATCAGGCAACCGGGCTAGAGTGGCAAGAATCAGGATACATCAAGGAGGCGGCATAAATATTCAACAGGACTCGGCTCCGGGATGGAAAGGGAGGGAGGAGCTGGAGACGACTGAAAATTTTCACACACATCCCAAGACAGTTCTGCTTCTGTTTTACAGAAGATATTACCAATTCTCTTTAATCGTTCACCATTTGTTAGTAGCTATGCGTTATGTATTCAGGAAAGCATCTGGAGGAATCGCCAATAATTCTGCCACATAGCATACTGTATAAGGAGATGACGTATACGTTGAATATGGATTAAAGTCTTAAGTGGACAGAGGTTCACCGACGAGACATCAAAGCGATTATGGGTGTAGGGAAAACCCTCCTACTGTTGACTGAATGAAGATGATGAGTGGACATAACGATGACCATAGGTAGTGTTGTGTCGTATGGTATCTGACACTGAAAACCACTTCCCTCAGTCTGTCGTGATTTAGAATTTGTTAATATAGTGAAGGGATGAGGCATATCTGTCAGGAAAACAAACTCTATGTCTTACTTTATCTACTAAGGGGCTTGTGGATTGCCTCTGTTCTCTCTCTCTCTCTCTCTCTCTCTCTCTCTCTCTCTCTCTCTCTCTCTCTCTCTCTCTCTCTCTCTCTTGACTGCCTCATCGGGAAGCAGGAGTGAGAGGAAGGTCTGTTAGCCCAATCGCTCCCCTCAGAGAAGACGACCTACAGGTTAAATGTTTGGTGGATCTCTTTGGCCACGGTCGAGCCAACCACGCGTGTGCAGCCTGATCGGGTTGAGAGATCACGTGTCCTTCCTTCCTGTGTTACTTTTTTTTCGTTTCATTTTGCTGTAAATCACCATGAAAGAAGAAATTGCATTGGATTTCGATTTCATGGGTATTTACGAGTTGGTGTGTGTGTGTGTGTGTGGAAAATGCGGTTTTAAGTGTGAGTGTGAGTGAGTTCTATCATATTTGTGTGTCTTTCTGTATACACTTCCATGTGTGTGTGTGTCTTTGGGTAAGTATGTCACCTGTGTGCGTGTATGTGTACATCATTCTGAATCTTATATCTGTTCGAAAATCCTCTCGAGTATAAGTGAGTTCATAGGAGCATCATAAATCTTTAGTCACTTACTTCTCAGGTCATAATCCTATTTAGGGAGAGGATCAAAACTTCTTCTTTATTCATTGTTTATGATAATTCCCTTCATTTCAGAGTCACACAACTATGCCTCTATGGACACATACGTAGAACGCACTTACTTTTCAATAGGAGTAGAGAGATTATCACACATTTCTAGTATATAGTAAGAACCATAAATGAATAATACGTGACTCCAGTACTAACCAGTAAGGCTATCTCTACCTGCCCTTTAAGAGACTTTGAGTGTCGCATTCATCCACTTTAAATTACCATGAAGTGGATAAACATACGACGACCTGCGAATGAATAGCCTCAGCTTAGTGACACTGAAGTGGAAATCAGTAACCACTGAATCCAACAGGATACACTGTAGAGAGGATAATAGCATCAGTTACGCACGTGAGAGAGTGGGTGTATACGTGCAGTAGAGGGACATAAAAACCGAATATGTTGATATTGTGTTTCGTAATTTTAAAATCTACGTTTGGGGCCCTAATTTCTATTCTTTTATTTTTTTTTTTTTTGGTGAATTGCGTTTACGACTGGTGTTATTGTATATCATAGTACAGATTCCCAATCAAACCATCCATGTGAGTATTGTAAAACATAATAAATGCTACATTTAAATTGCATCCTCATATTTCCATTACCAATCTGACATATATAACATTGGAATAACAATGATAAAATTGACCTGGGTATATATTAAGTGTGGTATATAACCAATAATTTGCAATAGTGTAGAAATTATATATATATATATATATATATATATATATATATATATATATATATATATATATATATATATATATATATATATATATATATATATATATTGACATCCCTTTCATCGTCAATTTTTCACTAAAAGTGTTGATCAAAATCGCTTTCGTTTTTCCATTTTTTTTTCTCCTCCGGCAAAAAAAAAAAAGCCACATGGGTTATCTTGCATGAACAGGGGCGCTTCGGGTGTTACTCGGTTTCACTGGTAATCGTCTTTTCGAGGATTAATTCACCGAAGACGAAAATAAATCCTCAAGGCGGCAATCCAAGGAGGAGGAGGATGGGAGGGACAGACAGGGGGTATAATCGCCTTAGGTTCCACCCCTCCGTTTCCCCCCTTCAGTAATCCCTGGTTATTTGAGCCTGCCACTCTGGCCTGTCATAAGTTACTTCCCGAGTGTCAAAAAGTAAAGCCAAGAGTCTCGGGTCTACCCCACGAAAATAGAGTGGAGGAGAAAAAAAAAGATACCCGTGTAAAAGTAGTGTGGAGTGGGGCGATGGGGAGGTGTGTGGGAGGCAAGAGAGGGAGAGGTCTACCTGGCAGCGGTGGTGGTGATAAGTGGTGGTGAGAGGTGATCGAGGGCGAGGTTAATCGTTGGAGGGGTGGTTGGTGAGAGGAGTCAAGGGAGAGATGTGATAACGGTGGTGAGAGACATTGGAGGTGGCTAGGTCGAGTGGCGGTGTTTGAAAGAGGTCTGGAAGAAGGAGAGGTCTGGTGGCGGGTGTTTTGAGAGAGAGGAGAGAGAGAGAGAGAGAGAGAGAGAGAGAGAGAGAGAGAGAGAGAGAGAGAGAGAGAGAGAGAGAGAGAAGCAGGCAGTAACACCCCTAGAAGAAACGAGACGTGAAAGAATCCAGCACCATTAGTAGAGAAGATCTCGTGATGGAGTATCCGATCACAAGCGTTCTCATCCGGTAACCCAAGACTGTTCACCCACCGACCAACCTCCGGAGATTTTAGTTAACCTGGCGAGCGAGGGAAGTACATCAAGGCGATCCAGTTTGGCCAAGCCTTTCTAAAGTGTTAGATTTCCCGTAGTGTTTTCATAGGCGTCTTTCTGTGTACAGGAGCTCCCATTTACTTTTACAGCTTATAAATGCCTAGTAAAATCAAAAGTGTTTTACGTAAATACACCTTAAAGTTTCCCACTGTAGGAAGTTTTAATGGTCTCAAGGGAGCTGGTGGACTCTGTACCTTCTCACACTAGGCCTTCGTGTACCAAAAAATCTTTAAGAGTCTCCATGAGGAACAAAATATGTGTGTGTGTGTGTGTGTGTGTGTGTGTGTGTGTGTGTGTGTGTGTGTGTGAGTGTCAGATATAGATTTATTGCTTGGAAAACGAGGTTGTTGATTGGAAAAGAATAATCAGGCTTTAAATGAACATCTTTGGATCTATTGCCTTACGTTTCGGTGGTCGCACACACCATTATCAGAACCTACGAAGAAAGGATAGTATATATATGTCCTATCCTCACATTATGAGTTCAGGTGATTCATAATGAATTTCTGTGGTTAACGTAGCGGCCCAAAACCGCTACATCTGTTCATCGAAACACCAATCGACTGATCCTAATCCACACTCGGTTCACGTCCTTGAGCCATAAGTTATCTCCCAAGCCAGCACACGAGACCGTTGATAAATAAACCAACCCTCGTGGAGGAGCACCACCTCCCTCAGGGGAGTAAACACAGCTGATGGATGTAAGTAAGACACAGCGTTCCCGTATGCAAATTTCGTGCAGGTGTAAAAGCATCGGCGGTGTACCTGATGAAGATTTATGGTCCGAATAAAAAGATATAAAGGGACGGAGGGACAATGGTGGGGTGTGAGGTTGGGGGATATAGATATGTACGTCTCAAGAAGTTACTTTATATTGTCATGAAATAAGGGCCATGAGGTAGAGGTCATGAGATTGAGGTCGTGAGACAGAGGTCATGAGACAGAGGTCATGGGACAGAGGTCATGGGACAGAGGTCATGAGACAGAGGTCATGGGACAGAGGTCATGAGATGGAGGTCATAATGTTGTTTCTTTTTAAGGATTCACGAATTGAGTTTTTGGGATACGTTTTGGAAGAATGTAAGAAACGAGACTACTCACAGGTGATTCTGTAAGGAATCCAGAAGTAATCATTTGAGATAATGTACCTGTGATTCTCTCTCTCTCTCTCTCTCTCTCTCTCTCTCTCTCTCTCTCTCTCTCTCTCTCTCTCTCTCTCTCTCTCTCTCTCTCTCTCTCTCTCTCCCTGTTTTACCTTTCCGTCCCTCACTGGCACTTGACTAATTAATTGGACACAGAATGGCCTTTCACTCTTAAAATTCTTGGAAGGCGAGTCATTAGTTTCACCAAAGAGTTCTTGGTGCGCTGAGTGTCCGAGGAGAGAGCCCTGGGGGCGTGACCATTCCAATAGAACTGTGAGAATGAACTGTGGTGTGTGTGTGTGTGTGTGTGTGTGTGTGTGTGTGTGTGTGTGTAGAAGCATTTGGCTAACATGGCAATGAGAGGAATGGGGATGGCGTGTGACCTGGTCTATACTGTGTCTTGGATGAACGCCACCCACTGTACGAGGACGTCCCTCCATGTATCTGCATAAGACACGAAGTGAAGAATGTTTGTATACGAATGATTCCTAAAGAAAACGGTAGGTTTCAACTGCTAAGGGGTGTCTAATATATATACTCAGCTGTTGAGAAGGTTGCTCATTCAGATGCATTAGTGATAAGATGGTTATTGATACCTTACTGACTGGATTAACATCGACGACTCTGCGAATAGTTCACTATTCTATTACCTCATATGACACAGGGTGAGGGGTATGTGCAGACGGCTGATTCGTTGAAAGAGGTGGATTTCGTCAGTGGATTGATATCTGTCACTGTGGGAATTATGTTGTTTACGTAATAGCGTTTTTGGATGGTTGGTTATTTCCCGCTGTGGACCTATCGACTGCCAGGATCATTAAGGCTGACAACGTCATGTTATAAGCGACCACTTTCATTAACGAAAAGAATAGAATGAACACTTATCCAAGGTGTTGAAGTTAATTCTGAGAACATTCAAACTCTCACTGTACGTATAAGTACGTATATAATGAAGAGTTTCCTTTTAAAGCTAGACGAATGAGAATGTCTTTCTAGTTTTCCTTATGTAGAGGATAAACAAGATGATGTCAATGTGGTGTCAAATACCATGTTATCTGATTCAAAGCAGCGTATGTATCCGAGCAGAAAGGTTCTTCAACCTCAGTGCAAAAATTGTCAACACCACTGCGAAAAATCGTTCATATATATATATATATATATATATATATATATATATATATATATATATATATATATATATATATATATATATATATATATATAGGTGTTACCGGACTCCGCCTGCTGGAGGTTACACCAAGAATATAAAGTCACCTTTAGCAAGGCTGTATCTTCGTTGCTTCATCCACCCAAACGCCTCTGGAGTTGTATAACCAGACAGGCAACACCAGCTGCAGACTGGAGCTGTCATTATGGAGTGTCTCGCAACAGCTGTAAATCCTTCACTAATTTTGATGCGAAGTCTTGACGTGGCGTGGCTGTGGACAGATGATGCATCAGGTCCGCCATGAGACAGGACGAGAAAGAGAGAGAGAGAGAAAAATAAGATCCTCAACTTGCAGACTTTTACGAGTGCCTGGGGTTGGGAGGGTGAGGGAAGAGGTAGGAGTGGAGGGGAAGGCCGTATTAACATACTCGTCTCGGGCATTGCAATGTTTATCACTGTGTCTTCCATTGTCTTTTTGGTATGTTTACATCTAGGGCTTTTTCTTTTTCCTATAGTCAGATTTTCGGCATGATCAGGAAGTACTTTCGCTATCCTTTGGAAGTGAAAATAGACACAAAACTGATCCTTGTAAATAAAGACGGACAGAAAACGGATACCTGTAAATAAAAAGGGACAGAAATCTGATACCTGTAAATATCACGATTTACGCCATGATACAGACGATGTGTGGCGGAATGTGTTTTTGTACGACGTGTTCCTCCGACAAGGTGGTGTGAATTCACGACATAATTCAGAGGTTGAGGATCTGATGATAAACCTCTTCTGAAACTGCCTGACATATAGACCACGCTGGCCAGGTGATGAACGAGGAGACGAAACCGTATAGCAGGTACAGTCTTATTATTATTTACGACCAGATATATCTCTTTGCACGTTGTACGTTAAGACAGGTTGATTTGCAAAGCCAAGAGTTTATATAACCAGACTGACTCGACCCTGCTATCCTAGTGGTGTTGAGGGCTTCGCCCACAATGACTAGACTCTGTATAGGCTTTGTACCCTCATCGCATTGCTACCAGTGCAGTAATGTCTCCAAAGAGAGAGAGAGAGAGAGAGAGAGAGAGAGAGAGAGAGAGAGAGAGAGAGAGAGAGAGAGAGAGAGAGTGTCGGAGTGTTTTATGACTAACCACTTTGGCCAAAGCTGGAGAACAAAAAAAGCTGCAATCTCGGTCCCCAGTTCAGTCACTTTTCATCTGGTTTACGTTCAATTTGTCCGGGCGCGCGTGGATGAAAACCCTTTTGAGTAAACTGAATGTCTACGTGCTTTAGTCTGGTCGGTTTCAATACCCCGAGGGATGTGCTCGATGAGTTTACCAGTTATCTATGTGTCTTTGGCGTCCTCCCCCTAGACCACTAACCACTACGAACCACCACTGCTACTACCATTCTTTCTCTCTCTCTCTGTACGGGTCATATATCCCTCACAGTCCCATTCGTAATCCAGGTAGAGGAGAGGCAGGAAGATACCGGGTACGAAGGAAATTTTCTTTTGAAATCCACATTCTCTGTCATCAGCGCAGGGCTGCTTCACGGAAGGGCGTGTGATCATGGATAACGAAGCCGTCAGTCACATCGTGGTTAGTGAGCTTGGGTTTTGTGACGCTATTGACATGAAAATATTTCGACATTGTATGGGATTTGCGGATGATAAATTCGTTTTGGAGCGATTCTTGTTCGTCTGTGAGAGGGATTGACTCAAAAAGTTTAGTTAGTCTCGTATGGAAGGCATGTATCACATGTGGAGGTTGAGATGGACTGCTTATTGCATGGGCAGTGGATGATGGAATAGATTACTCAACACATTCATCACTGGTTTCCACAGCCAGAGGCTATCTCGTATTTCACAGAGTAAATGGAAGCTACGTAAGGGGAAAGGGAATTCCCTAAAAAAAAAAGAACTAGAAAAACGTATACCTACAAACCCCTTTTTTAATTTCCCTTCCTCCATCCCTCCCTCTCTCTCTCTCTCTCTCTCTCTCTCTCTCTCTCTCTCTCTCTCTCTCTCTCTCTCTCTCTCTCTCTCTCGCGACTGGCGGAAAGCCGACCTACCAAGGAAGTTTATTACCTGCACCACACCGTTTAGGTTGTGGGACAATTGGTGACGGCCGTGCAGTGAACCAGCACTTCAGCGACTGTCGAGTATCCATTCACTCCTTTGGCCTACGAAGCTACCATTTCTTTCTACCTCAACCATGGATGAGAGAATCCTCTTCCTCATCCTCCTCCTGGCTTTCAATCATAAAACAAATACAATATCTATCTCTCTTACATAACACTTAAGAACACGCAATGCACGACTCGTTCGTCATGACTTTATCTTCCTGTACGAGTGATAAGCACTAGTCCTGAATTTTGGCACACTTCGTCGACAGTTCTTGTAGGTAAATCTGATTACTGGGAGAATTACGTTTACTACCACTACCATACAACCCCAAGACCCATTCTCCTTAGGTTCCGAGTCGCATCGGGCTGCGCGGCAATCAGTAGCAGGGAAGGGGAGATTTCTTGCTGTTTAGAAGTTCTTCAGAGAGACTGTACTCTTATAAAATAGCTTCACAGGATGCGACCTTTCACTCAAATCATAACCAAAAGCAGGTAGAGTTCGATAGGGATGGTTAGAATTTATAACTTAACAAAGCACGACTTGTTCATGACCTGAATAATTGAGACTATTCGTCAACACGATTGGATTACATTAGTACAAAAAGAGTAACGATTATAACTCAAACCACATTATCTCAAACGCGATCGTAAGTTCATTATCAATCATAAATAGAAGAAAAGAAAGTAGCTATAGATATGAGATATAGGATCCACTCTCATATTGTCCTCTGATCATGTCTTCGTTATGAATAATCGTATAAAACCATCCTTTCATGAACTCTTTTAAATACGAGTGGATAATGAAGACTTCAAGAAACGTGAAACATTTGTAGGAAACGTACATCTTATCCATACAGCACTTGGCTATATATTCATAGCCCATATATTCCAGTCGTGTATACGCAGGAGGGAAACTCGGAGGGAAGTAATTCACGACCCCCTGAGGTAGAAGAAAGGGGAAGACAAAGTAGTCAAGGAGGAGACAGAGGCACATAATCTCCAAGAACGTCAAGAGTATCTCAGTGGCTGAAGTATTGCCCTAAACTTTTAGTATTACGGAGACGTGACTCTTGGACTGAATAAACACTTCAATTTTCTGCCCTGTGAGTTTGGACTGGTGGGAAGGCGTCAGGGATACAAATGCAGAGTGGGAAGGTTTGTGTGTGTGTGTGTGTGTGTGTGTGTGTGTGTGTGAAGTAAGTGTGTTGGCTGTTTGAGTGTGAGGTGGCTGTGTTGAATGTGTGAACGGAGGATATATATATATATATATATATATATATATATATATATATATATATATATATATATATATATATATATATATCACAATAGGCTGCTGAATCTTGGTGGCGACGGTAGGCAAGGATATTACCGGCCACCGTAATACCGTGCAGTGTTCCTGATAGCCTAAGGGAGGCCCTACTCCCTCTTGGCCTCGACTTCCCTCACCAGCGTTGGCCTCCTTGCTACTTGGGGAGCGATATGAAACCCTCACTCGTATCAGAACGCCTATCCCACCTCACGCCCGATGACACGGAGGGGTTGACTGAAGGAGGAAGGAGAGAGGTGGGAGAGGAGGAGAAATCCATCTATTCGTTTGTGTGTCGCGCATGACTCCGCATGATGCAAGAATTGTAACCGTGTTTTGTGGGAGCGTTTCTTAGGAGGAGAGAGGGTGGGAGGGCGCGGCCGACATCGCCCTTAATGCGACGCAGATTGCTTCATCCTCCTGGGGCTGGGGTTGTGACGCGGGGTGCGCTGCTTTGCAAACGCCTTGTCTTGTAAGACGACACACCGAAACAAGGTCGTATATGCTCGTAACTCTCACCCAACTCACACACAAGATCATGAATGGCTTAGTGAGTAAGGCATGATCATTCCAGCCGTATGTCTAGTCTTTAGTCCTCGGGAGCATGTCGTCTTTTCCGTAAAGGAAACCTCTTTTTTTTGGCTCACTCCGTGAAAAGGAGAAAACATTAACTTGTGATTCAGATGAGTCTGTGTACGAGGTTTCTTTTGATCCTGTGTTTCATTTTTACGGTGCCGTTGTTTCCCGATTGTTCCGGGTCCACAAACATTCTTCCAAGAGCAGCAGTTCCTCCAGGCCGGTAATTCCCGCGTCTTCAGGAGGCAGAGTGATGTCCCAACCCGCTCAACTTTGCATGCCACTATTGTGCCCTGAATACTGAGGAGTTTCCATTTACAACTTTTCACTCTTTGCCTGGTCTTCTGGAATTGCCTTCTCCTCGTCTACCTACATTATCGTGTGAGTGGTATGAGTTAAAACCACATATATGTGAGTACTGTTACTATATGGGACACACACACACACACACACACACACACACACGGTTACCCATGCAAGGTCCGTGTGGAAACGTACACGCATAGGTTCGAATACTAGTCGCGGCAGTCAATCCACAGTCCACCCAGCTGTTCACCCTCTACTAGGGGCTGGTCGGTAGAATGGTTATCTGGCATAGTCTAGGGTGTGTGTGTGTGTGTGTGTGACACATATGTAATGTTAAGACAACTGGGCAAGTCATCTCCGTAGAGTTGTGGAGGTTATCGATACTGTCCATTAGTGAGCGAGGGCCCACACAGGGTCGGGCCCATATGAATTCTAGTCCATGGAGTGGCAGTCAGCTCACAGGCAACCCAGCTGTTACTCTTCCCTTTGGGGCTAATCGGAAAACAGGTACCTGTCTTAGTGCTGGTGTGTGTATGTGTGTGTGTGTAGCACATACACAAAGTTAAGAGACGGGGAATACGAATATATAACTCTCTCGCCGTAACGCACAAATAGTAGTCACAAATAGTAATCGAACGTTAGAGATTGGGCTGCTAGAATTTCAAACTCCCGGTCTGTACAGATAAGTAATTACACTCATTCAAGAGAATGTATGTGATCCACGCGTGTAGAATTTCCTTCTCACATCACGCAACTACGTAATGACAAGTAACTACCAGTAAACAGAATAAAACCGACCACACTACTTCTTCTTCATACTTTAAACTCAACTTTAGCAGGTACCTCAGCCTCTCCATACACCATGTTTATCTTCAGTGACTTAGATTACTTCCTATCCGACGAGTACTCTTGAACCGTCTTTTCTCTCCTACGTAGTCAGTGAGATGGTTCAAGTTTCCTCGAGGATCTATTGACCTTCTCTCAAGACGACACTTGAGAGGACAAACAACATGAATATTATGACCGTGTGCCTCTTGAATACAGTCAAGATTTACTGAGTTACGTATCAAGATGGATATCCTTCCACGGTAAATATCTCGAGGTCTTCGCTGTTCAGCAGAGAAATTGTGAGTGTTTTTCTTATTTACGTGAAAAGCAGCGAGGTACAGATTTGCCTCAATATTGAATTATATCTTGGAGTATTGACCGTACAGGAATTCGTCGACTGTCTGACGTGAATGTATATATATATATATATATATATATATATATATATATATATATATATATATATATATATATATATATATTAATTTGTATATTCTTATTATACTTAGTCGCTGTCTCCCGCGTTAGCGAGGTAGCGCAAGGAAACAGACGAAAGAATGGCCCATACTACCCACATACACATGCATATACATAAACGCTCACACAAGCACATATACATACCTATACATTTCAACGTATACATACATATACATACACAGACATATACATATATACACATGTACATATTCATACTTGCTGCCTTCATCCATTCTCGTCGCCACCCCGCCACACATGAAACAGCATCCCTTCTCCCCCAGTCTTGGTGCTGTCGATCTTCCTCTTCTTGTATTCTTGCCTAACGTGGCCTTATATCTATGCGATTTACCGGTAGTAGGAACTAGGCATGTCCGTGCACTGCCGTCATCGGAAAGAGAACGGCACAGAGAACGGCGGAGTGGCATTCACTTTGGGAGACTCAGGCCAGTGTGTCGGAGAAAAAGACGAAAATGAAATTGGATGTCGTATTTCGGAGAGTTCAGTAAAGCCACTCGGTGCAGTCCTCTGGCTTGAATTTCATTTCACGGTTCAGGAAATCGCTTATATCAAAATTGCCCCCCAACCACCAACCACCATTCCTCCCCCTCCTTCTCCCTCCCCCACCCAACATACTTAAGGGAAATACGACTCAGGTCGGAATTTCTCCCACCGGGACGCTTTATAGAGAGTCTGCGTCTGCTTGTGTCTGTGGATCATCCCGGCAGGGTTGTGGTGCTCCGGGACAATCTGGCAGCAAGAAGAAGGGAAAGAGTTTGCATTAGTCAGTGAAACAGTCGTTTAATCTCACTGAAGTCTAGGAAGCTATGCTGTTGGTTCGGGAACTAAAGGGAACGAGTCAGAAACTGGACTGGTTTCAGGCCCTGTGTGTGTGTGTGTGTGTGTGTGTGTGTGTGTGTGTGTGTGTGTGTGAATTGTCAAGGGGCGTTCTCAAAGGGCGTCCGTACCTTGGCTGTCGTCCACTCCACCCACCAAAAGGTCTTCCGGCGGCCTACTTTCCCGATGGCTCTCCAGCTACTTAGGTACCTCCATGAAGTTCTTATCCTGAAGACTCCTGGGTTATCCTGGATTATCTGGAATCCACCCAGAATCCAGTGAAAGTCTTCCTTCCATAACTTCAACAGGCAATCACGCTCCCCCGACCTCCGCAGAGCCAACCTTTCTCCACCATCTACGGCTTCTCCTCACCCCTCCTTCTCCACCGTCTCCCCCTTTTCTCGGGGTTTAAGCTGGAGATCGTTGCTCATGAGGGCGGTCGAAGGCATGACAGGAAGAAACGCTGTAAAGAGAAACATTCCAGCAGTCTGGGATTTACGGAGATAATGGCGGTCGACTGTAATTGCCCTGGATGATATGTAGGCGTGTAGAGCCCAAGGCTGAGAGAGACTCTGATGGTCCAAGAAACCTTTATTTTGAGGAAGGATCGGAGGACTCACAGTGACAGATGAGCAGAGCCAGGACGCCCGGTCGATAGACATCCATCGTATTCGATCTAAAGTCGCTTTTGTTGTGTATATTTTTTTTTCCCTTGCATCCTGCGTCCCTCTGCGTTTTGGAATGTCGTTCTCTTTAAGGATTAGGGAACTCCTGGGGTCGAAATTCTGGCTACAGATGACAATCGTTGATTACCACTCAGCTTATGCCTATGTAGTCAACTGCAAGACTGAGATTAGTCGTAGACCTTCGTGATATAGAGAATAAAACTTGAAAAAAACAAAGAAGATAAATGATAAGATGGATGATCAAGAAGTGAGAGAAATGAGATCAACAAAAAATGAAATGAAGATTTGTAGGAGTGAAGAATATTGATGAAAAGTACTTTTAAGCTGATGTATGATAGACAACAGAGACGCTTCGTGTGGAGTAGATTATCATATAGTTCAGTACATGGGCTGGAATGAGACCTTCCTAATAATATGAAATCATTGTTTGAGTGAGGCACAGAGTACAGAAAACGTAACATTGTCCTCATAGAAAGAAGGGGGGCCCAATTTGATGTTCTAGGGATAAATGGACGGTTATGTTTAGAATGGAAAATTAGTGATTATCTAAAGAGGTGAGCAAGTGGTACATAAAGGACTCTTAAGATCAAGCTAGAATAATGGGAAATGGTTTTCCTGCCAGAGTAAGGACCAACGTAAGGGAAATATTAAGATGATCCTTTGGAACATCCCAGTTGTGATACTAGATGCAAAATGAGATGAGGAGAAATGACAGTTCAGAGAAAGACACGAGACTTTTCTTACTAACTTCTACGTGTACTATATGAACAATGTACATAGTACATAGAAATGTATAGAAGATAGTGATGATAGAAGTCCTACTTGCTGAAGACGAGGTTTCCCTATCGAAAAATCTTTAAATATCATGCTCATGTCATTCACTTTTATTGAAGACGAGCGAGGTCAGGATTGAACACAACGAGTGTGATAAATGATTCTCAGATAGATCGACCCGGCGGTGCTGGTGAGGCGTCCCAGGCTGTGGTGGTGAGGCGTCCCAGGCTATGGTGGTGAGGCGTCCCAGGCTGTGGTGGTGAGGCGTCCCGGGCTGTGGTGGTGAGGCGTCCCAGGCTGTGGTGGTGAGGCGTCCCAGGCTGTGGTGGTGAGGCGTCCCAGGCTATGGTGGTGAGGTCCAGGCTGTGGTGAGTCCGCGTTCGTCCGGTGTGTCCCGGCTGGTGTGAAGTGGTAGGCGTCCTGGGTGCGTGGCTGTGATGAGGCGTTTTGCCAGGCTGTGGTGGTGAAGCGTCCCAGGCTGTGATGGTGAAGCGTCCCGAGCCTGGGGTGATGAGGCGTCCCGGGCTGTGGTGGTGAAGCTTCCCGGGCTGTGGCGGTGAGGCGTCTGGCTGTGGTGACTGTGGTGGTGAGGCGTCCTGGCTGTGGTGGGAAGCTCCGGGCTTGGTGGTGAGGCGTTCCAGGCTGTGGTGTGGTCGGTGATGGACGTCCGTGGGTTCTGTGTGGTGTGGTGTAGGCGTCCAGGCTGTGGTGGTGAAGCTTCCCGGGCTGTGGTGGTGAGGCGTCCCGGGCTGTGGTGGTGAGGCGTCCCGGGCCGTGGTGAAGAGGCGTCCCGGGCTTTGGTGGTGGAAGCATCCAGGACTATGGTGGTGGTGGTGAAGTCTCCTGCCACAGATGTGGGAGACACACGGGGAGGCACCACAGCGACACTCATTTCTCCATCAGCTGAGGCTGTCAGGTCGAGGATGCCTCCATTACAAGCTTCCATCAGGGTTGGGATAAAGTTGTGTGTGTGTGTGTGTGTGTGTGTGTGTGTGTGTGTGTGTGTGTGTGTGTGTGTGCGTAACTTTTCTTTTTCCTCTTCACCGTTTACCGTCTTCGCAAGGTAGTGTCAACAACAAACGACCGGGGGCCTTTGAGGAAAAACCCAGACAAGGCTCCTTCTTTGACTCTTTTTGGTAAATGATATCACAGGAGCGGAGGATTACCAGCCCTGAGCTCTCGCTCCTCTAGTTTGTCTTCTACGACACCTAAGATAACGCCTTACCTCATTATCAGTCCGGCACTCCACACTGACACTGATAACTCATCCTAACTCAACTTTGGCTTTGATCTCGAGCTAGTTGGATTCGCGCTTGTGGCGTAAAACAATAAGGTGAAAGGCGCTTTCTGCATCGCACTTTGAAACGGGTGCCTGAGGCCCGCATAAGGACCTTGAAGCTCCCACTCTCCACTGTTGAAAGAGACAGGAGGTTGTCCCAGATTAATCCAGCAATATTTCTATCAAGAGCGCCTACAGTGAGGGGTGTGTTCTTCTTTGGGTTGCAGGAACTTTCTGAAGGGTTGCTTGATGATGTGGAGTTCTTGGTATTGGCTGGAGGAACCGATGTTGCGTCGTTGGGTTAGAACTTGAGGTCTTTGTGCGGCGGGGATGAATTTTCTGTCATAGAATAAAAAGGAAATATACAAATCATATGACATATATGTTAAGGTAATGTTGTTATGATATAAAAGGACGTTTTTCCATCATAGTCGAGCTAGACCTCTGAGTATACTTGTGATATAGGTCATAATCTCGAATGTAAACTTACCTTACCTCTCGTCTCATTCGATCTTAACCCACCCATTTGCTTTCCTCACTTCTCTCCCACTCTACGTTGCTGACTAGTGTAGCGTGGCACCAGCACACAAAGACGTTAATGCTTTTTCTTAGGAATAAGTAACGTCGTGATTGCTTGACGGTATATCCGTCTTGGTCGTTCGTTGTATCACTCGCTGGCAGTAAGTCATAGTAGGTGACGCTGAGGCAGCCTCAGCACAAAGCCTTGTATCAAAGTTATCTCTTTGTCCTAAAGAACAAGCCTCATGCCAAGGGTGGTGATGTCTGTCAAAGATTCAAGGATCACGTTTTTCATCACTTGCTTTTTAAAACACTATTTTAGAGACGTACTGAACCAAATCGTCGTGTTTAAGAATTTAAAATCCTAGTCAAAGGCTAAGGATTTTGTCAGTATCTGTTCCAGTATCAAGCGTCGAGGACATGTTTCCAAACTCACACCGTAACTATTTTCAGCCTCTTTCAAAAGGCAATCATTTTACGTAAATCCAAAACAATGTTTATGTCAGAGATCATGTACCGGGTCAAAATTTAATCCCTCGTTGGTCAATGGTCAAGTCCAGATTCAAAACTCAAGTCCAGATGAAAGAGTCACACCCTGGTCGGTGCATGTTACAGGAGATGGGATCAAAGGAGCATCACAATGGCACAGGGAAGGTTTCCCCCTCTCAACACCAGGGGAGGAACATGGTAAGATCACTGGTTTCTCTTCCTTTGATTGTCTTTGTGAACACCTCCCTGCGGCTAGCTAGCTAGCTGCCTGCCTGCTTCCCTTTCTGCTTGCCTCACTCCTACCTCACGTCTGTGAACCTGTCTTGTTGGTCGAGGGAGAGAGAGAGAGAGAGAGAGAGAGAGAGAGAGAGAGAGAGAGAGAGAGAGAGAGAGAGAGAGAAAATATGATGAACGGAAGAGACACTTTGAGGAGGTTTGTAGAACACGTCGAGGGAGTGATGAAACATGGTGAGTGGGTGAGGGAACAGGTTGAAAATGAGGAGAGACACGGGATTAGAATAATTTTGAAAAGAGGAAGTGAAGGAACCAGATGAAAAGGCTAAGGAATAGGAATAGAAGGTGAGGAAAGTGAGCCAACCAAGGAAAAAGATATGGGGTGTAGAATGATGGTAAAAAGAGGTAGGAGAATGGAGATAACGCATGTGGGATTAAGAATCAGTGTGTGGGTAGGAGAGCATCGTAAAGGGAGAAGGAATAAGATGAAACTATCCTCCTTGTCTCTGCAGCTGTTGCGCTTATTATTTTCATGACGTGCCATTCAAAACGGTCCTGGACCTAAACTTTCGTACACACACTGTGTTTGGTTTGAATGAGTGATCAACATTGGTAATAACCATAGTGTGATGAAAAGGCTTAAGTATAGGATCGAGAAGTGCAAAAATAAAATGGAGGGAGATTGAAGAACCTGGTTGATTGAGCAAGGAAGCAGCAGGTTAGGGAATTGGAAACGAACGAGGCCAATAAAACAGACCGGTATGAAAAAGATTAACGTAACAGGGGGAAAAACATAGATGAAACAACAGGTGCAGGTTAGGAGTGCGGAAAACAGAGTGTGCGGCTGTTGAGTATAAGATGACGGTATAAACAGAGAAAATGGACACACTAGAGAGTGTGATAAGTGAAACGAGGGTGTTGGAAGCAGCTCAATATGCTCCACACTTTTCCAAACTCTTTGCCTACCAGACCACATATTCTCCTGGTTTGCTCTATGCTCTAACAAGGTTTAATCATTCTCTCTACAGCTTCGTTCGATCCCCTACACTCCTCTATTGCAATGTCCCCAAGTTCCTATCCCATTGTTGATCTACGCAATAGCTAACTAAGGCCGATTAATGCCGGAATTTCATAGCTGTATTACTATGCTCTTTTGATAGGCGGTTCATAAGACTTATGAATATAGGTTCATGATAAGATTCTCTATCCCTTCTTACTTGATATTTGGCTGAAGTCTGAGCGATCATGTATTATGTGAGAGTTCTCATGCTGCCCAGTGCGGAGATGAATCACTCGGTACTTACAAACACGTTGATTCTTTCGTATCGGTAAAATCAATCACTGAGAACATCGTGAAACCTTTGACGCCTTTAAAAAAAAGTTAAAACTTTTCATGATTGTAGAGAAAATTCAAGAGATGGGATCCAACGTGTGTAAAACTCCCTTCCCGTATTGTACACACACACACACACACACACACACACACACACACACACACACACACACACACACATTGTGGTAGTCCACGTTAACTGAAGAAACGTAAGTTCCTCTCACGTCCTTACCATGCGAGGCTCATGGTCCCCTCCCCATACAAGGGTCACGACGCACAACGCCCGTTAGACCTAGCAGTCTACTGACTGGGCTGTGCTAAAGAGCCGTCTAAACCATTCCAATCCTCTTTTCCGGGCAAGTTGGCCCTGGACATATTATGTTTGTTGATCCACGACCAAAGCCGGCTCCTGAGAGGGCCGGTGAACCCTCCTATCTTGCCGACCAGGAGTCCAGGGCCCGCCACAGCGGCTGTGATGCCACACACACACACACACACACACACACACACACACACACACACACACACACACACACACACACACAGACTACGTTTGGAAGAGCCTACAAGGATAGATCCTTTCTCTTTTTTTTTCATTTCGTTCGGTTAAAGTTCATTCTGGAACCATCATATTGCGGGTAATATGTATAAAAGAAAGAACTTTGATCATATTTTCTACACATTGTTATTGCATGTGTCTATTAGATACGACACATCATTTTTTTTTTGTAATCTTTTTTTTTCTTTTTTGAGAAGGGACGTATAAGATGGATCTTGAGGAAGCAAATTGCCAATTGGCACACTGGCCAGAACTGGGGATAATATGGCAGACTAATGGAACTCTGGGGTAAAAGACCTCGCTTTTTCAACTCTCCAGAACTCTTAGGTTTCGTGTATATTGGAATCTCAAGAACGAGTGCACTACGGAGGACGTCATTGAAAGATGTATCGGAAAAAATGAACTAACTCTAAACAAGCAGAGAGGGAGAAAATTATCAGTGAATCAGATCTTGAGAAAATTGCGAATATAGAGGATAGAACTGCAAGACAGGCCAGCGATTTATCACATGACGTAAACGACCCTTCGAAAAGCAAAATCCTTGATCGAATATTGGTCAGTGAAATGAATTTTTACTCACTTAACCAGAGGGGTTGTAAAGATGATTGAGGGATATGCACATATGAAGCTGCTCACATTTTATGGGTTATAGGTAGTAGTGATGGTCGAATAAATTAAGTCTCGAAGGAATACGTGAAGTTATCGTAATGAATCCCACAAATGCGTTCATCAGTTGTATTCAACACTACACCAGTGCATGGTAGGGTCTTGGAAACATTAGCTACGCTCGTGAGTTATGTTTTGTTATTCATGAAGCACTGAGTTTGTTATGCCAATACTGTACAGACCTCTTTTTTTCTGTAGATGTGTAACCGCTCGACCGCCACATATTTAGTGCCGGATATTTTATCCTCATGCACACCGGTCTGAAGTTTTGCCCTGTGGCTACTCGACTGTAACGTTTGATAAATGATTTAATTCAGTACGAAATGTGTAACAAGATAGATAAAAAAAGGAGTACCATTCCTCTATGAAGTACCGTACAGGTGAGTCTTGTATTATAAAAGGCATTATCTAAACCACCTGCAGTTTCAATAGCAACTTAATTCTCTTTAAGGGAGGGATTAATGTTAACCACCTGCAGTTTCGATATCAACTTCAGGGAGGGAGTATCCATAACTCGTGATATGGTCAAACCAATTCGTGTGAAGATGTAGTGACAGGGTAATGGTTTTTCTTCCCCTTGTGATGGCCTTTAACAAGACCTGCTGTACATAGGGGATGAAAGTTACCATAAACAGATTCAAAGACTGTTAAAGGTTCCTCGTATGTGTCCATATCAGATGAAACAACGTCATACACATAACACTTTCCCCCCAAAAAAAAGGAAAACATTAATGCAACCACGAGCGTTACGACGCCTCCTACACGTTCAACTCAAATTCGTCTCAACTCAGTACTGGGAGAGTGGCTCACTTCCCAACGTATCATTCCCCTTAAAGCTCTTTCTTTCTCCCCTTGCCACGTACTCTGGGGAGGGGTTTGTATGGTATCATAAAACTGACACCGATAGTGTAAGACTAGAGCAGCAGCAACAGCAGCAGCAGCTGAAAACAACAACTCTTAAATTGAAGTTATATGGTGAGCGGCTGTCTCTATGTTTCGGATCGAGAATGGCCATGATTTCTCTAGGGATTCGGAATAGACCGTAAAAAGACTGACACAAGTTGAATATGATAATGGAACATTCATTGGTGAATATATCTACATTTGTTCATCTTCCTCTGCTGTGCAAGAGTGTTGGGGAAATAATTGTGATTAACACCTTTATTTTTTCTTTTTTTTTTTTTTACACTAATATACATCATGATTATGTACACTGTAAGACTTGTAACGTATTCTATAACAGTTCAGGAACTGTACTGTACTGCTGTTGCTGTTGCTACTACTACTACTACAGGTCCGGAGATGATTCGTAAGTTGAGAAGGGCGTACATGTGAGGCCATGAGAAAGACAGACAAGGGGGGAAGGGGGGGAGGGGGCGGACCGTTCACCTGTGCCTAGTACATGGGAAAGACAACCAACAGGGGGAGGAGGAGGAGGGGGAGAGCTGCTTTGCTCCTGCCTTGGGTCCATGAGTAAGACAGACAACAGGGAGGCCATCTGGTCCACCATGTTTAGGTAGTGCGTTTTGAACTTAAGTCTAAAACGTAGAGAGAGAGAGAGAGAGAGAGAGAGAGAGAGAGAGAGAGAGAGAGAGAGAGAGAGAGAGAGAGAGAGAGATTTATGGAATCTTCGGTGGAGATGTATTGACGTTTCACAGCTCAGAATGGACGGGGAGACCACACACACACACACCCACCCCACTCGAAAAATTAAGCCTGGTGAGGAATATGTAACTGGCGGCTAACGAAGTGCTTTGTGAAGGGGAAGAGCCATGTAAAATCGAGGCATTTACCGATTTGACGTGGAGAGGGAGAGAGAGAGAGAGAGAGAGAGAGAGAGAGAGAGAGAGAGAGAGAGAGAGAGAGAGAGAGAGTCGTATAACCCAGCTCTAAATGTATGTAAACATTTTTAATTCTGTACAAATACCATTACGAGCAGAAATGCTGTTAGACTTTTTCAAAAAAAAAAGAAAAAAGAAAAAACAGAAAACGAAAAATCGTATGACTGAGCAAAGAACATGAGCATAAATTGATCTGTTAATTACATGAACCAAAGAAGAGAATCATGATACACTACATCATTTACGTGTAAACAGATGCATCGCATGAAAGTAATCTCGTACGATACACTCAGTGATTCATTCAATCAGATAGAACATACGGGTTTCGAGTGAATGGAACGAACCACACGCTAATCAAAAACCCAAGGTCGTGATGCTCCATGGTGAAGTGGGTCAATCATAGATGGGGGGAACAAAAATAAAATCCCAACATCCTTTTAAGTTTTGATGATCAAACGGAAAGTATGTTAGACGTGTATACGCTGATTCGAACGTCATACTGTCAGGGAAGGTCAGAAGGAACATATACAAGAAGAATATAGTATCCAATATGACAGTGTTTGAAGTTATGTCATGAAAGATCACTTTGCTTTTGATGTGTGGAAGACTTATACGACGACGAAAGGTGAATGATACAGTTGTCTGTAATGTCTGATTACAGCCAGATTGATTGGTTTACTATACCATACAATATTTCCATACTGTAGATGGACACGCTGGTGTCACTTGACTGATGAACATTACGAGCAGAGTGTGATCAACATTACGAGCAGAGTGGAATAATATGAAGCACATCAATACATTCATTAAGTGCACACGGTCATACATGCTTCACTTGATCTGAGAGTAGGCCTGAGGGTTTGTATGGATATGTTTGAGAGGGGTGTATGCATGTGTTCCATCTCGTGGGAATGGAATCACTGATGGTACATATGTATATATATAGAGATAGGCAGATAGAAAGATAAGTGGATAGATAGATAGATAGATTTTTCAGGACCACAGGGTTTGTTGAAGTTAGGTGGAGCGTAGCAACGTGCCAGCAGTTTCTGAAATGAAAAGGAAGATTACGTGTGAAAAATATCATTACAAAATATCTGAAAGGATTTATGAAAGATGGGGAGAGACAGGGTGACAAACTCATAACGAATGTTATGTAATACCTCAAAAAGAATGGCATAAAGAATACGATGAAAGAAGATACAGAAAAAAAAGGTATTTGAACGTGATGAAGAAATATCAGAATAGATAAAACGAGAAAAAGAAGAACTAGAAGCAAAGAAAAAGAAGAATGATACCATGATTGGTAGAAGAGAGAAAGAAAACGAAGAGGAAAATACTGAATAAAACAACAGACTACAGCGAGTCAAACGAAATGGAAAAGATAATGAAAAAGATAAAGTGAGAGAACACGGATGATAATAGCAAAACAAAAATAGGAGTTTTACCTCATTCTGAAACAAGTTTATATAATAAGCTGCATCACAGAATTACAACCATATATCATATACCTTTTTCACAGCTGAAATAACAGCAAGAGGCTCATCTCTCACGAATTATGACCATGATATTTCACGGTTAAATAACTTCGCTAGAAAACATGGGGCAACACACCTGTTAAATCATAGGCTTCGTAGGAGTATGCTACAAGAGCAAATACATAATACGTTGTAAAGAGCTTTTGAAAAAAAATAGAACCAAAGGCATAACGGAAGAGTCTTATGGGTCTGACGACAAGATAACACTGGTGTTGTTGCAGAGCCTCTTGCAGCAAATGCATATGACCGAGGTATTGTATGGGTCTATGAACGAAGACTTGACTTGAAACATTTATTCATAACTGGATGTAAGTGTTGATGCCTGATGATGAAGCATTCATTCATTAACACTTTTCCATCATGAAATTCATCATCTTGTGCGTTTTTCATGTATGATATGGATTCGTATTTGATGGGCTGTAAGCACTGATTGTTTTTACATCCAACACACACACACACACACACACACACACACACACACACACATACACATACACACATCCCCTCCTCCTTCAGAAGTGTATGACCCAACACCTCAAATCTTACTCGCTTCATATTTCCTTTACATCTCGCCCTAGTTTTACCCTTCTTCCTCCACAACTGTTACACTTCATTTCTTCCTTTGGTTTAGTTCCTCCAAGATACGTTGTACGTCTTCTTCTTTAGCTCTCTTACTCTTCCTCCCAATCTATCTAACCTTCTATCATTTGCAATGTTTTCTATCTCCTGCACATTCTCTTTCGCCTCACCTCTTCATCTTTCTCGTCCTTCTTCCTCTTCCAATTCATTCAACCATCCTCTCTGCCTCCTCCCCCTCTTCCGTCTCCTCTTCCCAGTCCCCTCCCTCGCTCCTATCTCCCTCTTCACACTCCCCTGGAGGAAAAAAAAAAGAATAGAATACAAAACACAGCTCTCCCCTCACACACGAAATTACATTTGTCTTTACAACCCGAAGTTTCCCAGGAGTAATTCCCTGTGCGTTCTACGCCGTTGTTTATATATGTTGTCTCCTGCACACTCGTAGCGTGACAATTTTATTCTATAAGATTTAGGTAATGTATATATATATATATATATATATATATATATATATATATATATATATATATATATATATATATATATATTGGAAAGGATCACAATTTTGCGCGTGATCAAGATATTCCTGACTGTTATATTTCTCTCTTGTGTCTCCTCTGATGATGTGATTATTACACGAAAGTGCACTTGGGAACTTTTCGTATTTCATCTTCCCCGTGGACTCACAGGAATATATATATA
>NC_092260.1:20594698-20607198 GCF_036320965.1 Panulirus ornatus | reverse complement strand
ATATATATATATATATATATATATATATATATCATATTTTTTATCATGTTAATGTGCTGAGAGGTGCAACTGGAGGGATGTCTGATCATTATCTTGTAGAGGCGAAGGTGAAGATTTGTAGAGGTTTTCAGAAAAGAAGAGAGAATGTTAGGGTGAAGAGAGTGGTGAGAGTAAGTGAGCTTGGGAAGGAGACTTATGTGAGGAAGTACCAGGAGAGACTGAGTGCGGAATGGAAAAAGGTGAGAGCAAAGGACGTAAGGGGAGTGGATGAGGAATTTGATGTATTTAGGGAAGCAGTGATGGTTTGCGCAAAAGATGCGTGTGGCATGAGAAACGTGGGAGGTGGGCAGATTAGAAAGGGTAGTGAGTGGTGGGATGAAGAAGTAAGATTATTAGTGAAAGAGAAGAGAGAGCCATTTGGACAATATTTGTAGGGATTTAGTGCAAATGACTGGGAGATGTATAAGAGAAAGAAGCAGAGGGTCAAGAGAAAGTGCAAGAGGTGAAAAAGAGGGCAATTGAAAGTTGGGGTGGGAGAGTATCATTAAACTTTTGGGAGAATAAAAAGATGTTTTGGAAGGAGGTAAATAAAGTGCGTAAGACAAAAGAACAAATTGGAACATCGGTGAAGGGGGCTAATGGGGAGGTAATAACAAGAAGTGGTGATGTGAGAAGGAGATGGAGTGAGTATTTTGAAGGTTTGTTGAATATGTTAGATGATAGAGTGGCAGATATAGGGTGTTTTGGTCGAGGTGGTATGCGAAGTGAGAGTCAGGGAGAATGGTTTGGTAAACAGAGAAAAGGTAGTGAAAGCTTTGCGGAAAATAAAAGCCGGCAAGGCGGCAGGTTTGGATGGTATTGCAGTGAAATTTATTAAAAAAAGGGGGTGACTGTGTTGTTGAATGGTTGGTGAGGATATTCAACGTATGTATGGCTTGTGGTGAAGTACCTGAGGATTGGCGAAATGCATGCATAGTGCCACTGTACAAAGGCAAAGGGGATAAAGGTGAGAGTTCAAATTACAGAGGTATAAGTTTGTTGAGTATTCCTGGAAAATTATGTGGAAGGGTATTGATTGAGAGGGTGAAGGCATGTACAGAGCATCAGATTGGGGAAAAGCAGTGTGGTTTCAGAAGTGGTAGAGGGTGTGTGGATCAGGTGTTTGCTTTGAAGAATGTATGTGAGAAATACTTAGAAAAACAGATGAATTTGTATGTAGCATTTATGGATCTGGAGAAGGCATATGATAGAGTTGATAGAGATGCTTTGTGGAAAGAATTAAGAGTATATGGTATGGAAGGCAAGTTGCTAGAAGCAATGAAAAGTTTTTATCGAGGATATAAGGTATGTATACTAGTAGGAAGAGAGAAAAGTGATTGGTTTCCAGTGAATGTCAGTTCCCGGCAGGGGTGCGTGATGTCTCCATGGTTGTTTAATTTGTTTATGGACGGGGTTGTTAGGGAGGTGAATGCAAGAGTTTTCAAGAGAGGGGCAAGTATGCAGTCTATTGTGGATGAGAGGGCTTGAGAAGTAAGTTGTTGTTCGCTGTTGATGCAGCGCTGGTGGCTGATTCGAGTGAGAAACTGCAGAAGCTGGTGACTGAGTTTGGTAAAGTGTGTGAAAGAAGAAAGCTGAGAGTAAATGTGAATAAGAGCAAGGTTTTATTAGGTACAGTAGGGGTGAGGGACAAGTCAATTGGGAGGTAAGTTTGAGTGGAGAAAAAATGGAGAAAGTGAAGTGTCTTAGATATATGGGAGTGGATTTAGCAGCGGATGGAACCATGGAAGCGGAAGTGAGTCAGAGGGTTGGGGAGGGGGCGAAAGTTCTAGGAGCATTGAAGAATGTGTGGAAGGCGAGAACATCATCCCGGAAAGCAAAAATGGGTATGTTTGAAGCAATAGTGGCTCCAACAATATTACATGGTTGCGAGGCGTGGGCTGCAGATAGAATTGTGCGGAGGAGGATGGATGTGTTGGAAATGAGATGTTTGAGGACAATATGTGGTGTGAGGTGGTTTGATCGAGTAAGTAATGAAAGGGTAAGAGATGCGTGGTAATAAAAAGAGTGTGGTTGAGAGAGTAGAAGAAGGTGTATTGAAATGTTTTGGTCACATGGAGAGAATGAGTGAGGAAAGATTGACAAAGAGGATATATGTGTCAGAGGTGGAGGGAACGAGGCGAAGTAGGAGACCAGATTGGAGGTGGAAGGATGGAGTGAAAAAGATTTTGTGCGATCGGGGCCTGAACATGCAGGAGGGCGAACGGTGTGCAGAGAATAGAGTGAATTGGAACGATGTGGTATACCGGGGTCGATGTGCTTTCAATGGATTGAACCAGGGCATGTGAAGTGTCTGGGGTAAACCATGAAAAGTTTTGTGGGGCCTAGATGTGAAAAGGGAGCGGTGGTTTCGGTGCATTACACATGACAGCTAGAGACTGAGTGTGAACGAATGTGGCCTTTGTTGTCTTTTCCTAACGGTACCTCGCGCGCGTGCGGGGGAAGGGGGGTGCCATGTTATGTGTGTCGGGGTGGCGACGGGAATGGCTGAGGGCAGAAAGTATGGATATGTACATGTGTATATACGTATTTGTCTGTGTATGTATATGTATGTATACATTGAAATTTATAGGTATGTATATGTGTGCGTCTGGGCGTGTATTTATATACATCTGTATGTGGGTGGGTTGGGTCATTCTTTCGTCTGTTTCCTTGCGCTACCTCGCTAACGCGGGAGACAGCGACAAAATATAATAAATTAATAAATAAATCATCTTTAAACGATCCATAATTGGCACAGGCTATGTAAATCGGGTATTCTTTACATGTTTTATTTAGTATTTCGATTAAAATGAACCATATAAAATCTATGATATTTTGACCCCCATTAATATGTAATCTTTTGGGTGAATAGATTTTGTTTCTTGCTCACGTAATAGATAAACGAAATAGAAAAGTTTTGGTAATGAGATGTGTATTACTCCCATTCTAAAGTCATTCTCACAAATATTGATATTGCTAATTCAGATGATATGTTTAGGGATTAATGACAATATCCAGCATCGTTTGGTTCATGTTTTGCAAATGGTATTACCATCTCAACCTTTTGTAGAATCATTGGTACATTCAAAATCCTGTGAAGGAAAATGAAACAGTGCAATACTTTTTCTCTTTATTGTAAACATCAATGTATCAAATCGAGTATATACTTTAATTGTACAACAATGAAAGATTGATAAGTAAGAAGGGATTTTTAGAGACTTTTGACTAACTATAGTTAGCTCACTCTAACTGGCCTGAGAATCCTGTACATAACCAGAAATCTATACCAAAATTTTCCAAGTCTCTATCATCATCCGTCAACTAAGTCAGCGTTCTTAAAAGTAGGCGTGGTGGTGAGGGTGGGTTGGTGGGTGGGTGTGAGGGAGAGAGAGAGAGAGAGAGTAACAATTCGTATAAGAAGCAAATACCACACAAAGGACAACTCGGCTTTAAATCGGTAAGGGGATTTGAGAGAGTGGGAGGAGTCTAGGATAACACTAAGCCAATCGTAACGCTGCTACATGTGTACGTGACAGGATCCAAACCAGTTAAAGCAAGCCCACTACAAGGGGGCTCTACAACACATGTTCATACCTACATGGAATATATGTATATATATATATATATATTTTTTTTTTACATATAGGTTTGATTGACACGTTGAGCCGTTTGCTTAGACTAATATCAGTGAGACACAGTACAAGGACTCAACACTTCCCTCTTTTTCACAAAAGCAAAATGTTCTCTCCCAAAACAATATGTATATATATACTACAGTGCTAATTATTCTTCTTGTTCGCCAACACCCACTCATAAGTACTAAATTCGATCAGTGAAATTAGATCAATCGACACAGGTCTCCTCTCGACTGTGTACATCCTTCACAAAAGCTTTCGTTAAGACTGGTGGAGGTTACCCTGTTAAGTCTTGTAGAATGAGGTCCTTGTCAAGTCTTATGATGAGGTCCTTTGTCGCCTATAAAGACTTATGATGAGGAACCTTGTAAGCTAGACAGGCTCGTGGTGAGGTCACATTGCCAAGACCAACACACACACACTAGAATGGAATGTAGCCGTGATGGACATCCTGTCTGTGGAAGTTGTAAAACCACATAATCTTGAGGAACTTCGAGTGTGGTCAAGAATCGCGTGTGAGTTTTAGATCCGAAGAGAGAAAGAGAGAAAAAAAAAGAAAGAAAATAACCTCGCAAAACTTATCTCTCTGGCAAAAATCATTCTTGGACATTATAATGGATGTGAAGGAATGACAGCAGGTATGAGGCCAAGGGACTGTCCTATATATACATACATGCTCCTTACGAGGATCTACAGGAAGGAATCAAGCCCCCCCAAACAAGGAAATAAAAAGCTTTTATTCTTTAAAAGTCCAAGATTTTGAAATACACAGGACTTAACCATATGCAGAAAATGCACTTCAGAAAAAAGAGGGATCCATGAATAACTAAAACATGAAGCATAGGAGAAAACTCTCAAGGTATGAAGTGAATAGCCAATTATGATGACCTTGATATTTTTCACTGAGGTAGAGCGGATGCACTACTGCGTGTCCATCACAAGTGTACAATCAGAGGGACGGTCAGCGGAGGGAGGCAGCTGGCTGGCCAGGACGACACCTAGGAGTGTGGTGAGGTGTCAGACTGCCACAGCACCAGCTGGGGTGATATTATCATCATCATCTTCAGGACGAGAATAAAACTTCTACTACTGGAGGATAATCCACTGCCCTACGTTTCACCAGTAATGTCCGCAGCTTGTGCAGCAATTATTGGTTGGAAATATTACAGTATATAAGTACAAAATATCACTACCACAAATTCGGTCTAAGAATACTTGTTAAATCACTGATCACGAGGGGGAAATGTTCGAGCCTCTTGCTGGACTCGACCCATAGTTAATATCGCGGCCGCACTTCGTAAAGTTGGATGGAATATCTTCATACACCAACCACTCAAGTTCATTCTTAAGCCACCACTCTATAAATCCTCCCAGTTTCCTGCCACGCACAAATATTTACAAACCTCCCATTAAACAGTGCAGGAAGGAACGCACAGGGGTAGTGAGTGAGCCACGATCAGGCCAGCCTGAGGGTGGCTGACGAGGTCGGTTTTTTCCCCCCAATACGACCCACACACTCACAGAGCCACACACTCCAGCCTCAGAGAGGCACAGGAACAGCAGCAGAGCAGCGGTGACGAGTCTCTTGACGCTGGTAGTTGCTCAGTTTGCTCGTAGATGCTGAGGGCACCACATGTGAACCAGGAAAAGGAAACAAAATAGCGTTGTATTACATAAAATTCCACTCTGATGATTCTCGGGGCACCTGAAGTCAATTCCCTTGACCAAGAGGAACACCTGAACCTTCCACCTGTTTTGACACTTTGCCTGCCTTACTTGAAACATATAATACCACCGTGTAATGATATTTCAATCCCTGGCATATGAATGGCATTTTACCTCTTCAAGCATACTGAAACATAACACGGCACATCACAGTGATGAAGAATAGGAATGATTATTCTGACGAGACTTGGCAAAGACCAGGAATTCTTAGACAACAAAACATCAGTCTATGTGGGATCTTTTCATGTAGTGAAGTTGTGATTTGCACAGCAGATGAAGCTGTTATTAGCAAGGAACCAGAATCAGGGGAAGGCTTGATGTTTACGGTGGTATATCTAAGGTACGACATTAAATCATAAGGTATATGTGACATGGATTTTGATGCGACGACGAGTTATTAAGTCAACATTAACTTCTCGAGTCTACATCTTCCCTTGCAACTATCGTCAAGTAAATAGGTCAAGCTGAGAAACAATCTCAAACACTTTGCCATGAAAGTGCAATGCACAGAGTATATACCAATGTCTTCGTGCGCTCATTAAACTCGTCCCTGTGGAAGTGCTTTTGCCTTCGACCTCAGCTGCTCTCTCTGTGTGGTTTCACCACCACATCCCGTTCCACTGCTCCTATGCACCAGCACCACTTACCATGAGCCAGTCATACGCTACCACACACCGTGAGTCAATCATACCATAAAACGTTTAGTCATTCGTCCCTCGCCATGACCAGAGCAGTTTTCGTCTTTACTTCTGTGCAAGTTATCTTCAACTTCAGAGACAGACTCAGCGTTCAGTTATGCATACAGAGGTGCAGTCTGCCCTACACTCACACTTAAAGGGCAAGGAAATGAAGCAACAATGTTTAAGTTTATATACAAATGTACAAGTTCTACCCAGTATCGATTTACCTCAGAGACGATCAATCCTGGTTGTTTTTATTTGTGTGTGTAACAAAAAGCGTATTACGTTTTATGTTTCTTAGATACCGACATCTTACGAGCGGTAGTTTTTTTTTGTGTGTATGTGTCTCTTAAATGATAGTGCAACACTCCATTACTCTCTTAAACAACGACATTAGACAGTCTGTAATGGTTCTCCTGGTACCGAATGGATCAACGGATCTCGCACGCATCCGTCCATTTCAATCTCTCTGTAGAGATGGGAGTAAATGATTTAATCACCTCAACAGCCAATCATACGTCTCGTATACGATCGAGTAGTAATCATGTTTCAAACTAGTGCTCAGAGTGCAATATATATATATATATATATATATATATATATATATATATATATATATATATATATATATATATATATATATATATATATATATCCTACTCCCTTTCAGTAAGACGTCGGAGTAGGGGACTGAGAATGGGGACCTGGACAGCACAAGGGAGCAAAATATTTTAGGAATTTCTCCGTTGTTCGTCTTGTTTTCTTGCCAAGTTCTTCCAAGCGCGAACTCCATACTGTAGGTGACTTTCCAAGCGTTATCTTTGAGGTGTAGGTTACATCCAGTAACTACGTACAAAATACATGATTCTTTTATTGTATATATATATATATATATATATATATATATATATATATATATATATATATATATATATATATATATATATATTTAAGTGTACTGTGGCGATTTAATAAACTGTTCGTTACACTAGCTACAGTGCGGAGTATGTCGAGTGAACTAGCCACGGGGGGCATATTATGGGCTCAATAAACTAGCCACATGGCACTGTATCCCTAACAATAAAATAGCCATTGGGAACATCATGGCTAAATGAATCAGCCAGAGTACAAATGGCTCTATAACATATAACCACAGGGAACACTTGTCTTGTTCTGGTCGAGTACAAAGATCCTGTCTTGCCTTGTAAAGATCAATTAGACAAATGTCTCTTGTCACCAGCTGCTGTACTGCAGCTGGTCTTCATAACACAACAGACAGTCATATCTCAATGTCTTTGGGGCGAGCATATGGCAAGAGCATTACAGACATATGAATACAGTAATGGATACCAATCAACAAGTAGATGTATACAGATAAAAGTATAACATGAGCACAGAAAACCTCTGAAGGACAGGAACAAAATGGCATAGTTCTTTGTAGCTGTGTGAAGACCAGGAACAAAATGGCACAGTTCTTTGTAGCTGTGTGAAGAACAGGAACAAAATGGCACAGTTCATTGTAGTTGTGTGAAGACCAGGAACAAAATGGCACAGTTCTTTGTAGCTGTGTGAAGACCAGGAACAAAATGGCACAGTTCTTTGTAGCTGTGTGAAGAACAGGAACAAATTGGCACTTCTTCGTAGCTGTGTGAGGAACAGGAACAAAATGGCACAGTTCTTTGTAGCTGTGTGATAAAGAAAATGAAGAGACAGCAATGACTGCTAACGAGGAGAAGATGATGTAAAAGAGAATGTACAGGAAGAAATAATTTTAAAAATGAAGCGGCTGGAAATCATAACTGTCATCAATCATGTCATTAAGTGGAGTAAAAATTGGGTCAAAATGAGAGTAGATGAGTACATCTGCCCTCTCGTGGGCTTCAGAGGAGTAGCTGGGATGGATGCTGTTTCTCTTCCTCTTTTCGTGGAGTGTGACGAACAAATGCCAGCTCCCACATGACCAGATGCTATAGCACATGCTGCAGTACAGCTATGAATGATGCCATGTCTCTTTCTTTCCATCCTCTGTCCACCTATTCAACCAAGGAAGAAAGAAAAGCACTAACCCCACAGTCACTCCTGAACTCGAATGGATAGGATAGCCAGTGTGTGTGGAAGTTGGTTTTCGTAGAAGGGCAACTGATCGTCTGTGGTCCATGGACTAATCAAGATATATCTGGGATTACAATCCACGTCACAGGAAGGTAATGGCGTCAGACCAAGGTGGTGGTCCTCCTGCCTTGTCGCCTGAGTATGGTGTATAGGACCTCGGGAGAGAGAGAGAGAGAGAGAGAGAGAGAGAGAGAGAGAGAGAGAGAGAGAGAGAGAGAGAGACCCTCCTCCTCCCCACGACGCCAACTGTGGCTCGGGGGAGACTCGCCCACATACGGAATCATACCACGAAAATATACAAATTTCTAACAGGAGGAAAGAACTGTACGCAAATTCAGCAAGTCGTGATATATATATATATATATATATATATATATATATATATATATATATATATATATATATATATATATATATAGTCAACTAGTTATCCATTTATTCATCTATTTATTTACCTATATTTATAACTTTTCTATATTAGATATACCTCAGGTTATCTGCAGCACACACACAAAAAAAGAGAGAGATGGATTTCCATGATTTGAGAGCAATACGCATGGATTAAATCTGCACTATTCAACATTGCTGAATTTGCGTTTATATAAAATCATACAACATATCATTTTTCACAGCATTATATGACAACATAACTAGTATAGCTTGTACGTGAATAATGATATGAGTCGTCCAATTGTTATTCATTAATGTTTGACTGAGCAAGTAAAAACTACCCCTTGTGACAGACCGGGAGAGAGCCACCCCTCCAAGACTTATTCACTCTCGATCATAAAAAAAAAAAAAAACAGGATACATGGTTGAGGAAACTGACAGTAGATTCGCTAAGAAATATCCAAAATGTACATTATGAAACAGGAAAGAGAGAGGAGGTAACCTCCAGTAACTACCTGTGATTTGAATCTCTCTAGATCAGTGTTACACTGTAATATACACAATCTAACTATGTAGCTTTGGGTTAGAAGCACTAGATATCATGAGGTTCCTCGTTGGTACGCGTCAGTTTTTGGAGAGGAGAGAAAAGGGTGTGGGGGTTGCCGTGTCTCTCTCTCTCCCCCCAACCCCAAACACACACACACACACGACTGGGTAGTTCCTGACACTGTTATACTAAGCGACGGTACCAGAAGCGTTCGTAGAGTTACCACAGTGTTACAGAGTGACGCCTGGTATGTGTGTGTGTGTGTGTGTGTGTGGACACACGTGCTGTATGCAAGAGTAATATGATTGGTTGTTGTTGTTATTGTTCAGCTCAAAAACATACCCTGCCACTCTGGGTTTGTCCAGTGGTGTGGATATCGACGGGAACCCTACCACTGTTAAATTGTTTACTTCGCCAGTGGGTGCGTATGTAGACGGGGGGGAACCCCACCATAGTTGTATTGTTTAAGGAATGATGAGGTTGCCAGCACTTTAGATATTGTATTTAACATTTCTTCTTCAGTCTGTCTCACTCAAACACTACAGATATTAAATAACAGATGTTCATGACAAATACCAAATGTTTCTGTACAAGTACAAATGCTGACTTATATCAAGTATACACAATAAAGCATCATGAAGCCAGCGAAGATGATCGCTGTATAGATTCGAAAGCTCTCAACGCCTTCCGAATTCTTCTAAGACTTGCAATCACGAAACTCTCTGTCAGTAATCATCTACTGGCTACCTCAGTATCTGCACGGAATCTCACTGGTTGACTAGGTGAGGAAGAGAGGATTGAGAGAGAAAGGAAGGTTAGAGAGGAGGAGGAGGAGGAGGAAGGGAGGAGGAAAGGGTGGGAAGAAGCAAGGAAGGAAGGAGGAGGGAGGGAGAGGGTTCAAGTATATACTTCCCGAGTCGATTTTTTTTTTTCTTTTTTCAGAGCTCTCGGTTCCTCTCACTTCACACTGCACTCTCCATACGATCACTGCTGAAGGATGTTGGGAAGGGCTTGGGCGGGTACTGCTCGGGCGGACTGATGTGAGCGTGGAGAGAGGCGTTGGGGGTGATGCACACCGTTTCCGCGACGATGGGCACGACTGCCACCATATCCGGGGCGAGAGACGATGTGGGCGTGTCGTAGGCTGGGGGAGGGGCGATGGGCGGGACCAGAGGAGTGGTCATGGGGTCCTGTGCCAACGAGAAGACGAAGTTAGGAATTAGATCTTGTAGCAAGAAGTCGTGAGTGTATATATATATATATATATATATATATATATATATATATATATATATATACACCACACACAAGGACATACGTAGATGAACTCCAAGTAAAAGCAAAGTATGTTTCCCTAAGAGAGAGGAGTTACATTAAGGGTTGTTTTCTGAAGAAAAATCTTCTTATCTGGAGCTGCCTCCATTTACTGACCGTCTCTTTGCTGCAGGAGGAGGTAAGCACTGAGTTGGTGACTACATGAGGCAGGCTCAAGGGACGAGTACTTACCTGGTTCAACATCAAAGGAAATCATGAAAATTCTCTAACCCCCTGGGACACGTAATCCTTCCAAATACCTCCCCGTTCTCACTGCGATATAGTGCTTTAGTATACGGCAGAATCTTTGGAAGCAATTTCATGGAGCTTTCGCGATAGTTTTAGTTTTAAGTACAGTCAAAATAATGACCTACAGAGTTCTTGGGGAACATGAATTGCTTTTTCTTAGCTTTAGCCCTACCACGACAACTGTTGTAAAGCGTCAGTTAGTTCGGATTCATGATATGCAAAAGACTTCAGCCCATAATGGACCCAAACTTTGGTAAGGTGTGAAAGTATACTTCTATTAGACTCTCTTCTTAATTTCTAGAAATTTTCTTCGAGTCTTTCCCCATCGATCAGAATGAGAGTAATGTCAGTAAATGGCATAGTGTTCACGGATATATATGTGTGCGAGATGTGTGGTAATAAAAAGAGTGTGGTTGAGAGAGCAGAAGAGAGTGTATTGAAATAGTTTGGTCACATGGAGAGAATGAGTGTGGAAAGATTGACAAAGAGGATATATATGTGTCAGAGGTGGAGGGAATGAAGAGAAGTGGGAGACCAAATTGGGGGTGGAAGGATGGAGTGAAAAAGACTGAGCGATCGGGGCCTGGACATGCAGGAGTGTGAAAGGTGTGCAAGGAATAGGGTGAACTAGGACGATGTAGTATACTGGAGTCGACGTGCTGTCGATGGATTGAACCAGGGCATGTGAAGCGTCTGGAGTAAACCATGGAAAGTTTTGTGGGGCCTGGACATGGAAAGGAAACTGTGGTTTCGGTGCATTACACATGACAGATAGAGACTGAGTGTGATCGAATGTGGCTGGATGAAGGCAAGTATGGATATGTGCATGTGTATGTATATGTATATATACGTTGAAATGTATAGGTATGTATAAGTGGGTGTGTGGGCGTTTATGTATATACATGTGTTATGAGGGTGGGTTGGGCCATTCTTTCGTCTGTTTCCTTGCATTACCTCGCTAACGCGGTAGACAGCGACTAAGTATAATAGACAAAAAAAATTGATATATAAAAATGCAAACTTCTATTGAAATACCTGCTGATTGTAGATACATATATATTCTTATTTTGGGTTATATTCAGTTGCTACGATTCGTATAAATGCTATCTTGGACCATAGTGCAACTTTGAAATTCAAAGAAAACAATGCAGTGTAGAATTAGATAACAGATCCATGTACTCCTTTTGTGTACTAAAATATCTATTATGTAACAGGCGTACTTCTTTGCCACAGTGTATGATGATATTCTGAATATTATCATAATCGTCTGCGTTTCCAACTACAAGAACATATATATTTTTTTGAGCTTCTGCCTTAGACAGCGTTTTCCCCATGGGTGATATTTTTTTTTCATTTTTTTGCTTGTGATACGTCACTGTAGTGCAGCAATGTTCTTCGTTTATAAATAAAAAGAGTGTGGTTGAGGGAGCAGAAGAGGGTGTATTGAAATGGTTTGGTCACATGGAGAGAATGAGTGTGGAAAGATTGACAAAGAGGATATATATGTGTCAGAGGTGGAGGGAATGAGGAGAAGTGGGAGACCAAATTGGGGGTGGAAGGATGGAGTGAAAAAGACTGAGCGATCGGGGCATGGACATGCAGAAGTGTGAAAGGTGTGCAAGGAATAGGGTGAACTAGAACGATGTGGTATACCGGAGTCAACGTGCTGTCGATGGATTGAACTAGAGCATGTGAAGCGTCTGCAGTAAACCATGGAAAGTTTTGTGGGGCCTGGACGTGGAAAGGAAGCTGTGGTTTCGGTGCATTACACTTGACAGATAGAAACTGTGTGAACAAATGTGGCTGGAT
>NC_092260.1:20579698-20589698 GCF_036320965.1 Panulirus ornatus | reverse complement strand
GAGGTAGAAGTGATACGAGATGCAAAAAAATATATATATACATATCAATCACCATGAATCGATAGTCTTATATAGGAATGAAGAATATAGACGAATTCTACGAATCTATATCATATGAGAAGGAAAATAAAACGTTCTAGAAGCAGAATAATGAGAAGCAGACTCATCTTTAATAACGAATGACTGTTGAATCCATGAATCCTTTATCAGCGAGATGAAGAATGACTGAACTTTACAATCCCCCCCACGAGAAAACCATGGATTAGGAAGGCATATTTGACAGCTTCAAATTTGTCATCGTAAATCCTTCTTTACAGGCCGATTTTCTGTTACCTCCTGAGAGATCTGCCTTTACTCAGCTCGTGATTAATAATGAAACGGGAGTTCGACCGAATACCAAACAAGGTTAATATTTCTTAGGGAAGAGGAAGCTGTATTCATTTATCTTACCCTGTATCTATGGAATGATCTATCTATCTTCTCTCTCCTCTCTTGTTGCTTTTACCTCCTTTTCTCTGTCTTTTCCTCTTCCCTTTTCTCCTATTCCTTGCGTCCCTCGTATGAGTTACTATATGAACGTCTTCGTTACCGTTCTGAGGATGTCTCTCTGAAGACAAGAGCGAAATGACTGACACCAGATATGAACTCGTAGAGCATTTCCTTGGCATCCAGACGATGAGAATAAATCATGGTAGGTCGGTTATGTACCGAGTAGTTCCTCTTGGCCTCCACGAAGTTAAGGCGGCTATCGCGATATAAATACCGTAGGATTAACCCCGAGCGGGAACTTTATTAATTAAACTGGGATGAGCCTCTTGAAGGGGATGTTTTCGTCAGTTCGTGGGGCAATATCACGTCATTTTGTTCAGAGTTAACTATATTGTTGAAAGAAGAGCTACTGCCACTTGTGTCCGCCAGAATCACTGGCTCAAAACTGCATTCAGAACGAGCCATAATTCTGATGCTATGGAGGAGTCACCACTCCATCAAGTGCTCTCGCTCCCCCTTGTCCCTGCTCCACTCTGGGTATTATGCAGCGACGAGGGACTGTATGTTTTTTTTCACTCTTGTTTGTTTTCTTGATTTAGTGGTCTGGTGGTGGGTCGGTTCTGGTCGCGGACGAGACTGGTGGTGGTATATTTTGTCTATCTCCACCTGCCTCTCAGAACTATGTCTGTTGGGCTAGATCCACCTGCCTAATGAATGCTCGTCTGATGGGCTACAACCACCTGCCCTTCTGTACCTCGTTTGATGGGGCTACAGCCACCTGCCTGCCTCCCGGTACAAGCTGGATTCATACCAAACACCCATTCAAAATGGGCCGAGATGATGGATGCTCTCGTGGCCTCCTCAGCAGTCTAGATATAGATTGGTATTGAATGTATAAGTGGCGGTTTAACACCTCACATTGCAACACGTTAAGCCTGACGAGCATCGAAAACCTGAGAGTGAGTGGCTGAAGAATGCAAGCTGAAATTTCGACGGTGTCATGACGCAAGGCTCCCACAAATGTCTGGGCGAACATCTGGCGTAGCAACACCAAGAGCAGGTCTTCTGGGTGAAATACAACCTCGCTCGATGGATGAGACGCTTCGAGCCACACCTGGGGAGCGTTGCACTTCGTGGATGTCATGAACGCAGGTCATTACACTTCCAGCGGCCAAGTCACTCTTACCATGGTGTTGCGTACCTCACACGTCAGCTGTGAGGCACAGTTTACCATTTTGCTGTAAGCCCAGCCACCAGCCAGATGAAGTGGATCCACTCAACAGGCAACTGCGGTCCACGAACCAGGCCTAGATTGGCTAGGGGACCGGGTGGCACCCTGTGTTCCACAACGCCACCATCAGCTCCAAAAATGTTCGACCATAATGTTACGACAACGGCCATTTACTGATATCTGAAAAGCCATTTAGGTTTATCACGTTTGAAATAAGAGGACGCTGATGGTTGGATTTTTATATGCCATATATTTCATGGTATTGAAAGTACATTGGGAATTACCTGTGTATATATATATATATATATATATATATATATATATATATATATATATATATATATATATAATCGTACGTTTTCAGTGAAACGTTAGACGATATGACAATGGCAATTCCCAGTGTTGGAAAGAACACAACAGTCTGGAGCTGAAACGCACCTGCTCAGGGCAATTAGTACACAATGTTTACCCCCAGCTGTGTCGTCTGTGTATTGATTTACAAATCGTCGACAGTCCTTTGTTTACATTTGGTGATATCCATACGACTCGTATCTGCCGAGATGATAAACGCTCACTGGTTTCTGTAAAGAGACTTGGATTATCGATCTACCATAGACCTAAATAAGACTTTTTGATTAATCATGGCGATGCGCACGACGCACACTTTCGTCTGGGAATTGATACATTATCAAGTATAATAGTAACGTGTGTTCCAGCATTATCTAACGAAATGATTATGCTCAAGGACGGGGGTTATAAAGGCTTATGCACGTACAGGAAGAGAAGCAGCAGTAGTAGTAGTAGTTAAACGATTCTGCATTTTAACGAGGGTAATGGGGCTCTTCAGAAACGAGGTCAGGAGATTGAGACAGGGTTGGGAACCGGGTCATGTGATAGTGATGATGGTCAATGGCTGTGATGATTAGTAATGAAAAGCTATTTTTGAGTGAAGTGGACGAGAGAATTCGAGCTGAATATGCTTCTTAATGAGAGCACTGGGATGCAGTGAAATGAGGTCAAGATGTTTGAATTTAAGGAAAAAAAAAGTAAGTGAAATGAGTGATATATATATATATATATATATATATATATATATATATATATATATATATATATATATATATATAACCTCGCAAGTGTCACATTACATTATTACATAACATTACCCTCCTAAGTATTGCGATATATTTTCAATCCACATCGTACCAGCTTTTCACTGTTGATTTTCTCGTCTGTTAAATCCAGAGTACAACTCACATATACAACGATTTATCCCCCGAAACTTCCATCGGGCTATTAAAAAGTTTTGAACGGCCTAAATGCACACGCATATATATATATATATATATATATATATATATATATATATATATATATATATATATATATATATATATATATTTCTCAGCGTTGATTCCGGCGTGTGTGTGTGTGTGTGTGTGTGTGTGTGTGTGTGTGTGTGTGTGTGTGTGTGCGCGCGCGCGGCCGTAAGGTAGAGAGAGAGAGAGATGGGAGGGGAGGAGTCGCTGATGCAATACCTAGACACAGTTTACGGGGGAAAATTTGTGCGCGGTCACTTCAAAGGGCGTTTGGGGGGGATCTCCAACTTTGCGTACACACAAGCGAAAGGAAAATAGAGAGAGAGAGACACACACACAAGCTCATTATTGACCTCCGGTTGTCAGCTTGGGGAGAGCGAGCTACAGTAATTAACCCTGTTTATTGACAAGAGTTTCTGGTCGTTGGCAGACGTGTTCCCATTTTTTTTTTATCCCCGTCTGATATGACGAAAAAGGCTATGTACTAAAGGTGGAGCTCTGTGAGGATGGAGCAGTTCGACGATATATTGGTATAATGATATATGACGACGAGTCATATATCAATTTAACTATATGACGGTAGACCTATGTGACAATATATCTGCTTGATGATATACCTATATGACGATATATCTGTATGACGATATACCACCATGACGATTTATCTGTATGACGATTTACCCATGTGACGATCTGCATAGATTTTGTACAAGGGGATATAATCATTAATCTTAATACCCGTGTTAACATGGCTTGGACTGCTTTATCATGTGCTGGTGATTAACATCGAAACCGGCACTGGAAATGATCCCCTAAGAGTAATACAGTCACTCGACATATGTCTTTCATGCGCGTATCAGCTATTTTGCATACAAACGTTGTGCCAGACTGAAAAGGAGTCTGTTGAATATAAGAACCGTGTTAGATATCGAGAAATGTGTTAATTATGGACACCCGCATACAACATGGGCACCTGTGTTAAAAGCAGACTACTGTGTTAAGTATAGGAACCTATATTGAATACAGATTACTTGGCACCAGTGCTGAATACACGTTACTGTGTTGGACAAAGACGAACGCGTTGAATATAGACAATTACGTTGAATACATGCCCCTGTGGTACATCTAGCCACCTTTGTTGGACTCTGAGTAATCGTGGAAAAGACGTCATTTTCCTAATAACTAACTCCGCTTCATGAAAAGCTTCGTTTTCTACCCTCTTCTCGACTAGGTTTATAAATAACCATGTCCCCCCAACTCCTCACTGTTCCCCGGTGTAGTCATTGCATTGGGGGGACCCTCCTATCCCCTCCTCCTTGACCACCGGTAACGAAGGAGTGATGTGGACGGTGAGGAGGAGGAGGAGGGTGGTGGAGTCTGTGCCTGGCTCGCTAGCTTGCTACCCCAGCTGGCCGGCAGGACACTCAGTCACCCGGCAAGCTAGCGAGCCAGCCCGCGTAGCAACCAGACTTCTAGTGCCTGAGGCACGATGAACAACGCCGTACTGTGACGTAGAGTGCGCGCGTATACATACACACACACACACACACATAAACACATTAACAAGGAATATGTATATAAAGAATGCATTCTCATACACATCGATGTGTACAGAGAAACGTATATGAAGACAATAATGCAACAATACATGCAAAGAACACACAGATATAGTCAAAAGACATATATAGTCAAAGACAAAATCATGCAAAATGGTACGAACAGAAACACACAAAGACCTCATGTACAAGCACAAAAACACACACAAACACACACTTGTATATATAAACACACAAAGACCTCATGTACAAGCACAAAAACACACACAAACACACACTTGTATATGTAAACACATAAAGACCTTATGTACAAGCACAAAAACACACGTACACACACTTGTATATAGACCTTATGTACAAGCACAAAAACACACGTACACACACTTGTATATATATAGAGAAACACAAACCCGCCAGTATGAACACCTGCACATACACAGAAAACACACATACTGTACACATACAGACATATAAACACACACATATATACACGTATAAAGACATGAACACACACACACACACACACATCAACAGTAAAACACCCCACTGCCTTTGGCCGGAAGCAGTGATAATGGAAGGTTCGAGTTGAAAACTTCGAAAATGTGTAGTTTTTTCATGTCATAATTCTAGTCCAGAATCTTAGGACTTCAGGTTTTATCCTGAAGCTCTTGAAGTCAGGCGTTCACATTCTTAGTGAAGCTGAAATGACACACACACACATATATATATATATATATACACACAAGAGAATATTGCAAAGCAAAAAATGCAAAAAGCTACCTTATAATGGTAGAAAGGGGCTACATGCATAATCAACATGCAAATTTCTTCTCTGAAGAAATTTTATTTAACCATTCTTTCCTCTGTAGGTTTTAAGGCGATTTGTTCACTTGAACTGCAGATGGAAGATGACATTCTAGTCAAAGTCATCTGCTTTTATATACTTTGCATATAAGCGTGACTAGAAGTCTAACATCCTTAAAAAGCAAAATACTACTTTGCTACATTCACATATCGTCTCCATCACTCGTACCCCACACTTTCTCCAGATCCAAAACTGCCACGTACAATTGCTTCTGTTTTTGTGGATATGCCGCTCACAAATTCTTCAGAGCAAGCATCTGATTCACACTGTTTCGTACACGCCACCTTTCTTTTAGTCAACGCTCTACTAATATATATATATATATATATATATATATATATATATATATATATATATATATATATATACATATATATATATATATATATATATCCGTTTGTTTCTCTCATACCTAGGCGCATCCGCATACACCCATTCTCTAGATGTCATGTGTAATACACTAAAGCACAGTTTTCTATCCACATCCAGGTCTCAAAGGCCTGTGCATGGTATACCCATGGAGCTTCACATGCCCTGGTTCAGTCTACTGACAGCACGTCGTCCCCTGTAAACCACATCGTTCCAATTCACTTTATACCGTGCACGTCTTTTTTTCACCCATGTTCAGGCCCCGATCGCTCAAAATCTTTTTCACTCCATCCTTCCATCTCCAATTTGGTTTCTCTGTTCTCCTTGTTCCCTCCACTTTTGATACATACTTCCCCTTTGTCAACCTTTCCTCACGTATGCTGTCTAAATGTCCAAACCATTTCAGCACACCCTCATGTGCTCTCTCAACCACACCTCTTTCTTACCCTTTCACTGTTTACTTGATCAAAACACTTCACAAAACATATTGTCCTTAAACGTTTTACTCGACCAAAACACTTCACAACACATATAGTCCTTAAACGTTTTATCTCCAGTACACCCATCCTCCTCCTCAGTTTTATCTATGGTCTATGTTTCCCAACCACATAATAATCATGGGGCCATTTACATTCAAATATAACCATTTTTGCCCTCCAGATAACGATCTCTCTCCAAACATGTTCCCAGAACCTTCGTCCGCCTCACCCACCATATCACTCACTTCTGATTCCATGGCTCCTTTCACTGCCCTATCCATTCCCAGGTAACTAAAATAGTTCACTTCCTCCAATTTTTCTCCATGCAAACTCATATTCCAACTAACCTGTCCGTCAGCACTGCTAAACCCCATAACTTTGCTTTTATTCACATTTATTCTCACCTGCCTCCTTTCACACACCCTTCCAAACTCGATCACAAACTTCTGCAGTTTCACATTCAAATCAGCCACCAGAGCAGCGTCATCAGCAAACAACAACTAACTCACTTCCCAGGCCTTCTTATCCCATACAGACTGCATACTCGCCCCTCTCTCCATCTCACTCACCATCCCATCCATATACAAATCAAAGGACCACAGAGACACCATACACCCGTGCCCCACAGAAAAACCTTCACTTCCAAACATTCACTCACCTCTCTTCCCACTCGACCACATGTCTCACACCTTTGATAAAAGATTTCTCACTGCTTCTTGTAGCCCTCCTCCCATACCGTATATTCTTAGGAATCTTCCACAGGGCATCTCCGTCAATCCTATCCTATGCTTTCCACAGATCCACCTACACAGACAGTGATCCTGAACAACTACATTCAGTTTTTTCATAACTGTAACATAACCTTACCTAGATTCTTATAATTGGTAACGAAACCAAGAGACTGGAATGCGTTACTAAAACAATGATTCAGGCAAGAAGAAAAAAAATAATTGGGTTTAACCACGCCATCGTTGTTAAAATAATAAAAAAAAGCTGAAGCTCCGGACTTTTGAGGGCAGTTTACTGGGAAACGTACTAGGATATGATGAGGCCAAAGTTTGCCTAGTAAGCATGACAGGGTAACGTACGGCAGGGGCGGTAAAGATCTCTTCTAAAAAAGGGGGAAGGGAGGGTGGTGTAGCGTGATCTCAGTCTGGGTGGCAAAGCTGTGCTGAGGGAGCTATTCTAGAGGGGGGTTGGACGACGGCGGGTGGTGGTGCTGAGAGGAGGAGGAGAAGAAGCGAGGATGCTAGACCCGAGTAACTTGTTAGGGTGGGTGGAGAGGAGAGGACTTCAGACAGGAGCGAACTATGGTGGGTGGAATTACCTTGAGATGAGAGAAGAGCTGTACTGAGGAAACTGCGTGGGGGCAGATGAAGCACACATGTCCTGACGCAAATAGGTAAGAGAAGGTACGACGAAGCGGATTGGTGCAGAGAAAAATATTTGAGGGTGGGTAGGCCGAAAACGCTTTTTTTTGGGTAAACTAACTGAATCGCCAAGCAGACGTATCTTGATGGAGGGAATTAATTCAAAGAGAGAGAGAGAGAGAGAGAGAGAGAGAGAGAGAGAGAGAGAGAGAGAGAGAGAGAGAGAGAGAGAGAGAGAGAGAGAGAGAGAGAGAGAGGGGGGGGTCAGAAATAATAAAATGGTGGGGGAACCAACTGAGTGGTGAAGGAAAAAAAAAATGTGCCGAGGGAATTAATCTGAAAGATACGGGGCAGATACGAGCCTCAGCGGCCAACTAACATTTGGCAGAAATGGATCCTGAGGACGCTGTGTTAGAAAACGGCCGAGTATGCACGTTCGCTGCCCCTCTAGGAAGTCTGCAGAACAGCTGCTCTGAAGGACGTACCAGAGAGACAGAAAGGAGCACAGAGTGTTAACTGGGGAGGGGGATGAGAAAGAGAAATGCCGAAAAATCTAGGAAATGACTGTTGGTGTGAGGGGCATAAAAGGAGATGGGGAAACAGTTGACAGATGTAGCGGAATCCTGCTGAGGAAGACATCTTAAGACATCCAGAGAGAAAAGAGCAAGGAGACCCAATCGCTAGATAAAGCTGAAATGTGCTGAGGGGGACTAGCAATTAAAAGAAGGCTGAGGCGAGTCGGAGGGAACCAACTGCCGGATTAATCAGTAATATGCTGAAGGAAGGGGAACAGGAACGAGATAAGGGAAACAATCATTTACGAATGAAGCAGAAATGTGTCGAGGGAAACTAACTAATAAAGGCAGCAGAAACAAGCTAGTGGTGTAGGAGGGGGTGGTGGGTAGGTGGGTGAGTGAACCAATTAACAGTTGAAGCAGAATTGTGCTGGGAGACAATCTCCGAGACAGGAGACAAGAAAATGAGCTTGTGGGGGGTAAAATACATCTTGCCAGATCAAGCAGAACTACGCTGAAGGAACTAATTAAGAAAAGGGAGCTGAAACAATCCGGAGGGGACGTGATTGAGACAATGAAGCGGATCTAATGTGCTCGGGGAACTCTATGAGGAAACAGCGGGGAGGAGGAGGAGGAGCAGAGCTGTGCTTGGGGAGAGGGAGAACTGTGGTTGTGGCCGTGTCCCCCTACCTAAGTGTAGCGGACACAGGGAGTCATGAGTGGTCGGGGGCGTCTGGGTGGCTGCCAGCTCTGAGAGTTCACAGCCGTTCAGCTCCTCACAGGTGACGGGCGGTTCCCCTCTCCGAGTCAATACTGTGCCGGGAAGATTGGAGGGGGGGTGGTCGGGTCACAGCTATTTGGGTGGAGTCAAGGAATTCGGAAGAGGGGTAACGAACCCTTCTTCTTCTTCCCTTCCTTCCAATAACTTCAAAAAGCAGAAAAAAAGTGGGGTTTAACACTCATGAATGGAATATCAATATATACAGACCAGGATGTTCCTTTGGTGTACCGATTCCCCTGTAAGACGTGCTTTTAAGATCATGCGTTGGTGGAGTGCGATGGCAAAGAGTATGGGTCATGTGAATATTCAGGGGGAGAACGTGTTGAGGTATGGGTTGAGTGAAATACTGTGGCTGCGAAGACACAGAAAATGTTGAGTAGCTTTACCCTGAACCTTTTTTTTTTTTTTACCAAGGAAGATATGGGGATGACAAGATGAATTTGTGTTATGTTAGAACCCACAGTGAATGAATGTTTGTCTTTTTTCAGAAGAAAGTGAAAATGAAAACTAGTTACAGAAAATTTATATCAATTTAAATCTAGAGAGAGACAGAGGGAGGTCTGATGACATGTCACAATTTGCCCATAACATTCTAATCAAAGACAATGATTAAGGGACACATACGAGAAAATGCTTAAACGCGACATTCAACCTTATCTATGTATATATAATAAAGATAATACAGAGTTAAAACTAGAAACGTTAACCCATATATGTAAGACCCCGAATATGACAAGAGATGTACCCCCGACGTTAACCCATATATGTAAGACCCCGAATATGACAAGAGATGTACCCCCGACATCAAGAGAAACAAACGATATGTATTATTTCAAGGGTTAGTGGCCCATGTCCCGCACTTCAACATAACAGCCTAAGTAAATAGCGCGGCTTAGCTGTCAGTGGCTGCCACTCATCTGCCACTACCCTCGACTGAAATCACCTGATGGATGAGGTCTGTATCTCGCGTTACAGGCAACACAAGACTCACGGCCAACACGTATCCTAAATACTTTGATGGTAACA
>NC_092260.1:20514698-20574698 GCF_036320965.1 Panulirus ornatus | reverse complement strand
CTGACGAAACACACAGTCACACCATCATAAATCGACCTGAGCCCAAACGTGAACTCTATTCCACCAGACATACTGTACACCCGGATGAAACTACATTCCTCATACATGTACGATTTACTCTTTCCTGTTTTTGCTCTGGGCAACCACCCCCCTCCACACACACACACACACACACATATATATATATATATATATATATATATATATATATATATATATATATATATATATATATATATATATATATATGAAATCACATAATGCCCTAAAGGAATCGAATCTCTCCCACTTGTGTGGGAGCAGCGTAATAACCAATGAGCTGCAGGACCCAGGTTCCATTGCTTCGTCGTTATGACCCAGCTCCCACACATGTGACAGAGGTTCGAATCCTGCTGTCGGAGGGTGTTGTGCATTCTTTAAAAGTACGTGCTTATTACACTAGTTTCTTGTGTGTGTGTGCATATATATATATATATATATATATATATATATATATATATATATATATATATATATATATATAACGCAGGAGCAGCATTGCAGCTTGTACAACGAATATAAAGACAAAAAAAAAATATAGCTTCTCATACTGCAAATTGTGGAGAACTTGAAAAATTAACATAAAGAAATGTATCTCATTAGGACACAGCAAACGGCCTGCCATTACGCTCTGAAAATATAGAGGGACGTTATACTGGAAAACATGTAGCATAATTATCCATTGGAATATGCAAAACGATTATTCCTTTCTTTTTTTTTATTTCTGTCTCTCTCTCTGTCGTTAGGAGATGTTCGCTCGCTCGCGATACAACAAGCTGATGCATTTAGCGGGATTATGTCTTTAAGATACTGGAGCTAACCTAGAATTAGACGCGGATTGCAGAATTCCAAGGGAACAGATAACTAGCTCCGAGTCTGGGCATCATATAGACAATTAATGCTGATGGAAATAGAGACAAAATTGTTATTGGGAAAAAAAATAAACCAGATCCGCCATGAATTGGAAATTTAAATCTAGAAGTGAATGCCCAGTATTAGGTTGGGGCAAGACGACCCCACTACAAGGGAAATGAATTTTTGGTGTAGGAAGCGATCGTTAAACAGGCAGAGGCGGTTGTATAACGGGTGGGTGAAACACGAGCCTGGGAAGAAAACCTTTAAGTTTAGAGGGACATGCTCTTAGGGTATCCTGAGGTTTTCAATGGGGGGATCCAAAGCTAAAGAGTAGATGCTGAAATTGGCCATAATGCACGTCTGCCCCAAAGATCCCTTGTAAGGGGGATCCTGCAAGCATTTAGCTTGCACTCCATGAGGGAGCGGGGTTGTGGCTCTTCTAGGGGTGAGAAGAAATTCTCAACGACGCGATTCTCTTTTCCCTCCACCGACAACAATAAGAGCCTCGTCGAAGGTGACTTCTCCCCTCACGGCTTTCCAACTTGCAGGCGGAATTCAGTCGATAAACTGCCTCGCGAACACGTAAAAGCTCCTCTGGAGCATGTGCCTTTTTAGAATCTTCGTGGAAGTGTCGGTCAGGACCATCAAAGATTCACTTGTGTAGCAAAACTTGCTTTCGCAAACGCGTTTACAGGCACGAGCGACTTCCCCCAACGACATGGAGGCGCAGTCAGACACAGACACACACAGTCAGACACACAGGCTGGTCGTTAAACCCCTTCTCACCAAGAGACGATATGTTCAGTGCGGAAATGGCAATTATCATACCCGGTTTTTTATTCTTTTGATTATAATTATCACTAAAGCGAGAGGATGGCATTCTCGAGTCACGTTTTGTTAATGTAAGAAATACTACCTTAAGGGCATCGTCAACAAATGTTGGTAAGTAGATATCAGATATTTAGCCAAGCTGAGAAAAGGTCATATACAACGCAAATTTTGGACGTGGTTAATAGAATTTCTGTGAAAATGATTTTGACGTTATCTAGGAACACGTGTACCTACGTATTAATAAATAGGAATCATTTACACAACTTTTTCTGATAAATAAAAATAGAGTAAAACAATTGTTTACTCTATCCTCTCCCTATATATATATATATATATATATATATATATATATATATATATATATATATATATATATACACTCCCTTCTTAGTTTCATTCCCTCCCTAGGTAAATCCCATCCCTCCTCCTAGGTCTATCCCTCCCTTATCTTTATCCTCTCCCTAGGTTTATCCCTCCCTTATCTTTATCCTCTCCCTAGCGTGGGTGTTATATCTACATGATAACCAACCTCGAGTCTCGGGTATGACATCTGGATCCTTCTCGTCCACGTCGAGCCGGCCGCTGTGGCTGTCGTCCTTCTTCAGGATGTGGAGGCTGGAGTCGTCCTGATGTAGCTGCCCTTGCAGGTTCTCCCTCCGAGGGCGTCGCACCACCATGACCACCACGATCACCACAAAGACCACCAGGATCCCTCCCACCACGCCCATGATGATGGCCAGGGATGGGTACAACTCCATCGTGGATGGCAGCTCGCTGGCTTGGATCACTCCTGGAAGGGAGGAGAGAGAGAGACACGAAGTCAGAAATTTGCGATTCGTGGATGAGATTTCGGAAACGGTCGAGGGAAATGCGTGTATGTGTTTAAGGATTCTTTTATTTATTCTTCTGAACTCTTCAAATGGGATCAGGCCGTGAGGACACCTGCTTCAAAGGGGGGTTTTAAAGTGAAAAGCCAGATGAACAAAACAAAAGGAAAGTTTCTCACAATTTAAGTACTCGAATTAAACCATAAAGAAATTAGAAAAAAAAAAAAATAGAGGCAGAAATACAACAGAACATCAGACAACATTGTAACATAGTATTGTTATTTTTCGAAACCTTTGATTCATGATTTTTGGAAGAAAAGGAAAAAATTCTCTTACTGATCTTCGTAAATTCTGCAGGGGCATCATCACGCTGAGTAAACAAGAACACCAGTTATCATGCAAACACTGACGAATCATGTGCAAGATCTCAGGGGGAGGGGAGAACCCCAGCCCAGCCCAGCGACTGGGCGATATTATGCCTTGTTACCGTTGTTATTACAATCGCTCGGCCTGGAACATGCCCTTGTCTTTTGATGACTCGTCCTCTGGTCTTCTGACGAGAGGACGAACCTCCAAACACGCTGTGACGGCTCGTTCTCTGGTCTTTTGATGAGAGGACGAGCCTCCAAACACGTTGTGACGGCTCGTTCTCTGGTGTGTGACGAGAGGACGAGCCTCCAAACACGTTGTGACGGCTCGTTCTCTGCTGTGTGACGAGAGGACAAGCCTCCAAACGCGTTTTGACGTCCCTTTCTCTGGTCTTTGAGGAGAGGCCGACCCTCCCACACGTCAAACACAAACTATGTTCGTCACATCTAGCGTGTGTGACACAGGTTAACTGGCTTCACAGCCACCCAGCACGGGATGAGTTATGACCCCCCAAACTCAACACCTGACCTGAACAACGGCCCGCGAAACGTAAAAAAAAAACTGCAACGGTTTATTTCTGCAAGGGGAAGAAGGCTGGCGTGAAGCCTCGCTCCAACACAAAACCGACGAAGGATATCTCGCGTAAGGCGTCTGTGATTCTGTTTCACCTTAGATACAAAAGACTTCGATACCAATCAGATGTCATAAGTGCAACAGCAAAGGCAATCACGGGATTATGATCCCTGGCTCTATCTATTTACATGTCGTTCAGGTGATTTAGAAAGATAACGTTGTGTGGAAGGAAGCTAATCGCGGAATTTTGACTTATCTTTATTTAGTGGTTTAGGAAATATCTATAAACACGCTGCACGATATATCGTTTATTTCTTCATTCATTTCAATAACCAGTAACGGATGAGCGTATATAGCTAGTGCATTTATCGCGCTTTATTCATATTAATTTTTCAAGTTCATGTTTTCCCTCGGGGTCTCGATCAAAAGTCAAACATATCACCCAGTCACAGATAAGACTTCCATTTATATTGGATTTCATAAAACCTACGACAGGAATGGATGCAAATACATTATGATGATTTCTTTAAAAATGAGGAAAAAAAGATATCGTAATTACAAAGTTGTTAAATTTCTAATTTAGTTAAGTATACATTTCTAATCTAACTTTTATGGACAGTTCAGTAAACTGTGTTTATTACCGGGACGATGTCAAATAATATGTTAAAGAGAACTTTGTATATATATTTTCATTATAGTTCAATCATCATCATTCAAGATGAGGAATAATTCTGACACAGATAACAATGCATTATAAACGACAGCTAGAGGGTAAATGAGTGCAAATGAAGCGATTGTATATGTCTGTTCCTGACGCGACCTCGCTAAGTGAGGATAAGCAATTAAGTTTTGGAAAAAAAAATAAATAGCACAATTCTAATTATATCGTCTATATCTATAAAATCCATTAGCTTTTACGACCGAGGGGGAAAAAAAAAGTGAATACGTCTACTTTCAGACAGTCACTAAAGTAAACAGGAGGAAAGCTAAAAGAAACGGGGTATGGAGAAGTCAAAATAGGGCTCATGCCACTCACGCAATTAAGGAGAGACATTTTAGAATTCTTGAGCTACAAGCGGGACACTACGGCCGAGCAGAAATGTATATCGGAGAAGCTTTTTCTTTTTTTTCTATGGCATGACGTGTGTTACTGGGGCATCTTGTGACTGCGCAGGCTGCATTGCAGCAAATATTGGGTTGACGCATCTCGGAAATGGACCAGAAGGGAGCGAGTGTTTTAAGGACTTCAGAGGATGAGGTGGTGAAATAGGTATATGAACCTCGATAAAAAAAAAAGATGGAAAGTTCTTTTATCAGAGAGAGAGAGAGAGAGAGAGAGAGAGAGAGACTAATCAATTATGGGTACTTACATTTCATTAAAATCACGCACTCAGTAATAACAAAAGCAAATAATTATGGAAAGGGAAGGACAAATGCTTCGATTATTAGCCACTTCTCTGTTAGGACTGCTAACTGAATATATTACCATGATCGCTATTTGCAGCTGTAAAAAGATTCACAGTTATCTTTCTTGTCTTATGCACAAAAATAATTGTGTTGAGTCTCGTTCTTACGCATCGCTTTTGTCTTTTCTCGACCGAAAATTAATCTTACTTGTGGAGATTTAGTTGCTGTTCCTACCCACATCGTTACATCTATAAACATCGATAAATAGACATGCAAACTACCTCATCATCTTTCAGATGACCTAAGCTCGCAGTCTGAAATTCACTAACACATCCTCATGTAACGCATTCACTGCCGTAATGTCATGTCATTACAGAATAATTTTGTCCACCTTTCCTTCAACATAATCTTGGACGCAGATCATAATCTCTGCCTTACCCTGACAGCAGAAATGAATCCTCCGTTGCCTACCGTATCTCTCTCTCTCTCTCAAAAAAAAATATTCCAACCCCAAAAAGCCACACACACGTCACTCACATTCAACCATCCCTCACACTTCATCCTCTTCTATACGCCGGAGTTCCCCCATCATCAGCATCCATCTAGCTGTCTATCCCCGCCGACACCATCCTTCTTCCGACACACACGCATCCCTCCTCCTCCTCACCCCCGTCCCTCGCTTTCCCCATAAATTTAACACCATTGAGGAAACATTGATCAAGCGGGTATGATGCGCACAGTATCAAGGCGGCTTCGCTTGGCTGGATTCGGTTAGCTAGGCTCACAAGCTAGCGATTCTCATTCGCGCGCGACCAGTCACAAGTAATGAGTCGTCTTAGGGTACAAGCCAATTACAGGGGGTTTTCTTTTTCTCTCGCTCGGAATAATTGCGCCTGTTCGTTATCGTGCAAGGCCGAGGAGGAGCGAAGGGACCTGGATTGGAATGTCTACGGCGTCCAGAAAGCTCTGCCTTGCACATGCAGATCTCTGCAGCGGCTCTTTCCTACCACCAGCACCATGAACATAGCAGCTACTGCGACCCGTTTAACATCAGAATCCCTACTGGTTTCTAATCCCATTAGAGATCTAAACTTTCCAGCAGAAAAAAAAGAATATTTTTTTTTCCAGTTATCATTCCTCGAATTCCATGACATTTTCTAACCACCTTGAGCCTTATGGGCTATGATCATAGGAATCCGAGTATCTAACCCTATTCCAACCACAGGGATGTCTTAGCGACAAGGGAATTCCCAACAGCGCGCACTTCTCAGCGTCAAATATCTATTCCAGCACCGTGCTTTGTCCTTTCCAGCACCACAGCACTTCAGGCAACATAACCCCTCGAACTCCGTAACCTCTCGAGCTGCTCCGTAAAATCTCGAGCAACATCACATCTCTAACAATGAATCCTGCTGGAACCACACCCTGACCATTCCAGCACCACGACTTTTCCAGAACCATTCGTCTCTCTGGACCGTAACTTTCCTGGAACTGTAGCCTCTCTGATGCCATACCTCTCTAAGAGACTATTTCTAGCATCAAAGTCCTTAGAGCTATATAAAGTTTTCTTGAAGTTGTTAACAATAAAACGAACAGAAAGACTTTTTTTTTTGTCTATTTTTGTAACTGGCGAGCATGAAGCGAGTGACTGTTTGTGTGGAGTGCGTGCAAGTGCTTGACTGGAGAGAGAGTGTGTGTGTGTATACCGAGGCTATTCTAACAGCTCTGGATCCCTGGCAAGCAACTAGTCCGTCTGTTAAGTGTGAAACGAGTGAAACATTTCAATGGTACATATCTTGAAAATACCTTTACTATGCCAGAGGCAAAGAGAACCCTTGAATGGGAAGAGGAAGAGCAGGAGGATGAGGAGGAGGAGCACGAGGAGGATCGCTGTGAAAAGGGCATATATCACGACCTACTTGTGAAGGAAAGCGAGTGCGTCGCTGATAAGTGTCGTTGATAAGTGCCAACCCTCAAAAGTGTGTATCACTAATGAGCCGCCTTCCTTGCTAATGCAGGTGTCTATCACTCGGTGGAAACATAACGAATAATAAGAAAGAAAAAATCTAGTAAAAAGGATTTATCTGGCCACTGTGGCGGGGCTCCAGGGAGAGAGATCAGGGCGAGTCAAAAATATTTTCTTTTCATCTGCAAAGGATCGCGATTATAGAGGACAAAAAAAAAAGAAAAAAAAAGATAGGAGTTTCAAAGGAGTCAAAAGGCAAGGTAATCGGGTTAGACACCACCCAATGATATATCGGACGTTCTAATTACCGTGTTCTGATGAAATAAACAATCTCCTTCATCTCATATGTTTGAGCTGCTCTTCACGATCAGCAAGCGTCAGCAACACACACACACACACACATATATATATCTCAGTATGTAAGGTTCTCCGTGCAGTCTTCCGGGAGTATGAATTTCATCCTCAATGCCAGTGATCTTTAATAAGCTTAAGTTTCAGCAGGGTGTAATTAGCTTTGGTAACGAAAATTAATTAGTGTGCCAGGGATATCGTCGTATTCACTTCTGTTCTACCCCCCTTTCATCAATATCGAAAAGACGGGAGGTGCTAAAGTACGGAGTGAAGGATGACTTGGTAAACGTACATAATGAGGAACACTGGCAAATTACAATTATCCATTCAAGGTAACACAGAAGATGTGCGTTGCGTTCGTTTCTGCCTGAATGATTGCAGACTTCTGTGGATATATATATATATATATATATATATATATATATATATATATATACTTAGAAAAGCAAATGGATTTGTATGTAGCATTTATGGATCTGGAGAAGGCATATGATAGAGTTGATAGAGATGCTCTGTGGAAGGTATTAAGAATATATGGTGTGGGAGGCAAGTTGTTAGAAGCAGTGAAAAGTTTTTATCGAGGATGTAAGGCATGTGTACGTGTAGGAAGAGAGGAAAGTGATTGGTTCTCAGTGAATGTAGGTTTGCGGCAGGGGTGTGTGATGTCTCCATGGTTGTTTAATTTGTTTATGGATGGGGTTGTTAGGGAGGTAAATGCAAGAGTTTTGGAAAGAGGGGCAAGTATGAAGTCTGTTGGGGATGAGAGAGCTTGGGAAGTGAGTCAGTTGTTGTTCGCTGATGATACAGCGCTGGTGGCGGATTCATGTGAGAAACTGCAGAAGCTGGTGACGGAGTTTGGTAAAGTGTGTGGAAGAAGAAAGTTAAGAGTAAATGTCAATAAGAGCAAGGTTATTAGGTACAGTAGGGTTGAGGGTCAAGTCAATTGGGAGGTGAGTTTGAATGGTGAGAGGCTGGAGGAAGTGAAGTGTTTTAGATATCTGGGAGTGGATCTGTCAGCGGATGGAACCATGGAAGCGGAAGTGGATCATAGGGTGGGGGAGGGGGCGAAAATTTTGGGAGCCTTGAAAAATGTGTGGAAGTCGAGAACATTATCCCGGAAAGCAAAAATGGGTATGTTTGAAGGAATAGTAGTTCCAACAATGTTGTATGGTTGCGAGGCGTGGGCTATGGATAGAGTTGTGCGCAGGAGGATGGATGTGCTGGAAATGAGATGTTTGAGGACAATGTGTGGTGTGAGGTGGTTTGATCGAGTAAGCAACGTAAGGGTAAGAGAGATGTGTGGAAATAAAAAGAGCGTGGTTGAGAGAGCAGAAGAGGGTGTTTTGAAATGGTTTGGGCACATGGAGAGAATGAGTGAGGAAAGATTGACCAAGAGGATATATGTGTCGGAGGTGGAGGGAACGAGGAGAAGAGGGAGACCAAATTGGAGGTGGAAAGATGGAGTGAAAAGGATTTTGTGTGATCGGGGCCTGAACATGCAGGAGGGTGAAAGGAGGGCAAGGAATAGAGTGAATTGGAGCGATGTGGTATACAGGGGTTGACGTGCTGTCAGTGGATTGAATCAAGGCATGTGAAGCGTCTGGGGTAAACCATGGAAGGCTGTGTAGGTATGTATATTTGCGTGTGTGGACGTGTGTATGTACATGTGTATGGGGGGGGTTGGGCCATTTCTTTCGTCTGTTTCCTTGCGCTACCTCGCAAACGCGGGAGACAGCGACAAAGTATAAAAAAAAAAAAAAAAAAAAAAAAAAAAATATATATATATATATATATATATATATATATGGATAAGTAAATGATGCCCTCAAAAATACTGGCAATGTTAAACAGCGAGAGATCTTGGTTGCTCAACACTTGACCTCATCAAATACTTTTGAAACAGCAAAATTGAATAGATAGAAGAAAAACACTTGCATGAACGTAGTAACATGAGGTACATACACGCCAACGAAAATGTACGTCGCTCTGGCACCAAAATGAAGAAATGCTCCCATGGAGTTGATTGGTGGAGAGAGATCAAGTAAGATATATAAAAAAAAAAAAAGAATGAAGAAACGTGACGAAAACACTATGTTCTTCATCTTACTGAGGAAGACATAAGAAGGATGATAATGATTATATGAATAAGAGAAAAAAAAACACGATAAAACAATACGTCTTCGTTATCAAAAGGAGGAAAACGTAATAACAACTCGGTTAACGTCTATCAGTCAATATGCAGTGGGGGGCGGGTGTGAGCAAAATTCGTTAGATCCCCCACCTCTCTCTCTCTCTTTTTCCTTTACCTGTCACATTATCAAATGAATGCCCGATTTTCCAACTCGCCTCCGTAACTCAGCTTGTGTCGATACGAAATTTCTGGCACACTTGATATAATGATTTCGCCCGACCTTCATAACATCCAAGACTTAATTATCTTCAGGAATCTCAAAGATATAAGATACGCAAATGAGTAATTAAGTTATATTTTTTCTTTCCTTCTTCAATTCTGGTGATCAGATACCAGATCAAATGTACCCTAAGCATATTATCAAGCAATATTTCCCCTTTTTTTGGGGGGGAGGGGTAGATGCAAACGAAGCTCAAGTAGGTGTTCTAAAGGCTTAATGAGGTCAATTTGAATGTTTCATTAATGGTTAAAGGCCTGGAACATGTTAGGTGTGAAGAGACTTCATTTAGGGAGAACGTATAATTACATATCTTTAATTACCTGCTTGTAATTACCTGTTTGTAATTACCTGCTTGTAATTACTTGTTTTCATGATACGGTCTCGAGGATGGAGTTCTTCACCCGTGGAGCCCCATCTCTTGTACACCCTCTCTACTCTCATCCAACTCAACCTTCTGTATACCGTCAGCATTCACAGTGTTCTCATCCAGCTTATCCCATTCATCCACTACTCTGGCTGGCACTATAACAATACATTATATCTTTTGAAACGAGTGCCTTTGTTTCTTTCGGTGGTCTCTGGTTGTTCTGTCTTTGTATCTTTCGAAAAAGGCGTTTACTACCTCCGTTATCCTAGTAGTTGAAAAATATTTGACGACTGTGATCAAATCACTCCTTACACATTTTTTTTTTATCAGTGTAGCAAGTTGATGGCCTTTAACCCACCATTGAAATTCAGCTTTCTTGATTTTGGTACCATCTTTTGTTTTTCCTTCCCTGGACTCGTCCTAAAAGTCTTTTGTTGGGAGACCAAACTGTAGAAGCGCAACTTGGTTTTGGCCCAACAGACTTGGGAATAGTTTGTCGAACTTTTCCATACATATGGACTTAGGAGCGATTCTGACATCTATCTTCACAGCTCTCCTAGAGTTGAAGTTATGGGAACACTTTAGGTCAAAATGCTAACTCCCAGTCCTGCACCTTGGTTTCTACAGTCATATCGAGGCCTTCTGTCCGTGTGTCTCAACGTTATCCTATACATTTGGCCTGGGTGAATGCCATACGCCAACTATGGAGCTTGTCCAGATCCTAAGTGAAGCTGATGCAACAGTCATCGCTATCTATTTCCCACCTTGAGTTTAGCATGAACCACTAATAAACTGGAGGTACGAGTCCGGTATTTCTGGCATGTCGTTTACGTAGACTTATAAGAGCAATGGTCCCAGGAGGACTGAGCCTTAGGGCATGTCGCTGATGAAGTCAACCCATTTCGAGAAGGCTTCTCTGACATACGTCATTTGTTCCCTTTCAGTAACGTCTCTTCATCATAGAAGTCTACCCTCTCCTTGCTACTGGAGGACCCAGGTTTTGTACAATCCTTCTATGTGGTGTATTGTCCAACGCTTTCTGACACTTAAGCATCACACAGTCCACTGACTCCTCTCTATTGTTTAAAACGGCTTCTTCGAGTATGTGTGTGTGTGTGTGTGTGTGTGTGTGTGTGCGTGTGTGCGTGTGTACAATATGTGTGTCACTGTGCAACGCAGACGAGAGTGAGTATCGTTGCCCACGACGTTTTCAAGTGGTTCGTATATCGCCATTAGTGAAATAAAAGGAAAAGTTGACGTAGCTGTAAAACAAATCCCATTACCACAGGAACGCCGTCGTCATTTGAGAATTATCATAAAGAACTGCCGAATTATGCTGCGGGGGGGGAACTACTTTACCTCAGCTCGGCTCAAGTTACGCTGAAATAAATCTAATCTGGAGTGACACTGCTTAAAGCGAGTTACTTTTCTCTTACGACACGGTGTGGGAGGAGCGGCGAGGGAGGTCATTGCAGTTTACATACTTTTAGTATACGAACCTTATCTTCAGGGTGCTCGACCTCAGAGATCGTCATTCATGAGTTTGGTTAACGTTTTCAGTCGTGCTAGTTTATGCATCCTGTAGAACGTGTCAGCGTATAGGGAGGGGGGCGTTACGTCTACCTCTTATCATTGTAGGTAGAATTATGTACTGAGATGCGGCTAAAAAGGGGGCGCAAGGATTGCACGGCCGCGGGGGAAAGAAAAAAAAATTGTTGTTGTGGTTATGACGTAAAACATTAGTTGTGGAGGAGGTACAGGATGGGGAAAACGTTTGCTGTGGTTATGATATAAACCCGAGGTTGCAGAAGGGAGATAGAATGGGAGGTAGAGACTAATCCGACAGAGATGTTAAAAGACTCGGTGTGAAAGACCACATCAAAATCCATCCGCTGTACTAAGAACGATTCTTGGGTTAGCCCCACCCACCTTCCCCTACAGACTAATGGCGATTCTCCTAATCATATCAGACTCTTCGTCTGTATGCGGATGCAATGCCAATACTCAATAGCGTTACTGGTTGATGGCCCTGGAAGTGGGGGAATGCTAAGAGGGCAAACGACGGTGAAGTCTTATGTCTGCTACTCCAAATGATGATTTCTGCTTGCCTGTAAATCGAATACTGATATATTCTATACAAGGACTCGTTGTTATTCTCCCTTTTCAAGATTATCACGGCGGTGTCGTTTGACTTAAAAACCTCATATGACCGGCAGTGCTACGTGTTCCATATCACTAAAGTGACAGGACTTAATACACACACACACACACACACACACACATTTTCGGATGTAACGTAAGTCCGTCACCATATGGATACACGTGGCAACATCACGAAATTTAGACTGTTGGTGATACAACAGTAATGTTTCCTTACGTCAACAGTGAGAATGCTATCTTCTCATGCGGTAATACGGTCTAATACGACTTTTATCAGGGACCTGGATGAGGAACACGACTGCGGATGAAGCCATTGGGCATGAAGTAATTCATAGGATGGGAAAGACAGCTATTTTCCCCAAGTGTTATCCAAGAGTGAGTTTTTGAGGCCTTAGACCCAAGGGGAGAGAGGATGAGAGTGGATGTGTTGGAAATCAAGTGTCTCAGGATGATCGTGTGAGGCATGACACTGTCAGAGACATGTGAGGTTAGTATGCGCAATCTCACAGAGAAGGTCGTATGCGCAATCTCACCGAGAAGGTCGTCCAAGATTGGCTGAAGTGGTTCGAGCATACACAGAGGATGAACAAAAGAACGACCGCATGTTAAAAATGGAAGGAATAAGGGGAGACCGAAAAAGAGATGAAAGAGTGGAACATTCTAGAGAGCGAGTGGCGTGCATTGGATAGAATGAACTGGATCGATGTGGTACATGGGGAGCGACACGTCATCAATGGGGTGAAGCAGAACATCTGAAGCGGTCAAGATAAACCATGAAAAATTATGTAGGTAGAGACTGAATACCATAATCCAACATACATCCAAGAATACCTCATTTTCCAAGCTTGAAAAAAAAAAAAAGAAATTGCAGAAAAAGTACAGATCCCAGTCCCACTGGGGAAGCAATATAGTAATCCAGCAGATACGACCGCCTCCTGCAATACACACGGAACCGAGATATCTTTAGTGGGTATTCATGTTTGTTCTATTTTCTGCTCCCTTGATTTGACGTAAACATCTCCAGCTTGAATACAGCTAACTTAGGAAGCATATTCAGTCGCGCGAGGTGGCTGAATACCCGGATATATAAATACATATGTGTATATATATATATATATATATATATATATATATATATATATATATATATATATATATATATATATACCTGGAAGTCTTTCATTCTATGAAGGGATCATGGTGATCAAAGTGTTCTCACTCTTTAGGTGAGCTAATGAGAGTCAGGTAATTAAGACAAAGGAAGCGTAGGCGGTGTAACAGTCTGGAGACACACAGTGAAGTGGGGCAATTAAATTGATCAGTCGAGCGGATTAACTCTTGATCTTTCGTTAGGGGTCGCCAACCCAGGCGACTGTTAAGGCCAGCTCACCGTGCACGGACACCAGACACCGAGCTGGAAGCAAAACAGGATGGAGTGAAAGGATGTTTGGCAGCTTCTCCTTCGCGATGTGAAAAGACGCGCGCGCGCGCGCGCGTGTGTGTGTGTGTGTGTGTGTGTGTGTGTGTGTGTGTGTGTTGTGGTGTGTGTGTGTGTTGTGGTGTGTGTGTGTGTTGTGGTGTGTGTGTGTTGTGGTGTGTGTGTGTGTTGTGGTGTGTGTGTGTCTGTTGTTTCGAACGCAACGCCTTTAAAGGTTTTCCCTCCGTGTATTAATGCAATCCTTGGCATGACAGTTATTCTAAAAGTTCTAAACAGTTTGAGATTAGCGCATTACCGAAAAAAAAAAACACACACAAATGAGGCTGGCTTTCTTTACTGCATTACATATTTTCTAGGTTGTATCCGCGATGATATGTTTAACTCCTCCCCCATGCTTAATCCCAAAAGTTCAATAATCTCGTTGTGATTTTTGTGGAATTCAAGTAATGCCGGAGGTATACTGGCCGGGGAGCTGTGGTAAATATTTTCTTAATCCACCGTTTTTGAAGGAGGATAATACCCAATGAACCACACACGTCCACTTTACTGAAGTATGTACGTAGAATCTAACCTCACTTCACATCCTCAGCTACTGACTAAGGGGACAAGACACACTTCACTGCCTCAGATAACGACAGAGGCCAAGGTTATGGGAGTTCTAACACACTTCACTGCCTCAGATAATGACCAAGAAGACAAGGTTGTCGGTAAAATGCACAAGACATAAGCAAATAACATCCTTCACTATCCTTTTGCATGTTTCGTCTTAAGATCATTTTGCAGCGAATACACTGACTTAATCCATGTGTAAAGTAAAAGGGACAAAATCATCACAGACACGTTCGAAATGACCCTGTGTTCTGTATGGTTCACCTTAATACCAACCACTCATTTCTCTCATTTTTTTCTGACAGATAAATATACCTATATGTAAACGAACCTCCAGACCCAAGACTTCTTTGATATTAGGTTTGTCGATGGCAGGGAACAAAGAAAAAAAAAGAAACTGAAAAGGCTACGCAGGTTCACAGTTTCAGTGCAACAAGAGCAAAATTGCACTTGTTTCTTTTCCTATCTCAGACTGAATGATATCCTGCAACAATAGTATTTTGTGCCATTGGAAAATGAAAACAAAACACACACCAGCAGTGATGATGAACATAATTGGACTCGATGATTTAGTTCTAAATTTATTTTCCCCCTGGCGTGTCCTTGCTTGTAATCTCTGGTGTGGTAATGATTATGAGCGTCACAATTCGCGTTAACCTTTCCAAAACGGTGATGGAGTGACGGAGATATTTCAGTAGTATCTCATTGCTCATACTCACAAATTGAGTGACTCTCATTGCTCATGCTCACAAATTGAGTGAATCTCATTGCTCATGCTCACAAATTGAGTGAATGTCATTGGAATGAACAGATCAGTCTGCATTTGCCTTTCTTTTGACATTAATGTGCATGCCTTTTTTTTTGGGGGGGGGGGTGAATGGGTGAGAGAGAGAGAGAGAGAGAGAGAGAGAGAGAGAGAGTTGCTATTTCTTTGAAGTTGAAATCGTTGGTTTTGTAATGCAAGCTGGCTCTTCCCTAGTTCGGTGTATTGGTAAAGCCTACGATGGTTGGTAACGATAAATACTGGGTCCAGTATTGTAGGTATACTCCTCTTCTGTTGATCCTGGAGGGGAAACCTCATATTCCCAAGTGCGTCGCGACATTTTGTTCTCTTGCTAGCGTGAAAGCTAAGAGCATCCTGGCCATACATACAGTGCAGTATGATCTTAAGGGGATGCAGCTTTATTGTGGAGTCTAACATTCATCTTTCACGGCGACTGGGAAATAGGAAAAGAAGTGAACATCGCTATCCACACACTTTCATAACGTGGAGGACGTATTCCAGCAGAAAACCCGACAAAATGGTAACCAATAAGTCTTTTCGAGCTGGCTCAACACCTAACAAATAACTGAAACAACACACCTCGCACGGTGGGGACTTCGTCAGATTTTTTCCCCCCTCAAACAAGAGAGTTCAAACACTTCCAGAGGATACACAACTCCCTTGGTGAACGTCTAGGGTGAATTACACACACACACCTGTCCATCTCGTTCGATTGTCCCATTTTTTCCGCCACCTAGTAGATTTCTCTCTCTACCAAACCAGCCGCCTTCCTGCTTGAACCAACCTCCCAACTTTGTTATAATTTTGCTCAAGTATTCTGGAGATAATAAGGACTAGAACTCCTTCCAAACTTCCCAAGTGCTTTGTATATTCCCCCCCCCTGAAGTTTGGACATAGTTATTGTCGTTAAGACGCCCTTAGAGTGGCGTAGTTTGAAGAGATTGTTTGGGCGAGTATCCATCGCTAGGCTCCTGTGTACTATGTAATGGCGGAGGAAGTAGAGGAGCGTTTTCTTCCCTATTTCTATCATCATACCAATAGGGAAAATATCGAACCATTCGAGAAAAAAAAAGTATTTACGAAACGGCTCTTAAGCCTCCAAAATCAATGTGAACACTTTTGCCTCCAAAATCCATGTGAACACTGTTAATCGTCCAAAATCCGTGTGAACACTGTTAAGCCTCCAAAATCCGTGTGAACACTGTTAATCGTCCAAAATCCGTGTGAACACTGTTAAGCCTCCAAAATCCATGTGAACACTGTTAATCGTCCAAAATCCGTGTGAACACTGTTAATCGTCCAAAATCCATGTGAACACTGTTAATCATCCAAAATCCGTGTGAACACTGTTAAGCCTCCAAAATCCGTGTGAATCGGTAACTTAGGGTACATCGTCGTTTACCGGGGCGAAAGGATGGGTGTTCGTGAATAAACAAAACCGTAGATGACGAACTTGGGTAACCCGATCCATTTTGGCTAAAGATTACCAACAGTCTGGTTTCCTTGCCGTCATACTCTGGTGCAACACAACACCGTTCATCAAAACTACGCCAGGCAGCCAACAATGTCTTCTTTTACCCCAGCCTTACCTGATTTGGGAAACGTGTCTACGCCACAGACCAAACTTAACCATGATGCTACTGATGACTTAAGTAATGATGAAGTGATGATAACCAGACACGCGATAACCAAATTGTAAAAAAAAAAAAAAACAAAGGATAGTGATAGCTATAGATAAGATAACAGTATCATAGTAATAAGAGAAAGGAATACAGTATTAACAACGGTTTAATATAGCGATAAAGGCATTCGTAAGTATGGTGTAAGAACCGCTTGCAAAACTCTGAGCTTAGAACGGAATTGAAACTCTGAACTTTAGACGGAATTGAAACTCTGAACTCAGAACGGAAAAAAACTCTGAACTTAGAACGGAAATGAAACTCTGAACTTAGAACGGAATTGAAACTCTGAACTTAGGACGGTACTGAAACTCTGAACTTAGACGGCAATGAAACTCTAAACACAGAATGGTACTGAAATTCTGAACCTAGAAATGTACTGAAACTCGAGAAATTATTTCAATGACAGAACGTCCTCTCTTTCCACAGCAGTAGCAACAAAAGAGAGATTGAGAAATCTATACTTTCAGACACTGATAAGAGACGATAAGAAATGATTACGTATCAATGCTTCGTGGACTACTGAGTACTTATCTCAAATTAAAGCTACAAGTATACTTAATAAGAGCTTACTGGAATATTGAACATGGAAGATTAATACTAATACTACTACTACTACTACTAATAATAATAGTAATAATAATAATAATAATAATAATAATAATAATAATAATAATATTTCTACATCCTTCACGTAAAACTAACATATATGGATTTATCTTTTTTCTGTACGTATAGTTTTGACTTTATTATTTCAACAGATTCACAATGATCATGGAACAAGCACATCTGATGTGTTAAAACACGAGCGTGTCGTCCTGTTTTGGATTTTATGCGTTGAATTATTAGCTTTATTTATCTAGATCGTAATTGGGGAACATGTTCAGTTTATGAATACACACACACATATACTCACACACACACACACACACACACACACACACACACACATAATTACCTCTGGACTAATTTCTATGAAAGAATCCTTCGTACTACATAGGACCTTTCTAAACGCTCTCGCAGCCTATGGCTGCACTACTTCCAGTAGCAGGAAAATGTGGACTCCTTGAGAGTAAGATTCTAATTCCAAACACTGGCATCGACTCTTCATCGTTGTTAGCATGATCTATGAAATCCATTTGATCGCTGTGAATTCAATGCACATCTTATACTGTTAGGATGGGTAGTACTTGACTGCCATCCGTCATCTGTAGACACAGTGTGATGGGCTGGGGAGTGAGTCTTCATCATCTCCCCCCTCCTGAGATCACTGGTCTTGAATGTTGTTCGTTCTGACAGAAAGTGAGTCAGGGAGTAAGCTGCTAATTAAGGATTTGATCATCTGTCGAAACGTTAAGGATTAAATCCTAATTAGCGGCTCGTGTCTCATTGCAACCTTCATTACCTAACCATTATTGAGCCTGGATCATACGCGCCCCTGTGCACCAGTTTCTGGTGGTTCCCATCCCATTTCTCAAAAAACTTCAAGTATTCTTCCGATTCTTTACTTTCTTTACTCCCCATGTTTCCTTCACCTTCCACTTTTACTTTCTTTACTCCCCATGTTTCCTTCACCTTCCACTTTTACTTTCTTCACTCCCCTTGTTTCCTTCACCTTCCACTTCTTACTTTCTTCACTCCCCATGTTTCCTTCACCTTCCACTTTTTACTTTCTTCACTCCCCATGTTTCCTTCACCTTCCACATAGTTTATGTTGCTGTTCCTTCGTGCAAGCGAACGACATTATAAAACCAATGTAAATGACAAATAGCAGACACGTGAGGATTTCCTTCAGCATAAATTCATAATATTCCTGGTAATCTCTTTACCAGTTTCAGGTGATTGTTCACCGTCTGTTGCCGAAATGCTTACGATCTGTTCTCAAGTACCACCATAACTTAATTACCATTCGTGAAAAAGAAAAAAAAAAACTGGCGATGCGTCCCCTTAAAACCTAAACCCCAACCCGCCCTTAAAAAAAACAAGAATCAATATCTTGTGCACAAATCTTGCTCGTCCAATCCTTCACTAGTCTCTATCCTCTTTATATATATAAATACACAAGCATTTTCCAACTCGGCATCCTTCAAATTGTGGATAGACCCATTGCACTGTCCACACCATCTGGAGAGAGAGAGAGAGAGAGAGAGAGAGAGAGAGAGAGAGAGAGAGAGAGAGAGAGAGAGAGAGAGAGAGTTCCCTCTTGGCGGGTGACCGAATGCCGGTTTCTCTGAGCCACTGGTGGTATTGTATTATTCTCATATGACCGCGGTGATAGCCGAATAGTTCATAATCCAAACATGAAACTGAATCATGGCGAGCGTCATTTGATGGTGGAATTATTTGAATATATTGTGTTGCAAAGATGGGTCGATTAATGATAACAGAGCTAATACGCGCTGCCCGGAGCGCTTTGATCACCACCATGATGCATTAATTGTATCTGCTTTATGATTTTCATTCATTATATGAGGAAAAGGTAGTGATTAATTTCAGGCAAATGGATTTTCCACACGAATGATATATATATATATATATATATATACACACACGTGTGTGTGTGTATGAGCTGATGGGCCGTTCTTCGTCTGTTTCCTGGCACTACCTCGCTGACGCGGGAAACGGCGATCAAGTATGCTAAATCAATAAATGAATACATGCATATACATACACGCTTTTAGATAAAAGAAAAAAAAAGGATAATCCTATACAGATCACGCGAATCTTGTGTATATTTCTCATATATTTTAGATATCAGGCGCAAATAATATGGCGAGATCTACTTAAGGTGAGCACGGAAGCTCGGAATTCTCGTCGCCTGTATCGTATCATAAAGAGAAAAGTCTTCAGTCCCTTGAAACTTTAAGGTGGGTTTATATACTTTGTTTATCTTTGCGGGAAGTTTGGGACGATCAAACGAAACTCAGAGATACGGCTTTGTATGTGTGTGTGTGTGTGTGTGTGTGTGTGTGTGTGTGTGTGTGTGTGTGTCAGAGAGAGAGAGAGAGGCACTACCTACTCACGAGTAATCACGACGAAACGTGGCCAAATGGCAGGGCTATCGCGGAGCAATCACCACAGGAGAATCCTCGAGTTACGAAAAAGGGAGGGAGGGAAAATCACGCGAGATATTTGTTGTCAGTCATGTGTTACAAAGGAATACAAAGGAATCTAGACTGCAACACACACCGTTGGGTCCTATCAAGGCTGTTTGTGACAATGAGGAGATCAGAAACTCACATATCAGAGTGGTAAAACTCAGAAGGCATACAGATCATTCAAAGAGAATAACTTGCCAGCTGCCATTGTGTCTAGGAGGAGCAATTAATGCAAGTCGTGGAGTTGAAACGAAGTATTTATCAGGTATGCTTCATAACCTTATCTTTAGTTGCTGCTTTCATCCACTCTGACTGGCAAATCATTGGATACATTAAAACAATCCCGACTGGCAAATCGTTGCATATGTCAAAATTCCGACAAAGGAAAAGTACTTCGCCTCATTTCAGGTAATACGTTTGCCCACAAGTTTGCACTCCCTACTACGAGTAAGATTAGACGAATCAAGTTTGAAGTGACTAGATGGATCAAAATTATCAAAGCCTTTGATGATGTTGAATACACGAATTAGATCACCTCATAACCTTCTCTTTTCTAAGCTAAACAGATTGAAGCTCGTAAGATTTGTTTCTCAGTCCAGGATTCATATTGGTAGCTCGACATTGCACACTAACCATCCCATCTCTTTCCTCCGGTAGGGTTACCAAAACTGAACACAGTAGTCAAGATGTGGACGATCCACTGAACTGCTAAGAGTAAGGATGACTTCCCCGAACACATATATGCGAAAGCCCTACCTATGAACCCAAGAATTTCGTTCGTTTCTTTTCACTTCTTCCGTGCAATGCTTACTTGGTTTTAGACGACCAGAGATTATTACTCCCAGTTATCTTCCCTCGTTTATCTTATGCAGTTCAGGAGAATTCATACCGTAGTTTACTTTTTCGTTTTAACTACCAATGTGTTAAACTTTGCACTAATTGACATTAACATTCATTCGCCATGAATGTGAGCGCAGGGGTCACCAGTGTGTGTTGTGTGTGTGTGTGCGTGTGTGTGTGTGTGTGTGTGTGTGTGTGTGTGTGTGTGTGTCATTTTGAAGCGGTAGACGTTCAAGTTCGTTTACAGATGCCTGACAGCTTCCAATGCAGCCCATTATCAATAACATACACGAGAAAGAGAGCCGGTCCCAAGACTGATCCTTGTAGTACTCTACTTGTTACGCTTAACTATTCTGAGGCTTGACCATTAATTCAAAACTTTGCTTACAGCCAGTCACCCAATTTACTCTCCACTGAAGTACAGTCCCATCAATGGCATGGGACTTAATTTTTGCTGGTAATCTTTGATGCGGAACCTCATCCAAAGCTTTTAGGAAATCTAGATAATATTAATCGCTTTACTTTCGTCATGAATGTTGATTGTATCATAAAAGAAATCAGTCAGATCTGTTAGACATAAGCGATTTCGTCATTAACCATGCCGAGAGGAAGTCTTCGGCTTTTATATAAGTTTGTTGAAAAACGTACCCCAGTTAAAGGGGATGGATGACTGCATGCTTGTGGACTGAACGCCAGCGGCCAATGTGTGAGGGAGGAAGAAACGAAAAAGACAACTACTCAAGTCGAAGGAGTAAACTCGACAGCTACTGAAATTCTGGCTTACTGTGGCCGTCAAATTTCACTCCTTAGGTTCAGGTAGCTGTCTTTCCCTTCTGCCTCACCCAGACGGTGAGGCCGAACACATTACTTACACGACTCGCTTTTCGTAACTGTAGATTTTCCTGGGGTGTGCGCTACGCGCTAGCCCTGCCATTTGAACAACAACAAAAAAAAAATCGTATGTACTTGCAAGTTCTCTATCTATCGATCGATCGATCGATCTATCTAATCTCTCTCGAGAGATATTCTGGTTCAGATCATTTTTTCTCTCACAACAAGTACCTGAGATGACAATTATCCATCGGATAAAGTAAAAATAAGTATTCCTTCCTCTCACGGTCACACTACAGATAACCAAGCATGAGTTTTTTTTTGGGGGGATAGGCGTTTCTCAAGATACAATAAATAGAATCTAAACTTCACCCTGTTTTAAGCGGCTAATGCGCAAGGTTTCGGAGGGGGATAATACAGCACTGAGGCTATGATGGTTGAAAAGACGAAATTTTTAAGGCCTTTTATTTTCTGCCAGAGAATAACTGTGTATACAATCGAAAGCCCCGACGAGAAAACCAAAAATTTTAAAAGAGGGAGAAAATGGTCATTCAAGTATTTGCTCTCCTTATCAAAGTGAACGTGAGTAATATGCATCGACGATGATGTATCACAGACCACGTCAGAAATAACAATGGATCATCAGGTAGACAGAAAAAAAAAAATTTATTTAAAGAATCCTTTTCTTTTTGTCATGCAGGGTATTAATGATGAAATACTTTTTAACTCGCCCCCACAAAAGCAATGTGTACCCTTTTTTTTTGTAAGAGTGGAAGAGAAAGGTGGTTAATCATTACAGTTCATCTGAAGTCATTACGACCAATATATTACGACATGGCCTTTCTTACGTACACAAGACATACACACAGTTGCTCCCCTAAAAAAGTCCATCCTTTCCCTGCTACCGACTGTAGCGCAGCCTTGAAGCTGCAGTAACCTCGGGAGAATGGGTCCTGGGGGATTAAGAATCAACTAAGGTTAAGGAAAGCCTATAGAAAACGAGAAGCCCTCTGCCATCTGGGTCATAGTTCGCTAGGGCAACGGTGAGACCGATTCTATTTTTACTGTGTACTGACTTCCCCCACTCTCCCTATCCCAAGGACACTCTGACATATCACAGGATATTCCCTTATTCTCCCGCTTCCTCCTCCCCTTCCTCTTAGAGACCCTGTGTCCCTCTCTCTCTCTCTCTCTCTCTCTCTGCTCCTCTCTCTTTCCTCTCACTCTCTATGTCTGCGCTCTCTAGTCTAACAGGACGACGGGAGGAAAATGCTGCTCGATTTTGATTCTTTGAGACGCAATGTTTCTCTATTGCCTGAAAATAGTAGGAGTTTGTTTTTTCCTATCACCGCAATCTACGTTGCTAACTTGCTAAGAAATCTGGAGATGCCATCTGCAAGAGATGTCACCGATGGATATTCTTAAGAGAAACCAAATAGCATAGATGAGATACAAGAGGAATGCTGAAGCCAAAGGAACGAGGATCATTCTCTGGGAGTTTGAACAAGGTCAGTTGTTAAATGAAGGTATGATTGCCTCCTTCAATCATCCTTGACGTTGCATTATAATGTTTCCGTCACTGCTTTCATTCATACCAGAATGTGATTGCAAGACCTTCATCTAATCTGATATTCACAGTCAATGAACGAAGATTCACTAATGGATGACACCGCGCGGGAGCGGATAAAATGTTTACGCTAGATTTATGGGGCGAAGCGGCGGCTCGAAGTGAATTCGTGCATGTGCAGCACGTCTTCCCTGCTGGCCAAAGTGACGTTGTTTATGTGCTGCACGTCTGACCTACTACTGACTGGGGTGAGGTCGTTAATGTCCAATACGTGTGAAAGGCAAGAGTCAATTATTTCCTTCCGCCAATGGCATATGAAGAAAATAGCAGAACAAAGAATGGATTACATACATTGGATCCATACAACACGAGAGATGACACAATAGGAAGCGAGAATAGATGTAGGTCGGTGATGAGGCGACCTGACGAGAACCCTTACCTAATAATGCCTGCGACCCATCTCCAGGTCATAGAATCTCTTCGAAGAATTCTCACTCTGGTCTGTGACCCCAAGATAACTCAGGCCGGGTATAGGACCACTGATGTCCAAGATAGATTCAGGGAGAGTCTCGATGGCCTTTTACATACGAAGATGATTAGAAATACGTATCTAGTTGTTTATATCTCTTTATCCCTGTGACCTACATTTGGCCAGGGGCTTAAGTCTGTTTTCCAATGAACCTATCAAAGGTTCTGAAAAACTTTCGAATCACATGAAACACTGAAATTTGTACGGTATGTGATCCAATCTTCTCAACACATTTTTTCACGATAATAGAGCGCACGGGTGGTGAACATTTTCCGCCTTTTATACCAACGATACGATAAAAAAAAAAAAACGCTCTTTCTTGAACATCTCGATGTTTGCCTCGAAACATGAATCTGTTGGTTCGCTCCGCCTGTAAGCTATTTCCTCCAGAATCGAGCTCGATATTTCCATAAGGAAAGCTGCTACAGTTACTCTGAAAGCTGAAACCATATATCTAAGTCCGGCTTACATTTGCTTAGGCAGAGTCTGAAAAGTACTCCTCTTATGGAGGAACTATCAAGCGTGGCGGATCTTGAGAGAGGCTATAACCTTATTCCCAAGTATCGTCACGTTCTGTAACCCAGGGGAATAACAACCTTGGCCAGTATGGTTTACATATTTTGAGGACATTATGAAAATGTTGAAGAGCCTAATTCAAGGTCGTCTACATGCTGTTTTCTGAGATTATTTACCGTTTTTCACCCAGCAATATTTGAGGGAGTCAGCATCCTGTTTCCCAGAGATTATTTTCCGTTTTTCATCCAAGCGAGGATGTTATCAACAAACTTTAAAAAAATATTGATGAATATAGTCTGAGCCCTAGCGTCGGTCATTATATTCACCTGAGAAGACATCCAACGCAGCATCATCTCCCCTACCTAACAGACGTGTGTTTATAAGAAGGTCCCTTTAATGGATCAGATTAAATACCAAGTTTATCACCACCCTCGTCTCTTGAGGCCACTTCTGCTGGACGCAGTGCATCCCTAACCAGATAACAGATCCGAGCTGATGACTCTTTCAACGTCACGTACGATTTACCCTTATAGCCATATGATGCTGGGGGGGCTTATCATTCTCTCCCTTCCTGCATGGCTCAAGTGAAGGATACTGGACATCTCCCGGGACTGAGCGTGACCTACGGCCGATGGAGGAGGGAGGGAAGGAAGGAAGGAGAAAGAGAGTGACGGAAGAAAGGTAACGGATTAATGGCGCAGGAAAGGGGAAAAGGAGGGGGTTGGGATTTTGAAAGAAACGGCTGATATGAAATATAATCTGATTTAGACAGGGGAAGATGTAGGGATGGAAGAAGCAAAGGAGGAAGAAAGTATAGAATAGTCGAAGTGGGTGTAACAACAAGAGTAAGACCTGGAGGGGAGAGAGGGAAAGAGAAATGTGGACGAGGTAAGGAGGTTAGGGAAAGAAAAGAGGAAATCAGGGTAAGTGGACAGAACGTCTGGGGGAGAGCTGGGTGGGAGGAACTGGATGAAGGGGAAGGAATGATATCGGAGGTACTGAGGTGACTGGGATGACAAGAAACCGTGAGGTACTGGGCACGGAAGGGAGAAAGCAAGATGAGAGGTATTTTGTGTGAGGGAGAAAAGAGCAAGGAGGGAAGAATTGGTTGGAGAGGAAGGGAACAAGGGAGAGGTGCTGTGCTGGTATGGGGAGGAAGCAATGTAAGAGGTGCTAGGGTTGGAGAGAGGTAAAGAAGGACAAGAGGTAGCCCTCAGAACTGGAAACAAGTGTGAGGAGTACTGACATGGAACGGAGGGGACAGGATTTGAGGTGCTGGATGGGATAGGTATGAAAGAGTTGTTGGAGGTACTGTGGCATGGAGAATGGGATGTAAAGACGGATGGGGTAGAGAGGAGAGGGTCATGGAGATCAAAAATGGAAGATGAACGAGAAAACTAAACCCGAAGACCCGGCTTGGATCAGTGGAAATGAAGAGGACTTGAAAACCTCGACAAGTAAGATAAAGAAATAGAAACACGGAAATAAAACAAGAAAGGGAAACATATCCTGATGCTAAGAATGATGCGAGAGACGAGTTAGACAGGATTCCCCAGCAGCGAGGGTGTAATAAAAGTCTATGGATATTTTACTGCACAAAGGATCATGAACAGAGTTGAGGTGACAGCCAGAGACGACGCTAATAATCAGCATCAAAGGAAATTAATGTCTCGTTTGTGTCAGTCACGTTCCGACTGTATTTCTTTTAGAGTCTGCAAAATACATAAGAAAATTGATTATAGCCGTAACTAACACTGGACGCTGACGAGTTATATGAAAAATATATATAGAGCGAAGAATCAATACTCGATTCTGAGGGAATTTCATATTCCACTGGACATACGGTGCATAAATCCCGTGCCATTGATTCACCTACTAGGAACATGTGATATTCCACGTCTGACGACTCTTGGCTCGAAGGATACCTTCTGTCTACCCACCAAGCTGAGGCAGCGTTAAGGTCTGGGTAGAAAATGTTTACACACAAGTCGCAATTCCATCACAACTTCTATGAAAACTCCCGCAAGTCAACCCAGAGCGAGCCAAAAGGATGTTGTCTGGAAAACCAATGAATACGGCAATGCAATACCTTACTTGGTAGCGATAAGACTTGTGCGCCAGCAGAAGCATCGTCACTGCTGCGTGGATAACCTAACTCCCAAACACAGAACGGCTGGGTGGGTTGGCTGTGTGGGCTTTAGGCCCATCCATTGCCAAGATGATTAAGACCGTCGACGCGAAGCTGTCCTACGAACTGACACATCTTTAATACCTTCTTCAGGTGTTGAGGATAATTCCGAGACCACATACACGCCCGTATGCATCAAGACTTTACTCAACCGTAATTAACCTAGTAAGAACCATACGACATATTTACGTACGGAAAACAGCGGCAGTATTAATGACATCATTCACTGAATCACTCGATACAAATGCTCCTCTCTATGCATCCATTCGCTGATCACTTTCTTCTTGTTCTTGGAAATAACCATCAAGGTGTAGAGAGTGAGAGTTCCTCACTCAAATGCTACAGACTTTTCCTTGCTATCACCAACTCTACGCAACAGTTACGTCTGTTTTCCACCGCGAGGCCACAGTTAACCCTCTGTGGTGGGGCGATCTGTCACCGCTGTGTCGCAGTATGTGTTCTGTGCCACCTAACACGCCCGGGAAGATATGACCCTACTATGACTGACCTCGCCTACGTCTATCTGTCCCACCTGATAAAATGTGACCTCTTTAACAACATTTCCTTTCCAGGTTTCCTGTATCAGTGAGACCCCTAAACTCCCTTAACCCCCCTCACCCTTATTTTCAAAATCAAAGGGAGATTTAAAGACAATCTTTTGGCTTCCTGATAATCCGACACTCCCTCACCCGCTACTACGAATGAATAACGACTTCGTTTAAACCTTCGTTTTTCATTTTTTGATCCAACGACGGCAAAAAAGGAAAAAAAAAGAAAAACTTCGTTTTTTGTTGCCTTTCTCTCGAGCCCAAGCTCACCAAGGTTTACACACTGACTTACCTGAGATGTGCTTCTCTGGTACGTCGGCGATGGTGGCCGCTGGAAGGACGGACGGGTCGGAGCGGCCCTTGGCGTTAGCGGCGTAAATCCTGATGGTGAGAGCGAGGCCGGAGGGGAGGCCCCGCACCGTGAAGAAGGGCGTCTTGCTCGTCACGTTCGACTGGCGCACGGGAGAGAGGAGAGATCGGTTAGCGAAGAGAGACTGGTAGTGCACGTAACACAGGTTATGATGGAGAGGATATGTGCTGTGTTTTATATGGGATAGGATAGGTACGTCATATATGGGAGAGGCTATGTGCGTTTTATATGGGAGAGGATGTGTACGTCTTATATGGGAAAGGCCATATGTGTCCTCTATGGGAGAGGACGAGTGTGTCTTATATGGGAGATGGTGTGTGCGTCTCATATGGGAGAGGCTATGTGCGTCTTATATGGGACAGGATGTGTACGTCTTATATGGGAGAGGCCATGTGCGTCTTATATGGGAGAGGATACATGTGCGTCTTATATGGGAGAGGATACAAGTGCGTCTTATATATAGCAGGATATGAAACTCACCTCCCTCCCAAGAGCTCTCAAGAACTTCCTCTCCACGGCCCTAAACCTTTCCCTCCCTCCCTCCTCCCTCTTTCCCCACGACTCTGACCAAATTCCTCCCCACCAGTCTGATCCCCTCCCTATCCTATAATTCTGACCCTGAAACCCTTCCCCATATCTACTGCCTTACGAATTTCAAGTCAACATTTTACAAGCATCAACATCATCTCTATCACCGAGCATGCACCTCTCATCCCTGGGTCTATCTCCCTGACGTTAAAGAGTCCGTCACTTGCGCCCTCTGGGCTTATATTTACTGCCGTAGACCCGCCACTCAACCAGTAATTACGGACCAGTTCCCGAGGCGACCTCAGCTCTCACGCTAACATCAGCCTAATGACCACCATCATTACTTCTAGGTGTTAGCAGGGTTCTGAGAAGTGTGTGTGTGTGTGTGTGTGTGTGTGTGTGTGTGTGTGTGTGCGTGTGTGTGTAAAGAATGAAGTCCTTTGGCGCACACACGTTTCTTGAATAGATTTCTTAAACAGGTGGAGGAGCAAGATCGCTCGAGTTCGTGTCACTGTTGTGTAAAGGAGAACGGCATGGTTGATGTGGTCCTAGAAAGGAGCAGGACCCTCTGTTCCCGCGTGTGTTAGGGAACTTCTGTCCTTGATTTTCTGTGTACGTAAGGCAAGGCTACTCCTTTTGTAGGAAGGGGGGGTCAGTCTTTGTCTTGTCTTTGGAGGTGCTTCTCTTTGTGTGTGTGTGTTCTGAGTGTAAGGGTTCTCGACGCTCCATTCGTAGTGGGGTAAGTCGGTCGTTGGGTTGGTGTGTGTGTGTGTGTGTCATGAATGCTGTAGCTATCGAACTCGCTACGCGTGCAACAATATAGCTAATCATCATGCCAAAGCCACTGTGTTTGAAGAAGAATATCTATAAAAAAAAAAGATAAAAGAAGCAGCCGGTATCCCTTGTAAGACCTCAATGTGAAAAGAAAAAGAAGAAACTTAAAACTTTATAATATGGTTAGAGTCGGGTATTGAGGAAGGAGCCGTAGGACGTCAAACGTGCCTCGTATATCTCCTTCCATTCTGGGGAGTTAAAGGCATTAAGGCTCTTTTTTTTTTTCTCTCATTGCCAAACTTTCTGTGTAAATATAGCAGCTCTCAGAGGTTCCCTCGTCTTATGCTTCGCTTTATCCTTGTCAGGTATTTCTCAAGTTAACAAGATTTGTAACATATATATATATATATAACTCTGTAATCGTCTCTTATCATACACAGTGGAGATATCATTACGAATCAAGATGTTGGAAGTCCAACACTTCCCTGCTCCTGTGTGAAGTGCAGCCTTAAAGCTGCAGGAGCCCCCATAAAAGAGCTGCACAGTGATAAACCTTGCAATGATGTATTTTGGCCGCATGAATATGAATATATCTACAGAAATACTTAACGTACAGACGTCCATACGCATTATATACAGTCCCAAGAACCTGATGGAAACGGCTCAGCAGAGGAGGGCAGTTGTGTGTGTGTGTGTGTGTGTGTGTGTGTGTGTGAAGCGGTGGGAGGGACGGGGGCGCCACGCGCCCGTGGGGAGTCTAGGAGCTTGTTTGATCCGATTGTCACATTCAATACCAGGATCATCACTTCTCATTTGATAACTATATACGCGGCGGGTGAGGGGACGTGTTCATTACCCGCAATTGTTCGGACAGTGGGGGAAAGAGGGAGACTACTGGGTGGAGGGAGGTTAGGAATGTAGGAAAGGTTAGGGTGACGGAGGAGGATGGCACTGAGGTGGTGGGGTGGAGTGGTGGGCGGTAGTGGAGAAAAGAGGGCATGAAGAGGAAGGAGGAATAGTGTACGAGAGGATACAAGAAGTGAAGGACGAGGAGGTTACGAGAGGATACAAGAAGTGGAGGTGGTGGTGGTTACGAGAGGATACAAAAAGTGGAGTGGTAGTAGTTTACGAGAGGATACAAGAAATGGAGGATGAGGAGGTTACGAGAGGATACAAGAAGTGGAAGTGGAGGAGGAGGAGGTTCCGATCAGACGATTAGGAACTAGGGATGCAGATGAAAGAGAATCGTCGGGGCTCCTCGGCAGCCGAACTGGTGAAAAGCAGTAAAGAGACACGAAAGAAAAAAATACAAAGAACGATAAGGGATAAAAAAAAAAAAGAGGTAAAGAGGTGGATAGAAAAACGTAAAATGAGAAAAATAGAAAAATGAGAGACGATATAATGAGGCAGGAGAATGAGAGAGAGAGAGAGAGAGAGAGAGAGAGAGAGAGAGAGAGAGAGAGAGAGAGAGAGAGAGAGAGAGAGAGAGAGATAAGGAGGTATGAACCTGGGGAGAAAGTATGAGGACCACCTCCCCCTCACGCCGAAGAGGAGGCGAGCGTGTTGAGCGGAGCGGTTATCCAGAGCCTAATTACAGCGGCGGGATATTTATGTTTCATTAAGACCCTGTTATCATTAATTTCCTTCAAGCTATGTGTGAGCGGCCCCTGGCGACGGCGTCCTGCCCCTCTTGCTCCTCCCTCTGCCCATGTTAATCACCCTATGTGTCTGTAGAAGGCAGCAATAGGGCCCCCTACTACACTGTATGGGCTTAGGGTCTCTGCGTTTAGTTTAATAACGGTACAACCATTACATTTAGTGTCTGCGTATAGCACAACCGTGGCAACAGATTTACAACTGTTGTATGGACGTTGTAGACATAATTACAGCAATATACAGCAGCGTAATGTAGGACTGTAATGGTGGTATTGACAGTAATTGAGGATACATCACCTGGGTTTAGTGTAACGCTAGCGGCAACAATTCGTTTTCCAGAATGAGCCCAACAAAGATTTATTTCTCTTCTAATGACTCTTTTTTTTTTTGACTATTTTAGTGTGTTTGTAAAATGAATAAAACTGATTCGGAAGGAGTGAACATTTCACCTCATGTTACTCTTCATTTAAGTAGAGTGAGGGACTAAAATGATCAATGGAGATGACTGGATTCTGAACTTGTTAATCATTCGATCAATGGTTATACAGACACACGAGACAGAGGTGTCCTCAGAGCTGTCACAGGCTTATGACTGCATCTACCAATCATGACAGTTAAGTCTCCTAGCGCCGCCTACCATCGTCCTAGCAAGAGCGAGACATTCCTCTCCTCTGGTCAGGCATGTGAGTGTTCTTGCTCTACCGTTCCCAGAGACCTGGTTGTTGTTTGGAGGGTTTGAATATATAATCCCTAGTTATTTCGACGTTAATGCGTGTAGACTCGCATGATACAGACACACACACACACACACACACACACACACACACACACACACACACACACACAGTCACACACACACACAGTCACACACACACACACAGGGGACACTTCTTGAGGAAATCTGCTTCCTAGAAATGATCCGTCGGATCAATACCAGAGCAATTAAAACTTCCGGATAGCGTTATCACTGAAGAGAAAATTGCAAGCAAGGCGACCATTACATATACTGCACCTGTACCTAGAGCTGCCGAGATGTGCCAGAGAGAGAGAGAGAGAGAGAGAGAGAGAGAGAGAGAGAGAGAGAGAGAGAGAGGGAAGGAGTTCATGAGTCAGTTGCTAGATGGGAGGGTTACTTTATTGGAAGTGTGTCCGGGGGATGAAAGTGGAGTATGGATATACAAACAATTATATTCTTTTTGGAAGAGGTGGTGGACGGGGGATGGGACGAGCAGGAGCAAAAGGAAGAAGATGGGAAAGAGGAGGGGGAGGAAGAAGGGTAGGAGCATCAACGCAAGTCGGTATACTGGATAATTAATAATTTCACATGATGATAAATTATGTATATTCCTTAAGCCTAGGTTTATGTAATTTTCTTTTCATTGATGGGAGAGAAATATGGAATTTAGTGTGCTGTTGGTAATGGGAGTACTTCATGGATCCTAGGAGGCTAGGGTTTATGTAATATCTTTAATGGAATCTAATGCGATGATGGATACATGGAAGATACAACCACAACCATCCTGGATGGCTGATGGAACAAAATGGATTGGGTGAGGTGGAATGTTGGATGTTGTTCACTACGAGTAGACACAGCGTCCTTCCGACCAACATCACTGTGTTATAACCTCGTTTGTTTGTTTTGATCTACTCAATGCTACCACGACTCTCTTAACCTGTCAATACTTACGAACCTCTCTGTAGCCCCAGGACCTCGGCCAAGCCGTCAACAACCATAACCCCAGCCATTCAAATGCATGATTCCTCAGCCTCACGTTTTCTCCTACCACCTCGACCCCATCACTTTCCCACTGCATCCGCGATGCTTCACTACCACAGTGTAAACTCTTAACTACCTTGCCTCTATAACCGTTCAGACTCGTAACCCCAATCCTTAACAACGACGAGTCCAACCTTCTAACCTCCTCAGAAATGAAACCCTTCCACACCATGCACTCAGCCCTCCCAAACCATGATCGAAACCCTCATCCATTATAGCCCCCTTCACCCTTAATGACTAGGAAGACCCCCAACCCCCCCTTAACCCTTGACATTTAAGACCCTTCATCCCTCAACAACAGCAACAACAGGAGGAGCGACAACAGCAGGAGCGACATCCTCACCTTGAGCTTGCGTCCTTCCGTCTCGTAGACCTCCATAACGAAGCTCTGCCGCAGACCACCGTCGAAGCCTTCGTCACAACGAACCTGTACGGCGTCAGTGCTCTCGTTGAGAACCGTGCAGTTCTTCAGGGCATCTGGAGGTCCTGTGGGGAAGAGCAGAGAAAGAGAAATAATCAACAAGGTAGATCACTTTAAAGTCGACAACGTAAAGGAGTTAGAGATGAAAGTCAGTGAGGATGGGTTATAGTGTTTTGTGGGTGTAACGAAAGAAGGGGGAAGTGGAAGGAAATGAACCAGGAAAAGTTGGGAATCACCATCAGCGAGATCACAAACGAGGAATAATGAAGAAACAAAGACAAAAACAAAACAAAAAATCAGCAAGGAAAACAGAAAAGGGGATTCATGGAATGGATATCTGTGAGGAGGAATTTTTGGGTGGATGGTAACGAGGAAGGAAGAGGTCATGTCGGAGGCAGTATGCGAAAGGTTAACGACGCAAAGCATGGTATGATGATGAAATAAGTCAATCAACGAGGCGACGAGGAGGAGGGAGTTTAGGAGATTGATTAAGAAAATTAATCATATATTGATATGGAGATCAACGAGGAAGATTGGCTCTGGAGCTTAACAAGAACAACAACAAAAGGGAAAACTCTAGAAAGTAAATGAAGGTGACTGGCGAGATTAGGGAAGAAGATTATTACGTTGATCAACTGTAATGAAAAATAACGAGAATATTCATTTGGGGTTCGCAGACGAATACATGATTGGACATCAGTGAAGCGAGAAGGTTAGACAATAGACGAAAAAATACAGAAAGATCAACAAAGAGGATAAGAACAGTCAAGATGATCGAAACAAATGATTAGAAAAGATTAATCAAATGATTAGAAAAGATTAATCAATCTTAGAAAGAGAAAACGGGTTGAGCATTAACGTAGAGATGAACAATGATGATGTCTTAAGAGACCAAGGAAATGGAATATTGTAAAAAAAGAAAATATATAGAAAAATGAGTGTGGAAATGCGGTAGGGATCCCTGTGGGAGAGGGACACTAGCAACCTTGTGGTAGGTCAGTGGTTAGACTCTCTAGTGAGATTAATGAGAGATAGAGATTGCCGAGGGAGATTACACACTGAGAGATGAAGGAGATTACTGAGGTGATATCTATTGGATAGGGTTGATGAGGATGATCGTTATGGGTAACGGCTGGTGATTAGACTGTTGTGATGAGACAAACAAGCACAATCTGTAGAGGCACTGGGATATATCTCGTTTGTTCTAAGGAGGAAATACATTCCGTCGCGTCGACCAACCATAAGAACCGAATGCATGAAGTGGTTCAAATGATTTGGTTTTGGTACTTACAAATAGGAGTTTACATGGCAGGTCAAAGATAAGTATTCTAGTGTAAGGTGAACGATTTCCTTCCAATTTGGATAATCAAGTAGATGATTTTCTTTCAAATCAAAGAGATCAACGAGGAGAAATTCCTCGTAAAGATCAACGAGCGGAGTATAACAGACAGATAGGTCAAGGATCACAAAGGCTATCGACATACGTCATCGACACAGGTGGGAGAGACCCGAGTGATGCCAGGGATGATAACTCTCTCTGTAGACTCAAAAAGGATCCAGAAGAGCATTACAGGTGACAGAAATGGTGACAGATTCCCCACAAGATGAGAAGATATGGAACATTACAGTGATGGATGCTGGCGGAGGCAGGGCAGAGGTGGAGGGTGTGTGGGCAGTAACATTCCCTTCTATCATAGAGATGTCTCGTGTATCCTGAATGTGTTGAAAGGAAGAAAACTAGATATGTTGGTAAGTACTTGGGATACTCCTACAAATAAGGATAGAAGTATTATGAACAAACTGTTCGAAAGGCTTATGATATACCGCAAATATATATATACATATATATATATATATATATATATATATATATATATATATATATATATATATACATATATATATATATATTTTCCATACTATTCGCCATTTCCCGCGATAGCGAGGTAGCGTTAAGAACAGAGGACTGGGCCTTTGAGGGAACATCCTCACCTGGCCCCCTTCTCCGTTCCTTCTTTTGGAAAATTAAAAAAAAAAAAAATATATATATATATATATATATATATATATATATATATATATATATATATATATATATATAGTCACCCTGGCGTGGGTGAACATCTTTGGCTTTATTGGCTTACGTGTCGGTAACTACATACACCATTATCATAGCCAATAAAGATAATATGGATGCGATTTATACATAGTGAGATTCTGTTAACAAGCACAGACTCTGTAATGTTCCTAGAAAAATACGCATCATAAAAGCACGAAGCGAAACGTCAAATCGTGAAGGAATGATGAAAATTCATAATGACTAACAACCCGACTCAAAATACATTAAAACATGATTAACATTATGCATTCAACAAAGACAATATTTCCTAGTCGAGATTAAAATACTACTTCTCATATCGTAATATTAAAATGCACGTACAACAACCATACACCACCTCTGCTCAAACCTAACAAAACGTATCTTAAAAACCATAATGACTCCGTTCATACCTTATTATCTATCACTTTAGAGTTGGTTCAGATCCCGTAGGGCGTGAGGGAGGGATTCTAGTATCAACAGGACGGTGGGTGGGGACCTACTGACCAGCACAGAGGAGCTCGCTGACGCCACTGGCTGGTCGCTGTTGTGAGCGTGGTTTCGCACTGGTGAGAAGGGTCGTTTGGTAATTTACCCACTCCGTTCGTACTGGCCGCTCAAGGTGTTTTATGAACGCGCGTCCTGAGATGTCCCTTCCTCTTGTGAATATATATAGAGCATTACAGCTTATATTGGTAGACAATTGATAGATAACTAGCGACTGAAACTCCGTAAGAATGACATTACTGAACGAAAAATAAAGACCCGTACAACTCCGTAAGAATATCATCACTGAACGAATAATAATGAACCGTAGATCATTTCTTAATTTGATAACTTCTCTGCTGTTAACTTGTGCGTAATACTCGCGTAATAAAATAGACAGCTTCTTACGGAGTATATAACCATCCCTCACGTTTACCAACATACGCATTATTGAAGCTTAGAGGAAAACGGTTCTTATGCAAAATATGTTTCGATGATTATATCTGAGCGTGGATGTTCATACAAGCCTTGGTGATTCTTTTCCCATTACGTCAAGCAACAGATCCATGGCTGATATGTGATTGTAACAGACAGATTGATACGTAAAACGCGTAGCGCTCATTGCAGAATAGTAACCCATTACGAAGAACGAGTCGTGTGAGTAATGTGTTGGCAAGTGTCACGCGTTAATATGGAGGAGGGACCGTGTCTTTGTGGGTGAGCAAGAGAGAAAAGGGGTCCAAGGAGTGACGCTCAACAGCGACTAACGCACTGGATGAGTGCTCAGCTGTCGTCGTTAACCACCCAGCATATCCCACATCCCTCATCCCTGGATAACCCAGGCCGGGAGTCGAGGTAACATACCTCCCTGGTCGGTGGCTGGCTACCATCCACCGACGAGAGAGAGAGAGAGAGAGAGAGAGAGAGAGAGAGAGAGAGAGAGAGAGAGAGAGAGAGAGAGAGAGAGAGAGAATGTGTGTGTGTGTGTGTGTGTGTGTGTGTGTCTCTGTGTGTGTAGAGAACACGGAGAGAGACACGCGAGTTGAAAAAAAAAAACAGAAATGGAACAAAGAAAAAAAAAATTTACAGAGGAATGAAAGAGAGAGTTAACGAGGCTTCCTGCCGTTCCTACCGCAATGAACATAAATTGAGGTAAATTCATTTGCGGATAAAACTTCGCTCGAAATACCACATACAATCTGCCGACCAACAAACTCTTGCATAATATTTAGGGGAAAAGAAAAAGAATAAGGCTCGGAGCTGCATATTCCAATGATGAATGAATATAACGAAAGTTCCCCCACCCAAAAAAAAAGAATAAAAAGAAAAAAAAATGCTCCATTTTAATTTCAGTAAATCAAGCTGAAAATTAACATCAATTTCAGCAATATCAGGAGTGGAGTGTTTGTGGGTGTGTGGGGGTGTCTGCTGGCTCTGTTTCCAGCTCTCTCTCTCTCTCTCTCTCTCTCTCTCTCTCTCTCTCTCTCTCTCTCTCTCTCTCTCTCTCTCTCTCTCTCTCTCGCTCTGTTCCACATGCTGTGGGGTACCCGGGCTGCCAGTCTGTGCATGACGTCACTGGAGGGAGGCGTTTGCTTGGCGGTTGCGATAAATAAACCCATTTTGTCTTGACTCTATTTACATAATCACATTCGAGAGTGTATGAACCTTGCAGTTCCTTCCCTGGGACGTCGCATCCTCCCGGCGCTTTTATAGTCATTCTGGTAACGCATCTTGTTTATTTTCCAGTCCTTGTCTAGTTGATATTACAGCCGGCGGCACACGTCCTCCTCCTCCTCCTCCTCCCAGGTCCCGAGATAGATAAAGTTGGCGATGTTTGCGCTACGGGCGGTGGATGGGCGTGGTAGCGAGACGCATGAAAAGTGGAAACCATGTTTATCTCACGATGGATCTCAACGCCAGACCCAGCCACGGGGACGCTATGATGAATGTGTACGACTCTACTCACCCGACGCTGAAGTATTACTCATTGTCGAGTCACATGGCTACGAAGAGGAATACTTTCCTTAACAGCAAGCTACAGACTTTCACCAAGGATATGTTATATATAGATAAACAGTCATGATATCTAACTGATAATCTTTCATCTCTTACTTACAAGTGTCTTTAACTTTCCAGTTAAGCACATATTTTCCTCGCGCTCCTTATCTGAAGTATATACCACATGGCCCTCAAAACTAAAGTTTCAAGAGTGTTGAGTTCCTGCTAACTCCCCCAACGCAAACCAATTATGGAGGGTGGCATTGCCCTCTGGATTGCGATGCTCAAGTGCTGGAATAGGTAGCTGGACGCCTTTGTCCTCTCGGTCGATTCGATGAGGAGGGCGCCTTGCTCATTAAGGAGTTTTAAACTTTTTCCGCCCCATTGGTCGTGGGTCTCTGAGCCAACTGGAACAATAGAGAACCAGAATACTAGGCTCCTGCATCCGAATGTATCTCTCTCTTGGCTGCAGCACCTCCTTGATTTGTAGCAGGATAAGTTTAGATGAGTCCGGAGGAAACGTATATTATCCCAGGACGTGTCTTCCTCTATTGTTGAAAGGACACATCAATGTCCTTTGTTCACACACCACTTGTATTGATCCTGCACTCCCTTGGCTCTGGATACTCTTGATTATGTCTTCTACCTCTGTTAGCGATGCACCAAGAAAGTTTATATACTCAGTTACTCTTCTGCTATACAAACTTCTTCTGTGGAACTCCTGGAGCGCAAAGGAGGATGGCCCCGTCCATTGGGCGGGTCCCCAGGTTAAGGAGTGTGGAGGTGTGTGTGTGTATGTTTGTGTGAGGGGAGAGTGTAAGACAGCTGGGGTGTAAGCGCTCAGTGTGTTCAGAATAGAGTTAACCTTAAGCATGACGGATTCTGTGATGATATCGTGAATCTGTGTTTGTATTGTTGCAGAGATGAGTGATGTGCAGAACCCAGACGAGGACGTGTCAATAGTACATGCTTGAGTAGTGGAGTTACATAGAGGTTAAGAGTTTAAGACTGAGTTGACAGGCCTGCTGTTCAGTGGTTATCTAGTCCTCACTACGTGTATGTATTTAGTCAATGGCACGTTTGTTAGGGGTCGAGAGATTTGTAAAGTTTTTATTTTCACGGGGGGTTGGTTGGTTTGGTTACGGTGTAGTTTGGATAGGATGGGATGGGATGAGTGCTGTTGCAAAGAATTGGGTGCCAAGCAAATTGAAGTGAGGTTGTAGAAGAAGTATTATTGGTTCGCTGCTGAAGCGTGATGAGTGTTTGTGGTTGTTAGGCCGTCAGTGATTATTCGTGTCCGTCCAGGGTTACGAGGATGACAGTGGATTTCTGAGGGGATGCAGACATCCATTGAAAGAGTCTTCCTCCAATCCTTCCTGTTGATTCAGCTCATTAATCAGACTCCCGTGAGGCACAACGGTACAGTGTCAAATGTTTTCTGGAAGTCCAGATACAAACAATCCACCTAACCTTGTCACTCGTCTTGAACTGAGCTCATTCTCTCTCAGACATCTCAGGTGCTCGTTACGCATGACCCCATCTTCCTAAAGACATTTAAAGGTCTCTCACTGCGGTGTTTGTGTGTGTGTGTGTGTGTGTGTGTATATGGTGTGTGCACAAACATATATATATATATATATATATATATATATATATATATATATATATATATATATATATATATATATATATATAGGAGCATGTGCAGAGAGTATCCATACACACATACAGGTAGACACAAAGACTCAAATATACACATCACTTTACAGTGACTCAATAAATCTTTCTCCGACTTTCAAATCAAGCTTATGCAAATTTTCCTTGCCGACTCGGCTCAGGAATATTTAATGGTAAGCAAGCAATAGCAGAGTTTTAAAAAAGTTCTTTGAGTCCGGCTAGCTTACTGCCTGTGGCACAGAATGAGACAAACAGGTTTCCAGGTAAAACTGTAACCGAAGGAAAATATTTGAACTCTACCACAGGCAATATCGGTTTCACCTGACATACAGCAATGTATTTGTAAACACACACACACACACCCACACACACACACACACACACACACACACACTTGGCCTATGCTGGTGTGTGTGTGTGTGTGTGTGTGTGTGTGTGTGTGTGTGTGTGTGTGTGTGTGTGTGTGTGTGTGTGTGTGTGAACATATATGTAGGAGTAAATACACGATACATATGTACAATATTTAGGGGAGAGGCAACACGAGTGCAAAACTCTCCCCGTAACACACAAGTCGTAATCACACACACACACACACACACACACACACACACACACACACACACACACACACACACACACACACACACACACACAATAACACGCACATACACACACATCAAACAAACATGAACAAATAGGAGAATCCTTCAAGTGACAGGAGATTAACCTAGCGGATGGGAAGGAAGGAAGCATGTAAGAGGCGCCTTCTCAAAATAGATTAAAGTGATCAGTGGAGTGCCGCAGGGTTCTAATCTGGGACCATAAACATTCTTGATAATGCAAATGACTCGCCAGATGTTAAAGTCTCCTACCTGAACATGTCTACAAAGGTCATAAGTATACAAAGGTCGTGAGGGTAGGTAGTGAAAAGCATGGATTGGATGGGATCAATAACTTACGAGGGGAGCTTGAACCTGATGTCAAGATCGCATCGATAACTTAACAAGAGGATCTTGAACACTTGCAATAGTTAAAGTAATGAGGATACGTCACAGGGAAAGAAGGCCTCAACACGCTTAGCACTTGGTGGGTTATAAGCTGCAGGAATCTGTGTGTGAGAGAGGGTTCTAGGAGTCGAAAGTGTGTCCTTTACCTTTCGCCAGAATCCCACATCATATGAAGAGTAAAGGAGACAGTGTCTCTGTCAGCAAATATTAGAATAGCATTGAAGTATATGGATGAAAAAAAGAAAGTCTTCAGCAAAGTGTTCTGATCCTACACAAGACCAAAACTAGAATGTACTCTTGGAGTTCAGTCAAAGCACAACCAGAAGACCAGATCGGATGATACCAGAATATCTTTATTACAGGATAAGACGAAAAGCTTTCAAATTTGCCCACATGGAAGAGAGAAAAATGACGTGTGACGCGATCATAACCTTTTTTTAAGTTTCCAAACCATCTCGTCAGAAGGTAAAGAAATGGGTTCCCCACGAGTGTAAAAACTCTACCACCGCCAAAACTTTATAAGTAGATAATTACAAACAGGCCATTACGCACACAAATTTTACAACCAGCCTTAAATCTTACGGGGGGATACGATTATCATCCCTCCCTCTTCCCCCAACCGCAGGAGCCAGATGACTGTCATAAGGGTTATAGTGAAGGCTCTCCAAAGGCTTATTGGCCTTATAGGCCAAGATCACCTCCCCTTTCCCTAAGGCCTTCCCATCTACCCCATCAACACCCGGACGCGTGACGATTCCATTAGCATCGTTCGTTTACGGTCTGAGAGAGAGAGAGAGAGAGAGAGAGAGAGAGAGAGAGAGAGAGAGAGAGAGAGAGAGAGAGAGAGAGAGAGAGAGAGAGAGAGAGAGAGAGAGAGAGATTGAGATTTCAAGAAATCAACAGTGGGACTTCTGAAGCTGTCATTAGCTATCGAGTTGAATTATGACAAAAAAAAGTCATATACAGTATCTAGAATGAACCAAAAAAAAAAAAAAAGAAAATCGCATTCCACGCCGGAAATTGTGAACCATAAACATAATCATTTCTTTTTTTTTATGGAAACGTTGTATCGAGCATTAGGTTTTATCAATCATGGCTTAACATTAAGCGTTTCCTGAAAGCCTATTCGCCTCATTGACTAGGAAACATTATTTGCCATTGTTAAAAGGTAATTATGCAAACTGAAATTGACTTTCAAATCACTAGAGATTACAGATGATACAGTGCGACATCTACTAATGTGGACCAAAATTCTTTTTTATGGCGTGGAGAAAAACGATGGTGTTGAAACAGAATTGGGTTTCGTATCAACGAATTCTTGGAGATATTTCAAACATAAAGGTATACATATATATATATATATATATATATATATATATATATATATATATATATATATATATATATATATATATATATATATATATATATATATATATATATATTCATACTTTTCGCCATTTTCCATGTTAGCGAGGTAGCGTTAAGAACAGAGGACTGAGCCTTTGAGGGAATATCCTCACATGGCCCCCTTCTCTATTCCTTCGTTTGGAAAATCAAAAACGAGACGGGAGGATTTCGACCCCCACGCTCCCTCCCGTTTTAGTCGCCTTCTATGACACGCGGGGAATACGTGGGAAGCATTCTTTCTCCCAGATCCCAAAGGATATGTATGTATTACATATATATATATATATATATATATATATATATATATATATATATATATATATATATATATATATATATAAACAACGTAATTCAATGACCGTGCACTTCTGTAGAACATATCACAGTATGTCATGCAACGACTGAGGATGCAGCCTTTTCTTAGTCTGTTCATGGCGCTCTTTGTCTTACGCAGGAAACTACAATCAAGTGCAAGAATCGAAAATCTCCTGTGAATCTTGAGGTTCGGTTGAACACTGTGAAGCCACTAAGATGCAGATCACGTAAGTGGCTGACTCCTCCTCTGCTTCTAAAACCTTTCTTTACTCTGCTACCCAGAAGCCAATACGTGTATCCTCGACTTCGTCCAGTTGTTCCTGTGGCAGCGTCTCTATGGCAGTGGCTGCATCAGACACATATACCACAACCTGACGGTCCATATGACTCACTCAAGAACTTTTCTTTTCCACCGGGTTTCCTCACACGCAACACTCTCATTATCATCGTCAGCTGCTCTTCACATGGTCGTTGTCTTCATACATCCTCCTCCTTCGCCCCTCTCAACACGGTGGCCTTTAGGTTTCGTAATATATCGTTCAGTGGCGACCGTATGGCTCAAGTGGAACGATTCTCGTGGTTCACCTTTTTTTTCTTTTTTTTTTCTCTTTTTTTTCTTCTCTAACCAGGTTGACGGATAGCTCTCGAGAACACCTTAGGTGGCGGCTGGGTCTTCGGAGGTTTGGGTGGGGTGGGGGAAGAAGTTCACTTGTTCGGTTCTCGAGGCTTTGTGAAGGGTGATGGAGAAGGGTCGGGTTGGTGGATGACGCCGAGGGTGACGAAACGCCACCAGATCACAGGGGAGATACTCGGAGAGGAAAAGAGAGAGAGAGAGAGAGAGAGAGAGAGAGAGAGAGAGAGAGAGAGAGAGAGAGAGAGAGAGAGAGAGAGAGAGAGAGAGAGAGAGAGAGAGAGAGGTGGGACGGGGAGGTAAAGGGACGTGGGACGGTGAGGTCAGTAAGAGATGAGGGGGAAGAAGATCCCAGATGAAAGTTGGACTGACAGAAAGGGGTGGCGAATCACCCAGGCTCCAGGGAGAGACGTAAGGACTTATACGAAATAATCTTGGGAATTCTGCATGAAATGATAGGAAATGACGTGACCTACGAAAGAAAAGATAATCTGAAAGGGTAAATGAGTGAAAATCGAAGACATATAGGTAAGCAATGTGATTAAAAAATGACGATAGTTACATTTCTCAACAGTGGATGTGGAACAAGACCAGATATGGTATGTTCTCAGTGTACAATACATACACAATACACTCGCCCGTATTGATGGCATGTCCAAGTGCACGACTTACTGGGAAACCCGTACTAAAGCTGCTATAACGAAGGTGGGAACCAGACCTTTATGTTACCATTATCATTTCAACGACATCTGACGACGACAGCATTTTATATAAGTGCTTGTATCATCAGAATCAAGAAACATCTGCGCACACGAAATCTGTTTAGGCATCTAGTGATAGAGTAGGGTCATGATATAGACAGTGAAATATATTGCCATCTGAATGCATTCACCAACATCATTCATAGTTACAGCTCATTAAGCACTGAGGGTATGCGAGTTATTGTCTATACTGAAATATTCCCTGCGTGGATGAGCGAATAAAAACCATTACCAGGAGGAGGAGAAGAAGAAGGAGGAGGAGAAGGAAGAAGAGGGAGAGGAGAAGAAGGAGGAGAAAGAAGAGGAGGAGGAGGAGGAAGAAGAAGAGAACGCAATCATTCATCCATCAAGCACATAAGAGAACAACGGAAGTGTTGGCTTTAAGTGTGTTTGACGTGTATATCAGGGGAGCATTCGGGGAACACGATCGATGCGACAGACCCCATTGTTCCTGGAGGGCGGAGTGGGAGGAGGATACAATTACTGCACCCACCCTCCCCCAACTCATCCCGCTCCCTCTGGAGCTCTTTCCATATTAGCAAACAACAGTAGGCAAACAATCAGAGTCTGTGGCAAGAGTATTGTGTGGAAGGAATATTACCCGCGGACAGCCAGAAGCCCAGACTCAAAAAGATATCATTTTCGAGTCTTCTACTTTAAAAGTAATTTGGCTGCTGGTACTCTTGTGCTGGACACTACTTTGGATATACTTTTCTTACGATTCTTACATCCTATCTTTCCCCGTTTCTCTACTTTACCCTTCTCTTTTGTTTTCATTTACACCAAAACTGTCGCCACGACTGAATGCTCTTTTTGTAAGCTGGGCCGCCTGTGTTCCCCATCACCATGCTAACAGGGTGTGGAGTGCCTGTCCGGAAGGTGAATGCTGCTGCAGGATGCATACTGACGTGCCTTTGTGTGTATCTGTGTGCGCGTCTACATGCATGTGTACGTGCCACTGTCTTTTATCTGTCTGTCTGTCTGTCAGTCTGTCTGTCTGTCCGTCTCTCTCTCTGTCTCTGTCTGTCTGTCTGTCTGTCTGTCTGTCTGTCTCTCTCTCTCTCTCTCTCTCTCTCTCTCTCTCTCTCTCTCTCTCTCTCTCTCTCTCTCTCTCTCTCTCTCTCTCTATATATATATATATATATATATATGTGTGTGTGTGTGTGTGTGTGTGTTTCTTGTCTGTGTACTATAGTGTATCTGATTTTCTGTTTGTTTCTGTAAGTGTGAAAATGCGAGTTTGTGGGCGTCTGTTTTGGCTGTACGTGCTCAAGTTTGTGATGATACGAAACATGTATAAAGTATATAGACATGACGAGTAAAAAGGATCATGACGTTGTCATAGAAAAAATAGAATGACTGATCATTACATGTACAGATGCTGTCATTTTCCATTACATGAACGACTTCGTTATACGTATATTTGCGTCCTGCAGAATGACTTGGGAAGTTATACCCTATATATCCTGTAGCGCCAATGTATTTCATCTACTTTATAACGTTTCATGTATTCCCTGTACACTACTAACCTATGGGAATTACTCAAGACGAAGAAATCATCTACAATGCAAAGGAGACAACATGAAAGTATGTAAGCCATATGGTCGACTTTAAGTAGCAATGAAGGTAGGAAAGTTGGCAAAACGTTATCTCACAAACTATCTCCACCTGCCAGGTCGGTGTGTCTCTCCCGTTGTGGAATCTCTAACAAAGGAATTCAGTGCCTAAATCATCAACATTCAAGAGGATGCGATATTAACTATTCTCTCTCTCTGTTTTTCTCTTCTCTTTCTTCACCTCCTCTTTTCCACGCTAAAGCCGAAATATCTGAGTGTCTTCTTCCCCCAGATGTTGAACTATGATGGTGTTATGAAGATGCTGTTGACTACGATGAAAACCCCCACACATTTTCCCCACAACTTACCTGCAGGGAAGATCTTGAAGACACACGGCTCTCGCTGCTTGCCCACCGAGTTTGTGGCCCAGCAGAGCAGGAAGCCGTAGTCCATCTGTGTGATCGGTGTGTACGTCAGCTGTGAGGGGAAGAGATGAATTGAGGGTCAGTGGATTGAACGTTGAGGCAAGAGTTTAAAGGGAGGGTAGTTAAAGCTGAGGCATGGGGTAAGGTTAGTGTAGTTAAAGTTGAGGCAAGAGATAAAGGAAGGGCACTGAAGTTCGAGACAAGAGATATAGAGAGGGTTAGTTAACACTGAGGCAAGAACTAAAGGGGACTTCAATGGACTTAATGTTGAAGTAAGATATAAGGTGCTAGTCTGTGGAGTTAACGCTGAGGCAAAAGATCAAGGGAAGGTCAGTGGGGCTGGCAGTAAGGAGAACATAAAGGCAGAGAGTCAGTGATATTAACACTGGGGGAAGAGATGAGAAGAATTTTGATGATGGTGAAAACGCTGAGTGGAGAGACGAGTAGAGGGGTCAGTGAGTTCCTCTCCAAGGAGGAGTCTTCAAGGGCGAGGAAGGTAACATGAAATGAGCTTTTATGGGATACATCAGGGAGCAGGTGTTGACGTTTACTCTGTGGGAAGGAAGGTGTCACGGTAGAGTTTCTGAAATGTGGCAAAGACAGGAGGCGTCAAGGAACACCATAAGTTAATTAAGTATTTTAGGAATACTTAAGTAACGAGTAACAGTTGTTAACTGTAAATGGAAGTGTCAAGGAAGAGTGCTAATCGGCAGGAAAGACTAGAGTGAAGCTAACTCTCTCTGGGGCGACATGAGGCAAGAATGGCAAAAGCTTAATTCTAAAGGGAGAGGAGACAACTGGGTTAAGCTGCTGAAACTGCAGGGAGACATCAGGGCAGAATTACTGAAGCTAGCCCAGGTGTGAGTGGGGCCCAGGAGATAGTTACTAAAGTTAATGCTTAGGGGAGGAGATAAGAGGATGTTTCCTCTACGTTTAAAGTGAAGGAAAGTATCGGGAAGGTTGATGTGAAAAGTATTATGAAGGAAATTGTTACGAGAGGAATAGCGAGAGAGTCATTTTGAATTGAAAAGTGTCCAAGGGTTTCCAGGGAGTCACCTGACTGAGTGGAAATGAAGGGGAGTCGAAGAGGAATCAACTTATGCAGTAATGTTAAGGAAGATTAAGTAAATTTGAGCATCGAGGGAGGTGCTGCAAAAAGAAAAAAAAAGTAAACTAGGGCCGGGGATACTGAAGTTTTGACAGTAAGTAAAAGGTTCCTTGTCACTTATGGGGAAACTACAGACTTAGAAAGAACAGTGACATGTTAGAAAGAAAGGGAAGGAATCATAATGCAAGATCAAAGTAAAAAAAAACTAATCATTTGACCAATTTGGAAATAATGTAAAGTATGAAAATGAACGTATGTATAGAAAAGAAAGACTCAAACACACACACACACACACACACACACACACACACACACACAACAAACAACAAGAAATATAAAAAAAAATATGACGTCCACGCTAGCACAATACAGAAAAGATTCGTGCTTCAACATGAGAACTGTCACTGACAGAATGGTAAGTTACACAAAACCTGTTTGGACATACGGGAGGTGAACGGCAGTGTAGAAATATCGAAAATGGATTAACGAAGTAAAAGTTAGGGCAGAAGGCTTCCCTGTTCTGCTACTGTAACATTTGCACAGGAACAAGAGAGGATGATACATCCCTAGAAAAGGTGTTTAACCGCATCTGGTTTATACACTGAAAGAATAATACGATGGTAATGCCTTTAAGGAAGAACTGTACAGCCCCATGATATTAGGGGTCTGGTCTTTGACCCGATCCTTAAGGCTCAGGTCAAACGTGATGCTGTTATGAATAAGGATCGCTCCATCATGCTCCAGGTTTGTACCATCGTGCTAAGAATCATACTAATCATGCTCAAAATCTATGCCTATAGCCCATAAAACTTTTACAATGAAGCAGCCAGCTGGCACAACACAGTACCACACGTTATATAAGAAAAAAAACTTTCGTCTATTCACCTTGTCATTTGCTTTATGTAGGACGTCTATGGAGTATCAGATTATCTGTTCCCCAAAGTTAGTGATCCCACTCTGACCTAAAACACTCCGTGATGAAACACAAACTCTAAGATTAAACAAAAAAATAAGTCCCTACCCCCTGCTTCATACTTCAGAACAACGTTACATGGTATGCCACTGATATCTCAACTTTGGACTATTCACAAATGAAAAGATTACAGCACAAGTTTTTGAGTCGAGGCTCGAGAAAAAAGGACAAAGGTACACTTGGAAGCCCTTGGTGACGTATAAGGGAAAGAAAGGAGAATATAACATCGGAACCTATATAATGAAAACACTGGAAGCATCAGATTGTACTGATCATCATTATCTTGTTTTCATGTATATTTGTTTCCTGCTTTATGGGGATTCAATATTTGAAAATATCAACGAAATAATTTCCATTATCCTTGAATCTGACAGCCCATCTTATTTCTCAGAGACCTCCCATACCATTCCTCTACTAACCATATACATGTTTCCAATACAGACTAATAATACATATAGCGACTATCCCTCTAGATGAAAAAAAATATGCATTAAAATCTTACGATGAAAATAGTCTTTTATTTCTTTTGAATGTATTCTAGAAATGATTTTAGCCGTAATCGAAATGAGAACAAATGTAGTTAAATGTGGGTAGAGGTTTCCGTAGAGTGCATCGCTAAAAACCCCCATTACTGCGTCATTAGATTCACAATTAGGTTAACGATTAATATGCTTGGTCATTACTGAATGACAGGCAGTACAGACAGTTAATGAGGTGGAGTTTTTAACTCTTTGCTCTTTATCGGGTATGATGTCTGTTGTTTATATATATATATATATATATATATATATATATATATATATATATATATATATATATATATATATATATATATATATATATATATATATATATATATATATATATGTATTCATATATGTATATAATAAGAAAAATGGTAGACATAAGCAGACACAGTCATGGTTAAAGACTCAAGAGTAAAATATTAACTATAGATTAATTATCTTGCCCCGAGGTAGCAGAATTGAACTAGACTAAATTACAACTCTCAGTTACACTCAAAGTCTAATAGTATATCTGGTTATCTTAGAGTCATACATTTCTTATGATATTCAAGTGAAATTCTCCCTTTAAAGTTATCAAAAGTATTTCTAGTTCCCGAAAGAAGTTAACTTTAACACATACACACATAAAAAAGGAACCAACACACCAGTAAAATATATTTAGATAATACAAACCTTTGCGAAATCACGAAGGACCGATCGTCTGCTAAGCGGTTACGGGACATAGTGAAATACGGCAAGTGAACGCCGTAGATTTGTATCGCGTAGCTTCCGCCCTAATATTAGTAATACATCTATGACTCACGTGTGTGTCCACATATTCAGTGATAATGAGATAATTTCTGGACATGGAACCACCTACATTCTAAAATCTTTACATTGGTTGTGAAATATTTTGGTATTATAGTAATTAAAATTTATGGGATAGAAGAAATAATATACGTTAGCGCGTGACTGAATTATTTCTCTAATTGGCTAAAGACTGATATATTTCCTCGTTATCCAGTGGCTCTGTTGGAATGTAGGGACTGAGAAACTCTCTTCTAATTGTTGTTTTCATTGGCCAGAAAGGCTGGCTAATGACAGGATGGGTTAAGTAAGAACTGGGAAAATACTTTTGGTTAAGTAAGAACTGGGAAAATATCTTAAAAAACTGGAAAGAGAAGACGTGGAATAAAGACACTAAGAAACACTATCTGTAATTACTATGAAAAATAGGTAAAGAAAAAAAAGAAAAAAGAATGTCTAATGACCACGAAGACAACTCCTTCGTTCTCCGTCAAAGGAAAATGATCAAATGCATAAAGACAGCGGAGGAATATGAAGAGAATGTGACACGGACCATGGAATATATGGAACTACGTAAGGTCAGAGTGCAAAAGAAATATCAGAAAGCTCGTTGCAAGAATGAGGGAAACACTTCTTCCAATTCGTAAATGACGAGAGGTCGTCGTTTATATATTCACTCCCTTTCCTGGTTCGCCTCTTACACCGAACCCCAGACAAGTCCAGCAATGCAGCCTGGGGGATCATGTGGAGGAGAGGGGGCACGTAAGAGCGGGGGGGGGGGGGACATAGGAGGGTGGGAGGGAACGAAGGAGGGGAGAGAAAGAAGGAGGTGGGGTGGTGGATGGATGGTTGGGGGTGGGTGTGTGGGTGTGGGGATGGTGGAGGAGCAGGAGGCTCAAGCCGATGAGCAAGAAAATTAGGTTATAAGAAGCGATTTTAAGGACGAGAAGGTCAGGAAAGAAAGGAAGGAGAGAGAGAGAGAGAGAGAGAGAGAGAGAGAGAGAGAGAGAGAGAGAGAGAGAGAGAGAGAGAGAGAGAGAGAGAGAGAGAGAGAGAGAGGCTGAGAGAGCCGTGCTTATGCAGGAATACTTAGAGCACAATATTTTGCCAAATGGCAGGAATAGAGCGTAGCGCTATATGTAGGAAAATCTAGAGTTACGTGTTGTCGAGAGTTTTGTGTACAATGGAGAGGGTTGTATGTTTGTGGACTGAAAGCCAGCAGCCCACGTGTGGGTGAGGCAGAGAGAAAAACTCAGATTCCTGGGACAAAGGAGTAAAATTTGATAGCCACTGAAGCGCCGACGCACTGCGCAGCCGTCGCTAACCCTCCTGAGAGAGAGAGAGAGAGAGAGAGAGAGAGAGAGAGAGAGAGAGAGAGAGAGAGAGAGAGAGAGAGAGAGAGAGGCCCAAACACAAAATTCGGTGATGAAACACATCGTACACTGAGCGTTATTTCATTATTTGGCCGCGATAATACACAAGACGGGAGGATAATGGTTTGGACAGCTCGTTTACGAAGAAGAAAGTGAAGAAGAGTTGGATAGCAATACATAAGGCCGACACTAAGAGGTTAACGGTACAGGTGTGTGTGTGTGTGTGTATACACAGTTCATGTGAGCATATATTTCATATGTAACACGAAAGATTTTCTGCAATGTATCTACGGCATTAGTTCCAATGGCAATGTTTTCCTGGGAAGCCCTCATGTGACCGATAAACCATCAGGGTCTTCTTGGTGCCCTCAACACGACCCCAAGCCATTAACAACATCATGGGGGGATAAAGCTTCAGTTAGCAATGCTAACTGTGCATATTACGTTAATCACCTCCTTACTAGAAATCTGAATATTTTTGGAGTATATCTTTTCTTCTTCAAATGCTCTCCTTCCTTGAGCGACATTTGAGGAAACTCACTGGATACTTGCGAAACGTCTGAGTCTAGTTTTGTGAAAGAAAAAAAAAATAATCTAAATTTCCGTTAACTTCCAATTTGTTTGGGAGGCAAGCTTATCGCTCACAGCCTCTCAGATCGCCCCATCTGCTATTCCCGAAATCATCGAATGCCTCAAAATTGCCGATGGATAGATTTCCTTCTATCACCATCATTACACCGCTGATACGGAGGATTACTTCCTTCTATCCTTACCTCCCGGAATAGTCGTACATTCCCTTCTACCGAGTCAAGAGTCTTTTACGGATCCCAGGCTAGAACAAATTGGGTCGCCTTCATTGCAGGCGAAAACATCTGCCTCACCTCCCGACGCTTGGCATCTCTGCTCTCCAGGAAGCTCTTACTAGCAGCTGTAAATTCTCGTTTCTCCTCTTCCCCCTTGTTACTATAGCCCCTTCGCCCTGCCACCTCTAACCAGACAGCTTATTAATGTGTATGTGTGGTGAAGAGACGGGCTGAGGAATATGGACGTCTTGCCCTGAAGTCTGGAAAAAGGAGATATCATAATGAAAGGAAAGCTTGCCACTTCCAGATGCCCGGCAGCAAGAGAACTCACTCCCCTCAGACCTGGCGGCGTCACCATCTTAACGTGGAAGAGTGGGTGACAGAGGGCGTGGATCTGTATGTATGTCTAATCTTGCTGCTATCTGATTTCCCAGAAGATTTTGAGAACTTTGGAGGAGCTGACATTAAAGGGAGAAAAAGCTCAGAAAGATCCTAAGTACAAGAACAAAATTAGAATGATAACGTGTACTACATAGATTCTGAACCCGATGAAGCATAATCAGACCCTTTAGTCTTCTGGAGCAAAGTGGCCTTGAAATACCCCATAGTGGGAGGGGCAAGGCAGGAGCTCATCAAAACCACACTGGACGTTAACGTGGGTAAGCAACCTGTCCCAGCGCTTGTGGCAGACCGACCCAGATGGGCAGAACCATCTGCATCCCCCCTCTCAGATCACGCCAGGAACCGGAGATGATGGATGGAGTCTAAGATAGTTAGCTTGAAATTCCTTTTAATGTATTTCACGTACGTAATCCATACTCCAACTACAGTAGGAAAACAAGCCTTAAGACCCGGTACCAGAAGGGAAATTTTCCTTATGTGTCGTCGCCAAAAAGACCCTCCCTGGTTATGTGATTTATTCTAACTATTCTCAACGGGTGGGGAAAAATATGAGAGAAGAAAAAAACAAATTAAGAAAATAGCTTATCTCTGCCACTAACACCAAATCATCCGGGCAATTACATAAGTGCATCATGATAATGAACACGGCAACCGTGGGAGCCAGGAAATGACTACCGTGAAAGATTGATACTAAAACGCTGCAGGAATTCCTTCATAAACCAGAGGGAAGATGAAACGAATCGAGGCAGCAAACGAGCGGAAAGAGATGAAATGGCGGAGGAGGAATATATACAGTGATGATGAATGGTGTGAACGATAGGCGCTCATCATTTCCCTTTATGGCCCCGTGTCCAACGGGGAGGAAATTATAAAGAATGAGTTATCGGGAGAAAGTGAGTAAAATATGAGGAAGCCGAGGAATAGTAATGAAACCCCCTGACTTGAGGGAGGTCGATCTTACACAAGTAGAATGGAAATAAAACGGAAATATGAAGTCTCAGTGCCTGAGTCAGATGGAAGAAAGGAAGACATAAATCATATACTTCCTACAGACGGCCACCATGAAACCTTTAGAACTATATGGAAAAACACAGCCTCAGAACTTCAACAAACATTTCGTCACGGACGAAGACAAAAGGCGAAGGGATCAGATACCTTTGAACAAGATTTCCTTAGATACTTGACCCTTTGATGTGATGGTAACAGTGAGCATAAGAAGAAACACAGAGTGAAGGAGGGAAGAGATATATACGTGAGGAAGATAAACCCTCCAGCACTGAGTGGTTCACATCCATCAAGAGAATTTGACATATGTGAACAAACTCATACATACATAACAGTGAACAGAGAATACACAGTTGAAGGAGGGAAGATACAAGTGACGCAGGAGCCCTTGCCAGAGTTAATGATTCACAGCCGTAGATAAGAAGTGCGTCAGGAGAGGGCGACGCCATCCATCTGCATAATTAGGTTGTGCCTCAGGGTGGGTCGGTGTTGGGGGGCGCCGCCTCGCCAACTTCGACCAGCAAATAAACGATAATAGTCGTGGATTACGGCTGAAGTGGAGGAGGGAAAAGATCGGACGGGTGGGAGGGAGGGATGCTGGCAGGCGAGCTGAACTGCATGGGGAGAGAGAGAGAGAGAGAGAGAGAGAGAGAGAGAGAGAGAGAGAGAGAGAGAGAGAGAGAGAGAGAGAGAGAGAGAGAGAGAGAGGCGCTAAGGGCAGACTAGCAAACTGATGGTGGAGAGGGAAGATGGAATCGACAAAGGGGAATGGAATAATGGAATAAGAGAATCTTTCTGAGGGATTAAAGGTTTCCTCTTACCGGGTTGTGTGTGTGCGTGTGAGAGATCTTATTTTTCAATCTACAAAGTGGCGATGATACACTGCAAAAAAAAAAAAAGGAATCAAATCGCATAAGTAATGGATCATCCCAGACGATCGATCTTAATCTCTTTCCCCTCAACTTACAAGACCCAATTCTGCAACATGATTAATCCGATTCATATGGCTGGAGGTAAAGATGGGAATACTCTCTTTTTCTTTCCCATCTGTAACTGCAGGACCGTGATGCTAAGAAGAGACGACGCATGAAGGTGTATATGGTCAGGAAAACAGGACCTAAGGTCGCAATCAGTAACTCTAAGCGAATGTCTCACACACACACACACACACACATATATATATATATATATATATATATATATATATATATATATATATATATATATATATATATATATATATATGTATGTATATGACGCCGTTTTCCTGCCACAGGCGGTTATCGCAAAACGTTTCCTTGCAAGAGATACCAGAGTTTTCGCTCTCTAATCGTGAGTGAAGCTGTGTGAGAAACGCATCGACCTTAGACGTGGTCACAGTCTCTGAATGTCTGAGTTCTTTCTTTTCTTTTTTTTCTTCCTTCGTCGCACTGCTGACCTTATCTGGACCTCAGTATCCACAGTGGCGACCCCTCAGAAAGCGACGGTGCTTTACCCGGCGGGGAGAGAGAGAGAGAGAAGAGAGAGAGAGAGAGAGAGAGAGAGAGAGAGAGAGAGAGAGAGAGAGAGAGAGAGAGAGAGAGAGAGAGAGAGAGAGAGAGAGATGAGGACTCACCCATGGATACATGTCTGTTGCATTACGTTCTGGACTTGAAGATCCTCGCAAAGGCTGACCTTCTTTTGATTCTCTACACCTCTCAATCATTGAGTGTTCATGTGTCATCAAACTTCAGTATATGACTTAGAGACCAGGACATATATAATCATTCAGTTTCTTCTTTATATATATGCATAAACCAACCCAATCAGCAGATGAAATCATTTAGGAGGACGAACGTGTAATAGGAAAATGAAAAATCTTCGTGGTAATGGCTAAGGAATGATTCCTGTGGTAATTAAATCTTGAAGGTTACGATCAGGAGATGTTTGCTGGAACGTCTCGTACAAGCCTCCCTCTCCATGATATTTTTGGAGGATATTCCTCGCTCTCTTTATCACGCTCTCGCCATACCCTCTAACAACTCTCTCCCTCTCTGAGCGCCTATCTTTCCATTACTCTCTTCCAGACCAAGATTCCCTTTCCCATACATACCTTTCCTAGCGTTTCTCGTCTGCTTTATCTTCTCCTCCATATTACGCTCCACGGAACCCTTCGTCAACTTTTGTCACTTCCTAGAACTCTTTCCCATCTGACCATTCCCCTTCCCACACGTCTTTACATAGATCCCTGTACAGCATTTTTCCTTCCCACATCTATCTTCCAGCGTTCGTGCCGTAGGTTCCAGCACGTGCCACACACACTCTCTCGTCTCTACCCAGCGAACGCTTCCTCTGCCACAGACACCCACCTCCGTTCCCAAGCCTCCTGCTCTAAGCGAACCACGCCCACGCCACACACCTCTCCCCTGCGTCTTGTTCCAAGGCCTCTCCGGCTCTAGAATTCTCTCGTCCAAGCTTCAATCTCCCCAGAGGACGTCTCCCAGAAGCCGGAATGTGTGTGTGTGTGTCTCTCTCTCTCCTAGAGACAGACCCTCCTCCAGATTTCTATTCAACCAACCATCTACATATCTATACACGTCTGTCGTCATTCTTGTCCCAGTACTCATTTTCTACCATCCAGCTCCAGGGATTCGTAGCCTCTCGCGTCCGTCTCTAAAGTCCTCCTCTTCCAGCTCTTCTTCCCTTCCCCCGCGACCGTCTCTCACGTTGCCTCACCCAAGCTACAGTGAAGGCTTGGGAAAATTTACTCCCTAGTCCATTACCGTCGGGAGCAATGGAGATGCACGGACACACACACACACACACACACACACACAGAGAGAGAGAGAGAGAGAGAGAGAGAGAGAGAGAGAGAGAGAGAGAGAGAGAGAGAGAGAGAGAGAGAGAGAGAGAGACAGAGAGGGAAAGGTGAGAGGGAACAGGGGTGATGATGGGAAGGGAGAAGGGTGGAGGAGGAGGCGGCGAGTAAGACTGAGAAGGGGTGGTGGTGGTTGAGGAGGAGGAGGAGAAAGGACCATCTGCGGCCGCCCACATCAGGTGATGCGAATAATGGGCGGAGGTGAGTGATGACCGGGAGGACTCGGGCAGATGGCGAGACGCACACTGATAAGAGGTGTTCGCCGGGGAGAGAGAGAGAGAGAGAGAGAGAGAGAGAGAGAGAGAGAGAGAGAGAGAGAGAGAGAGAGAGAGAGAGAGACTGGGCATACACGATAACATCCACATTAAAAGAAAAAAGAAATCGATACACGTTAAAGAAAAAAACAAAACAAAAAATTCTTGACATCTGGCTTTACTGATAATTTCCTTGCCTTAGTATTTTTTTTCTATTTCAAAAAAAAAAGAGAAGGTAATTTCCTTGCCTTAATATTTTTTTTCTCTCTTTCAAAAAAAAAAAAAAGAAAAAGAGAAGGAAAAAAAAAATTGAAGACTAAAATACCATGGGTTGTTAAGTGCTTTACCTGATGTAATTTAGAGCGAGAATTCATGAGAATTGAGCTGTGAAATGTAGCCTAATTTTCTTAAGGGAGCCGAGGGAAAAAATACTTTGGCTCTTTGGCTTTTAATAGGCGAATCCTCAATTTACGATCGCATACCTCTTCAGGACCCTGGGTGAAAACAGGTCAATTTATACCTCAAAATGCAATTTCTAATGGATTTCCTTCCCTTTTAACATTCCTCACAGTGGCCAGAGTCATGGGAATTTTCTATATCTTGAAAATGATTGCATCAATTCACCAGCATCTATTACGGACTGGATTACGAGCGAAAGAATCAAATTTCCGATCCTCGAGGGAGAATAATTTCTCTTCCCTCCCTCCCTCCCTTCTTCTTCTCCTCCCCCTCCTTCACCCCACCTTCTTCTTCTCCTACCCCTCCTTCACCCCACCTTCTTCTTCTTCTTTCCACTCCCCACCCGGTCGAGATCTTCCACCAAAGCTCACACTAAAGCAGAGGAAACAAAAGGAAAATAATAACAACACACACACATGGGGATAGAGGGCTGTTCCGCTCGACCTTGGGGTGCGTTTTGGGGGGAATACGAATTGGGGTGCGTTGACATATCCAGCACTTTGTCAGGCAACCAGACTTCAGCATTTCAGTACTGAAGCGCTCTCTAGGAAGGGGGCTTGGGCGTGTCCGTCAACATGAACACGTAGTTATGAGGGATGTATCAACGTAACTACATCTTCTTTTTTTGGGGGGGTTTATGACTGCACTGTTAGCAATAAAGACTGGAAGTGCAAACACTCATACCCGACATGATTACGTTAATGAATTAAAACCAAACATCAGGGTCAAACACACACACACACACACACACACACACACACACACACACACACACACACACATACACACGCGCGCGCGCGCACTCACACGAGGGCATACGAATACGAGAACACAAACACACACACACACACACACACACACACACACACCAGCGAGCTCATACACTCCCCGACTTACGTAAAATCAAATGTATACAGAAAAGCAAAAATGAACTGCAAGCCAATACACCTCTTCATTACAAAAGATTAGCGTAAATTAGAACGAGTAATTAACTTCGAGGGAGTGGCAATACTAATATCTTTCACAAACGAAATGAAGTGTCAAGTTCACGGTCGTAAAACAAGAAAAAAAAATGTTGCATAACGAAATGTCTCATATCTCGCAATGATGCATTTCTCACTCTAATGTAATGAATTCGTAGTCGACCATTTGCTTTGCTATCTATTCTCTGTCTCTCATAATATCAATTTGGAATACTATTACCATCATGTAGATGATAACCACGAAATGGACCATGGGATCTGCTATCTATCCTTCCCTTGTATTCCAATGCAGTAACCACGTCATGGACCATGGGATCTGCTATCTATCCTTCCCTTGTATTCCAATGCAGGTCATTAAAGAAATGAGGATATACAGAGTTCTCCCCCACTAAAACAAGAAATACCCGATTCTTCAACGATCATGTGATTCAGTAGCTTTGGAAGATCCACACATGAGAGAAGACTAGATTGGCGTCTTCTCTGATATACGATGCGAGGTGGCGAGTAAGTACGAGCAACGATCTACGTCTCGTAGTTACGATAGTATCCTAAAACTCGTTTCGGGAAGCGCACGTACCGAGCCGAATTCTGTCAGATTGAGAAAAGTCTATGGCCAATTCGCGACGCAGGTCATTAAAGGTGTGTCTGTATATACTGTGGGTGTCTATAGAATGTTCGTTTGATTTACTAAGACGAACATATGCCCAGGAGATTCAACACTCGAAGCAGTAAGAGTCGGTCTAGCTATTGTTCATACTACGTAAACTATAGTATATAAGATCATGTTTGATAAGAGTTATCTGTTAGTTTCTATATTGTAAAACGCTTCGAAATCATTTGAAGCTTTTCCAAGTCAAAATTGAACTTTACTAAATGACAGATTGTTCTGAAAACTGTAAGAGCCCGCCAGAACAGCCATACATCTCGTTACGTTAATTACATTATATTAGAATAGAGTTGGTAGAGTTGTCTCGACGATGTACCGCTTCGGAACCACCTTAAATCAGACTATTACTATATTTCTTGAATCGTAACCAAAGCAAACTTATCATCCTTAATATCAAGTTAGGCTTGGAGAGGCTTTTTTCCCCTCCTTTTTTTTTTTTTTCTTAACACGGTCATAAATTCAAATGCAAACGTGTCCTTCATTAAACTGGAATTAGGATTACATGCTAATTCCTTTCTCATATCTAACGGGTTTGAACGCGCACACACACACACACACACACACACACACACACACACACACACACACACACACACATACACACACACACATACACACACACGCACACACACACACACACACACACACACACACACACACACACACACACACACACACACACACACACACAAATAATCTTCTATAAAAAATAAAATAATCTAAAACAAATACGGAAGATTATCTATTGATAAGAACTGAAGGTATATACAGGGACTGAACACAAAGGGTGACTGGAAATATTATAGAGATTCAAATGTCCGGAAACCATGTTAGTGAACTATTTCCAAATACTTTCGTATGATCCATCCAAGACGGTATGTTTGGTAAGTTTGGGTTCATGTTAAGTCTCATTCGTGTACATGTATAATTGCCTTGTTATACTAAGAGATCAGTACGAAGGCTTCTGATATTTTCACCCCTGTATTCAAAGATATTCTCACCCTGGTATTCACAGAGATTTTCTCAAAACTTTGTCCTCAGAGTAGCTGTAAATACGATAAATATAGACTATCAAATATTTTACATTGAATTTATAAGCAAATGAGCATCAAACAAAAAGTAGATTTTAAATGGAGAACAAAAAGAAAAATATATAGATTATGGACGATTATGATATATATATCAAAAAAAATATATATCTTGACACTAAATGCAGGGACAAAATCTGAAAAATCTTTAATCCACACACACCTCCTACCGTTTTCTTTGAGAATAACCTCTCCAGGGCGCTTTCTCACCCAAGACTATATCTATTATAGGAAAATAATGGGTCTACAGATATTCAAAGAAACGTGGCTCCCGAGAAGCGATTTCGTCTAAGTTACAATACCGAATGACAATAATACTTGACACCTTCTGACATTGGCAGCCATATGTAAGAGAGACCTAAATTTTATATCAATTGATTCTCCTCAATAATAAATTTCTGACACTTCCTCTCATAAACTCACAATAAAAACGGCTCTGTAACAGCAAAAAGTACAGTAATTTTTTTTCTCTCTCACAATTTATATGCCATTTTTATTTGTATGAATAGCTGCTGGGCGGAAGGGGATAGAGTCATAAAAACCAAATTTATTTTTAGTGGTCCCCCCCAAAAAAAAAGTTTTCAAATACCACATCGAGTTATTGAAAACGGCGGTTATCAGTGGGGAAATTGCGTTTATAGAAAATGTCGTGACGTGCCTTTAGATCTACAAGTACGCCAATTGCCCTTTTCAGATAACATTCATTCATGGTAGGGAAAGAAGAAAACGACTATGGTGACCCCTTTCAAAAAAAATATATATATCCAGATGTCAGCACCGGTTCAACACCTCAATTTCATAATTCTTGTCCGTTTATTTTGATATGGAAGAAAATCGGAATGGCCGACGGTATGTGTATTTGTCATCCGAATTCCTCGACGCTGGTAATCCTTTTCGTGTCGAGAGTAAGCTAAAGATTTTCCAATAGGTATATATATATATATATATATATATATATATATATATATACTTGCTCACGTTTACCGCCTAAGTGAGGGAGCATTTCATGAACTACTCCGTCACAGACAAAGCTTCACTTTGCTCCTCTTCCTGTCGCTACATTTAGAAAATGATGATGCCCGAGGTGGGGGATTTTTAACCCATCGCTTCCACCCCTCTTAGTCACACTGTTCGACAATCAGGATATAGGTGGGGAGTATTCTTTCTCCCATATACCCAAGGATATATATATATATATATATATATATATATATATATATATATATATATATATATATATATATATATATATATACACAGGTGTTGCAGACTTCAAGATATAGCAACACCAAAGGAAATATAAAGATCAGAAACAGCTTCATTCTTGCTCCATTCGATTCAGCAACGCTGAGACTAGAAGGCGAAAATGCCTATCATATTTTCAACGAGTTTTGAACACAGCGGATTGATTCGAAGTAGAATGAGAGGACAGCCACCTTTCTATGTCAGCGCCTCAGTATGGTGGAAATGCAAGTAGCATTATCGGTTCACTTCCCTCTCACAGGAACTGAAGAAGCTGAACACGTAATTTAATGACCAATCCTTTTGAGATCCTTTTCATGAATTGTATTTTCTATTGGAAAAGAGCTAAAAAGGAAAGGGGGGGGGGGGGGTTCATAAGGGAGTTTTTTTTCTTTTTGCCGACAGTCAATGGAAAGAAAAAAAATACCTATTCATGAAAAATAATAATTCCCTTGGAATTAACCCACACGTGATACCCCAATTACATAGATAAATCACAGAACCGAGGAACCTTTTTATTATCGGGCTCCTACAGCTTCAAGGCTGCGTCCCAATCGGTAGCATGGAAATAATGGACTCTTCTGGAGTACGAAGCTCTTCGACGAGACAATATACCACTGAAGATGATACAACCTTCCGACGGTGACCTTTTTGACTCGTATCGTAACCCCATGTTGGCGGAATGACATCCAAAATCATCCACACTGACATAAATACACATATACATGGACTCATACTCCCTTCACGGATGTATATAAAAAAAGAGTAATATAAGGTGTCGAGGCCACTCACACCTTCAC